>NC_053391.1:164802646-165113541 GCF_905171765.1 Bufo bufo | reverse complement strand
CGAAGATCTTCACCAAACTCGACCTTCGAGGGGCCTACAACCTCGTCCGAATCCGCCCTGGGGACGAATGGAAGACCGCCTTCCGGACACGTTATGGTCATTTCGAGTACCTGGTCATGCCTTTCGGACTCTGCAATGCTCCCGCCACCTTCCAGCACTTCATTAACGACGTCCTCAGGGACATGCTGGATCTGTTTGTAGTCGTTTACCTGGACGACAACTTGATCTTCTCTGAAGACCTCGAGCAGCACCCCGAACACGTCCGCAGGGTACTGCAGAGACTCAGACAGAACTCTCTCTATATCAAGCTAGAGAAATGCGAGTTTGAGAGAACCACCACTCAGTTCCTTGGATACATCATCTCCCCAGAGGGCCTAAGTATGGACCCGGGGAAGGTCCAAGCTGTGATGAACTGGCCCGTTCCGAAAAACGAGAAGGAGATACAAAGATTCATTGGCTTCGCCAACTTCTATCGGAAGTTTATCCGGAACTTCTCCAAGGTCATAGCACCAATCACCCAACTCACCAAGAAGGCAGTCCCCTTCTCCTGGACACCCGAGGCCCAGGAGGCCTTCACCAAGTTGAAACTCCTTTTCACTTCTGTCCCAATCCTAATCCACCCGAACCCCGAGCTCCCATTTACAGTCGAAGTGGATGCATCAGACTCTGCGGTGGGGGCAGTTTTGTCACAATGGACAGGGGAGAGGATGCTATTACACCCGTGCGCATATTTCTCCCGCCAGATGTCCCCCTCCGAGAAAAACTATGACATCGGGAACAAAGAACTACTGGCGATCAAGGATGCCTTCTCCGAGTGGAGACACCTGCTGGAGGGAGCCACCAACCCCATAATCGTACTAACTGACCACAAGAACCTCGAGTTCATCTGCAGCGCTAAGAGACTCTCAGCCAGACAGGCCAGATGGAGCCTATTCTTTTCCCGCTTCAACTATCTCATCACCTATCGCCCTGGATCAAAAAACGGCAAGGCTGACGCCCTCTCCAGAATGTTTTCCGAGCCCTCACAGAGTAACAAGGGCCAAAATAACATCTTACCCGAGAGAAGGGTCGTAGGGGCCACCTACTCTAAAGAACTCCTGGGCACAATCAAAGAAGGATACGAAAATGACCCCTTCCTCGCCCACCCCACAGGGAATGTCAGCCTTACGTTTAAGAACGGTCATTGGTTTCATCAGGACCTACAACTATATGTACCAGAAATCGCACGGCTCGAAGTGCTCAAACTCAACCATGACTCCAAGCTGGCCGGCCATTTTGGCACAAGAAAGACCCAGGAGCTTCTCTCCCGCTCCTTCTGGTGGCCAACATACAAGGAGGACATCAAGAGGTACATCTCCTCGTGCGCGGTCTGTGCCCGAAATAAGACTCCTCGTTCCTCCCCCGTGGGTCTGTTACAACCCCTCCCTATTCCCTCCCGCCCCTGGGGCTCGATCTCCATGGACTTTGTGGTAGACCTTCCTCCTTCAAGAGGGATGAACACTATCCTGGTCGTGGTCGACCGTCTCACCAAGATGGCCCATTTCATCCCCTACAAAGGCATACCCACCGCCAAACAGACGGCCGATCTAATTCTCAGAGAGGTCTTCAGGATGCATGGGATCCCGGACGACGTGGTCTCCGACCGAGGCGTACAATTTGCCTCAAAGTTCTGGAAGAACTTCTGCCTGGCGCTCGGGGTTAAAGTGAACCTATCCTCCGCTTTCCACCCTCAGTCAAACGGGCAGACTGAGAGAACTAATCAGACCCTAGAGCAGTACCTACGCTGTTTCAGCTCCCACCTGCAGGATGACTGGCTTGACCATCTCCCCACGGCCGAGTTCGCCTACAACAATGCTGAGCATAGCTCAACCAAGCACAGCCCCTTCTTTGCTAACACAGGCTCGCACCCGGTGTTCATTCCCCACCTGCCCGTCGCCTCCACCCTCCCAGCAGTGGCCGAACGCCTAACAACCCTACAGGAGGCACAAAA
Organism: Bufo bufo; assembly: GCF_905171765.1. Taxonomy (NCBI): domain Eukaryota; kingdom Metazoa; phylum Chordata; class Amphibia; order Anura; family Bufonidae; genus Bufo; species Bufo bufo. The sequence goes on along the minus strand of NC_053391.1, from coordinate 165,111,551 downwards.
GAACATTATAGATAACCTCCAGCTCGCCCAGAGGCGTTTTAAACAGGGAGCAGACAGACGTCGCAAACCCACCCCGGGCTTCCATGTGGGAGACAAGGTGTGGCTGTCCACCAGGAACCTCAGATTGAAGGTCCCCTCCAAAAAGTTGGCCCAAAGATACATGGGTCCGTTTCGGATCACCGCACAAATCAACGAGGTCACGTTCCGGCTCGACCTTCTGGACTCCATTAGGGTGCACCCTGTCTTCCATTGCTCACTCCTCAAGCCATACATGGAGAACACCTTCACAGGCCGCCACTCGCCCCCTCCACCACCCGTGAGGGTACAGGGTGAAGAAGAATACGTTGTCGCAAAGATCCTCGACTCCAGGATCCACCGGGGAAGACTACAATACCTAATTGGGTGGGAGGGTTACCCTCCCGAGGATAACTCCTGGGAGCCAGAAGAAAATGTCCACGCCCCCAGACTGGTAAAAGAGTTCCACCAACGGCACCCCGGTAAGCCTGCCCCTGCGGTGCCCGGAGGTCACCTTGGAAGGGGGGGAGTACTGTCAGGATTCAAACCCGTGACCAGCCACATCCCAGGCGGTAGCCCTGCTTACTAGGCTACCGTCCTCTCTGGACATTACTCCCTGTAACCTATTATGTAACCTCAGTCTTGCCAAGCCTTGCTCATCACCCTTGATTCCCCACACCTGGTACTTCCCTATATAAGTCCAGCCCCTTGCACTCTAGCTTGCTGATTATTGAGCTCCTGAGCCTTGATCAAGCTTCTCCTCATCTGCTGCTCCTGCTACTACTGAAATCCACTGCTGACCAGGAATTGCCTACCGACTACTCTTCTGCTTGTCCCTACCTACTACCTGCCTGCGGTCCTTGCCACTGGGCTCCACTCCTACCTCCAGCCAGCGGTCCTCTGACTCAGGTGAGCCTGTAGGATTGTTACAGAGGGCCTGCTGGTAAGCTGACCCTGGAAACATTATATGCGAGGGTCTGCTGGTGAGCTGACCCTCTGAAAAATTATATGCAAGGGCCTACTGGCGAGCTGACACTTTAAAAAATTATATGTGAGGGCCTGCAGCTGTGCTGATATTGTAAAACATTATATGCAAAGGGCAAATATGCATGTGCATTATATGCGACGAATAAGCATGTGTTAATATGATGGAAGAGGAGAAGGAGGATAAGAAAAGCAATATTCAACGATATACCCTTCTTGTGGTGGAAGGGGTGCATTCAGTGTATTCAATACATTAAACAATAGATTTAAAATGCCTTTATGTTCATCACCTTTCCTCTGTTTGAGTCGAGAAGTCATGGTCAATCCAGGCCTTGTTCATTTTTATAAGAGTCAGCCTGTCAGCATTTTCAGTTGACAGGCGGATACGCTTAACTGTTATAATGCCACCCGCAGCACTAAATACCCGCTCATACAAAACGCTGGCGGCAACGCAGGCCAGCACCTCCAAGGTGTAGAGCGTCAGTTCATGCCACGTGTCCAGCTTGGACACTCAGTAGTTGTAAGGCACTGAGGGATCACTGAGGACGCTGACACGGTCTTGTCATGGTCTTACCTGCTTGCTGCTCTCCTTCGTTTGACATGTGCTGGCGGCCATCTTGGGTCCTGGGTTTCTTGTAGCCTTCCACCCTGCGGCTCCTCCTTCCCCTGGGAGGAGCTGGATGCCTAGCTCATATATATAGGAGGTCTGTGGCTTCAGTTCCTTGCTTGGTCCTCTTGTGTTCACATGCTCCTAAGACTGCTGCTGCTTCTGGTTCCTGATCCTGGCTTCGTCTGACTACCCTGCTGGTTCCTGATCCTGGCTTCGTCTGACTACCCTGCTGGTTCCTGATCCTGGCTTCGTCTGACTACCCTGCTGGTTCCTGATCCTGGCTTCGTCTGACTACCCTTCTGGTTCCTGACCTCTGGCTTCGCAAAGACTCTGCTCGGTTTCACCATCCGTTTGGACTTTTGCTTTACAGCTTTATTTTCAATAAAGCCTTCTTATTTTCACTCTTCTCTTGTTGTACGTCTGGTTCATGGTTCCGTGACATTAGGACCAAGCCATGAATTCTGACGGTACAGGGCCATCCTCGCTACCCACGCTGGTTGCCAGACTTGATCAGCAGGATCACCTGTTGGGTCGGTTCGCTGTGGCGTTGCAAACCCTGCTTGAACGCACGGCTCATTTCGCTCCCGTTGCCGATGGGTCGGTTGTCGCTCCTGGGCTCGCTCCTACTGCCGCTCCGGTTGTTGCGCCAGAGTCTACCCCGACACCTGTTGTTGCGCCTGCGGTGTTTCGGGGTATGATCGGTTCTGCCCCTCTTCCACAGCGCTTTGGGGGAGAGCCAACTCAGTGCCGAGGTTTCCTTAACCAGGTGGGCATTTATTTCGAGTTGCTGCCACATGCCTTTCCTACTGAGAGATCAAAGGTGGGCTTCTTGATCTCGCTGCTCTCGGACAAGGCCTTGGCCTGGGCCAGCCCTTTATGGGAGAACAACAATCCGGTGGTTGCCGAGTTTTCCGGTTTTGTTGCTTCTCTTCGGAAGGTATTCGATGTGCCGGCTCGTGCTGCCTCTGCTGCGAAGCTCCTTATGTCCATCAGACAGGGTTCACGATCCGTAGCTGAATACGCCATTGAGTTTCGTACCCTGGCAGCAGAGGTGGGCTGGAATAATGAGGCTCTGGTCGCTGCTTTCTCTCATGGTCTCTCGGATGCCTTGAAGGATGAGGTTGCAGCTAAGGACCTACCAGTTGAGCTCGAGTCTCTTATTTCTTTCCTGATTTTGATTGACACCAGACTCAGGGAGAGACCTTCCTTTAAGGAGAACCTGCGGAGGTCTTCTAACAGATTGGTGCCTACGTTTGCTGTCCCACCCGTGCCTCCCTCTCCTCCCACGCCTCCTGGGGATGACTTGTCTGGGGGTGAACCCATGCAGCTGGGGTTTGCTCGCCTGTCCGAGGGGGAGAGGGCACTCCGGAGACGCGAGGGCCGATGCATGTACTGTGGTCTCGGTGGGCATTTTCGGTTGGCATGTCCGAACCGTCCGGGAAACGCTCGTACCCTGAGATCCTGTCGGGGGCAGATCTTGGGTGGAGTCTCCTCGTCCCCGGTTTCCCGTGTTGACAAACCACTGATCACTGTTGTCCTCTCCTGGGTCGGGGGCTCGGTGACGACCCAGGCGTTGGTGGACTCTGGTGCTGGTGGTTTGTTCATTGATAGTGTGTTCGCTGCCGCCAATTCCATTCCTCTGCAGGCTCGAGGTTCCCCACTGGCTCTTGAGGCGATAGACGGCAGACCCCTTCTGCCGCCACACGTGACTCATGAGACCCTTCCAGTGGGGATAGCCATTGGTGCCGTTCACAGAGAGTCGGTCTGCCTCCAGGTTATTTCGTCTCCACACTACTCGGTGGTCTTGGGGTACCCCTGGCTCCAGAAGCATAATCCGACTTTCGATTGGAGATCGGTCGAGATCCTCTCGTGGTCACCGCAGTGTGGGGCTAGTTGCATCCATGGGTCTGTCAAGTTGCTGTGTACTTCCTCGGACTCTCTGTTGCCTCCTGAATACGAGGAGTACCGGGATGTATTCGATAAGGTGCGCGCGGTTGCCCTACCTCCGCACCGCCCATACGATTGTGCCATAGAGTTACAATCTGGTGCCGTTCCTCCTCGTGGCAAAGTCTATCCACTGTCGGTAGCGGAGAATGAGGCCATGGAGGAGTACGTGAGGGAGGCGCTTTCACGCGGACACATTCGCAAATCTTCGTCCCCGGCAGGGGCTGGATTTTTCTTTGTGAAAAAGAAGGGCGGTGAGTTGAGGCCTTGCATCGATTACAGGGGTCTCAATCGCATCACGATCAAGAACGCTTACCCGATACCCTTGATTTCCGAGCTGTTCGATCGCCTTAAAGGGGCCACGGTCTTTACCAAACTCGACCTGAGGGCGGCATATAACCTGGTAAGGATCAAGGCGGGCGATGAGTGGAAGACCGCATTTAACACCAGGACCGGTCATTACGAATCCTTGGTTATGCCCTTTGGGTTGTGCAATGCGCCCGCAGTCTTTCAGGAATTCATCAACGATGTTTTCCGTGACCTGTTGCAGCAGTGTGTGGTAGTCTATTTGGATGACATCTTGGTATATTCTGAATCCATGGAGGCCCACATTCTGGATGTCAGACGAGTGTTGCAACGGTTACGAGAGAACAAGCTGTTCGGTAAGCTTGAGAAATGCGAATTTCACCGATCCCAGGTAACCTTCTTAGGTTACATCATTTCCGCTGAGGGGTTCTCCATGGATCCTGAGAAGGTTTCGGCTGTCTTACAGTGGCCCCAGCCCAGTGGTCTTCGTTCCCTGCAGCGCTTTTTGGGCTTCGCCAATTATTATCGGAAGTTCATCAGGGACTTTTCCATGCTGGCCAAGCCTCTCACGGATCTGACCAGGAAGGGCAGTAATTCCCAGGTCTGGCCGCTCGAGGCCATCCGAGCTTTTGAGGCCCTAAAGTCCGCCTTTGTGTCGGCTCCGATTCTGTCGCATCCCAACCCTGGGTTGCCCTTTGTCCTCGAGGTGGACGCGTCTGAGACGGGAGTAGGCGCCCTTCTGTCTCAGCGTAGAACACCAGAGGGTCCTCTGCTTCCTTGTGGGTTTTACTCCCGGAAACTGTCTTCCGCGGAGTGCAACTATCAGATTGGTGACAGGGAGTTATTGGCCATCGTGCAGGCCCTTAAAGAATGGAGGCACTTGCTCGAGGGTTCGGTGGTTCCGGTTCTCATCCTGACGGACCACAAGAATCTGACCTACCTTTCTGAGGCCAAGAGATTGACACCACGTCAGGCCAGATGGGCTCTGTTCTTGTCACGTTTTAATTACGTGGTCTCCTACCTACCCGGTTCCAAGAACATCAGGGCGGATGCCTTATCACGGCAGTACTCCGAGCTGTCCAGGGAGGAGTCGATTCCGACTTCGGTCATACCTCCGAATCAGATCCTGGCCGCCATTCGCACCAGCCTGACCTCTCCCCTGGGTGAGCAGATTTTGGCGGCTCAATCTGGTGCTCCCTCTGGGAGACCCAACGGCAGATGTTTTGTGCCTGAGGAGTTGCGCACTCGGTTGTTGCGAACCTACCATAACTCCAAGACCGCGGGGCATCCTGGAAAGAATCAGCTGTCCTGGGCTGTTTCACGTCTGTTCTGGTGGCCTTCCCTACGTTCCGACATCGCCGCATATGTAGCGGCATGCTCCGTTTGTGCCCAGAGTAAGTCCCCTCGGCACCTTCCGTTGGGCCTTCTGCAACCCATAGCCACCGGGGAGCGCCCATGGTCACACCTGGGGATGGATTTCATTGTGGACCTCCCTGCATCCCGAGGCCATACGGTCATTCTCATGATTGTGGATCGGTTTTCCAAAATGTGCCACTGTGTTCCTCTCAAGAAGTTACCCTCTGCACAAGAGTTGGCCACGATTTTTGCCAGGGAGGTCTTCCGGTTGCACGGTTTGCCTAAGGAGATTGTGTCGGATCGGGGGAGTCAGTTTGTGTCCAGGTTCTGGCGCGCCTTTTGCTCCCAGTTGGGGATTCATCTCTCCTTCTCCTCGGCCTACCACCCTCAGTCCAATGGGGCCGCAGAACGATCCAATCAGGCCTTGGAGCAATTCCTTCGTTGCTATGTCTCCGATCACCAAGACAATTGGGTTGACCTCCTGCCTTGGGCTGAGTTTGCCAGGAACACGGCGGTGAACTCTTCCTCTGGGACGTCTCCCTTCATGGCCAATTATGGGTTCCAACCTGCCGTGTTACCGGAGGTATTCTCTCCCCAGGATATTCCGGCTGTGGAGGATCACCTTTCCGTCCTACGTGCTTCTTGGGTACAGATCCAGAAGTCCCTTGAGGTCTCTGCGCAGCGCCAGAGATTCCAGGCTGATCGCAGACGAGCGCCTGCTCCTTCCTACCAGGTCGGAGACCGTGTATGGTTGTCCACCCGCAACCTCAACCTTCGAGTGCCCACTCCCAAGCTGGCGCCTCGCTTTGTTGGTCCCTTCCGAGTGCTTCGCAGGGTAAACCCGGTAGCCTATGCCCTTGCGCTTCCTCCTGGCATGCGGATCTCCAACGTGTTTCATGTCTCCCTGTTGAAGCCACTGGTGTGTAATCGTTTCACTTCCTCGGTTCCTCGGCCTCGTCCGGTCCAAGTGGGCAATCGTGAGGAATATGAGGTGAGCAATATCCTGGACTCACGCCTGGTCCGCGGTCGGTTGCAGTTTTTGGTCCATTGGCGTGGTTATGGTCCAGAGGAGCGTTCCTGGGTTCCCTCCGCAGATGTCCATGCTCCTGCCTTGCTCCGAGCCTTCCACGCACGCTTCCCTCAGAAACCGTTTTGTGCTCCGCGGAGGAGGGGCCCTTGAGGGGGAGGTACTGTCATGGTCTTACCTGCTTGCTGCTCTCCTTCGTTTGACATGTGCTGGCGGCCATCTTGGGTCCTGGGTTTCTTGTAGCCTTCCACCCTGCGGCTCCTCCTTCCCCTGGGAGGAGCTGGATGCCTAGCTCATATATATAGGAGGTCTGTGGCTTCAGTTCCTTGCTTGGTCCTCTTGTGTTCACATGCTCCTAAGACTGCTGCTGCTTCTGGTTCCTGATCCTGGCTTCGTCTGACTACCCTGCTGGTTCCTGATCCTGGCTTCGTCTGACTACCCTGCTGGTTCCTGATCCTGGCTTCGTCTGACTACCCTGCTGGTTCCTGATCCTGGCTTCGTCTGACTACCCTTCTGGTTCCTGACCTCTGGCTTCGCAAAGACTCTGCTCGGTTTCACCATCCGTTTGGACTTTTGCTTTACAGCTTTATTTTCAATAAAGCCTTCTTATTTTCACTCTTCTCTTGTTGTACGTCTGGTTCATGGTTCCGTGACAGGTCTTCTATGAACTTCTTCACCATCTTCCAAAATTTTTCCCTCCTTGTGACACTAGGCCGCGCATCAGGGTGAGGGTGCTAACGGGGTGTCATGAAACTGTCCCAGGCTTTGGAGAGTGTTGCACTGCCTCTGTTGGAACTAATTTGTGTCCCCCTTGTCTCCCCTCCTCGGTTGGTCAAGGAACTACGGACTCTGCAGCCAGAGTTGTCAGATGGAAATTTTGGATCTTTTGGTATTGCACCATTTTGCTCATCCTCTCCACCAGAGGAATAAGAGATGAGAAGTTATCTTTGTAGGGAGGGTCGAGAAAAGTGATCCACCAGTAATCCATGTTCTCTAAAATGTATATAACGCGCGGGTCGCGGGAAAGGCAGCCTAACATGAAGTCAGCCATGTGTGCCAGAGTACCAACAGGCAAGACTTCGCTGTCGTAATCAGGAGGATCACTCTCAATCTCCTCATCCTCTTCCTCCTTTTCTGCCCACCCATGCTGAACAGATGGAATTAAACTTCCATGGGTACTACCCTCTGTAGCGGAGGCAACCGTCTCCTGCTTCTCCTCCTCCTGCTCTTCATTGTCCAATTCGCACTGAGAAGATGAACTGAGGCTGGTCTGGCTATCACCCTGTATAATGTCTTCCCCCATTTCCACCTCTTTCACATGCAAAGCGTTGTCCTTAATTGTGAGCAGCGAGCGTTTTAGTAGACACAGTAGTGGGATGGTTACGCTGATAATAGCGTTATCGCCGCTCACAATCTGCCTTGATTCCTTGTTTCTTAAAAACTCACAGCACTCAGAAATCCATGCCCACTCTTCTCTTGTGAATAGCGGAATCTGACTGGAAAGGCAACAACCATGTTGAAGCTGGTATTCCACTACTGCCCTCTGCTGCTCACAAAGCCTGGACAACATATGGAACGTGGAGTTCAAGCACATGCTTACATCACACAAGAGATGGTTAGCTGGCAATTTCAAGTGCTGCTATGGCTTTGACAGACCGGCTGAAGCTGTCGATGACTTGCGGAAATGTGCACACACGCGGCGCACCTTCCGCAGTAACTCAGGCAAATTGAAGTAGGTTTTGAGAAACCACTGAACCACAAGGTTGAACACGTGGGCTAGGCATGGGATGTGTCTGAGGTTGCCCAGCTCCAAAGCTGCCACCAAGTTACAGCCACTATCAAACACAACCATGCCTGGTTGTAGGTTGATCGGCGAGAGCCACAGCTCAGTCTGGTCTCTTATGCCCTGCCACAGCTCTGCGGTGATGTGCTGTTTGTCCCCTAAGCATATCAGCTTCAGCTTGGCCTGTTACCACTTGCCCACTGCAGTACTACACTGCTTCCAGCTACTGACTGATAACTGACTGCTGCTGCACGCGGATAAATCGGAGGTGGAAGTGGAAGAGGAGGCAGAGGAGGAGAAATGGGGTTTGGAGCCACTAGCGTAGGTGCTGCCGGAAACCCTGATCAACGTAGGACCCGCAATCCTTGGCGTCAGTAGAACCTGTGTGATCCCAGGCTACGCCTCCACAACATTCACCCAGTGTGCTGTCAGGGAAATGTAGCACTTGTGTATGTGTCCGTGGTTAAGTGGACCTTCCCAGTAACTGCGTTGCTCAGAGCACGTGTGATGTTACGGGACACATGTTGGTGTAAGGCAGGCACAGCACACCTTAAAAAATAGTGGCGGCTGGGGACTGCGTTACGCGGGACAGCCGCCGACATAAGGCTACGGAAGATCTTAGTGTCCACAAGCCTAAATGGCAACATTTCCAGGGCCAGTAATTTAAAAAGCTGCACATTTATTGCTATGGCATGTGGTCGGGTGGCTGGGTATTTACGCTACCATTCAAAGGCCTCGGGTAAAGTCATTTGGACGCTGCGTTGGGACAGGGAAGTGGATGTGGTCGCTTATGGTGCTTGCGAAGGTCCAGGTGCGGGTCAGGAGGCATCCGGGCCTGCGCCTTTGACAGGGGATTGGCCAGCACATAACATAGGAGAAGAGGAGGCAATGGTGTGACCCGCAGACACAGATTGTGGACCCATGCGTTTGTCCCACTTATTACGGTGCTTGGATGCCATGTGGCGGATCATGCTGGTGGTGGTGAGGTTGCTAGTGTTCATGCCCAGCTCATTTTCGTATGGCACAGGTTGCAAACTGCTAGTCTTTTGTTTTCTACACTTTCCTCAAAAAAGTGCCATTCTACGGAACATCTACCTTTTGGCAAGGGAGATTTCCGCAAGCGGGTGCTCCGTGGAACAGTTGCGGGCCTGTTTGGTCCTATTCCCTTTTGCCACCCCACTGCCTCTTCAAACCTGTTGTGGTGCTGCAGATCCCTCGCCCTCTGTACTGCTGTCCTCATTCGGCTTTCAACCTTCCCAGGTTGGGTCATTGACCTCATTGTCCACCACCTCCTCTTCAATTTCCTCACACTGATTATCCTCCTGACTTTTTGACCTAAACACAAATTCAGTAATTGACAACTGTGTCTCATCCTCTTCTTCAACCTCTTGAGACAGTAATTGCGGTTGACTCATTGGCAACTGGGTCTCATCATCATTTACCTCATTAAACACTAATACATTATACAGAACAGGTACCACAGTTAATGTCACTGTTCGCAGAGTCTACGGAAAAAGTGCACTGGATGTCACTGATATTTTAGGTATGCGCACACTTTAAACAGGAGATGTGGTGCGGATAATTTAACTGTCCACAGCGGACACCATCTACGGAAAAAGTGCACTGGATGTCACAGATATTTTAGGGATGCGCACACTTCAAACAGGAGATGTTGCATGGATAATTTAACTGTCCGCAGCGGACACAGTCTACAGAAAAAGCTCTCCCTAACACTGAGAAATTTAGTGCAGGTTGCGCTACAAACATATATTGCTGCTGTCACACACAATAGTCCTTACAAGGACTTTTGGGTCTCTGAAACGTTTTTGTACAAAAAAAAGATTCAATTACACTCCCTACACTCTCTGTACCTTCCTAAGCTCAGCTCTCCCTGACTACGAATGAGCCGAACATGCGCCATCGGGTGCTATATAGCACCCGATGACGTGTTCCTGCCAGCCAATCACTGTAATGCCAGTAGTCAACATGTACACTTGCATTACAGTGAGGGCAGTACTTACCTGCATGTTTATTGGCTGCGTAGCAGCCAAGAAACGTGCGGGGAGGAGACTCGAGCAGGGCGCTCGAGCACATGCGGTACTCGGCCGAGTACCGCCATGTGCTGAGCATCGAGATGCTTTAGCCGAACAGGTGTTCGGCCAAGCATGCTTGATCATCACTAGTGTGTATGTGTGTATGTCCGCTAAAAGAATCCGCACTGTCACATTTACAATCATGAAATTTGGCACACAGGTATATCAGGTGTCTGGGAAGGTTTAAAACCGGGTCTCAGCTTTCTAGGATGAACTGTTCCTGAGATACTCCAAAAAATGCTAATATGGCACATCACATGACCTACATTAGCCAATAGAAGCTTGCAGGTCTTTCTCTTCATATCTCAACTGCCATACACATGGTCACATGTCCCCTTATCAGCTAAAAGAAGCTTGCAGTTCCCCAGTCTCCTCATACACACAGATTTATACCAGATTTTCATAACAACCCAGCCATTTTTCTTCACTGCTGTAGGTCAGCTTTAATGGGGTAGGGCGCTGTGGATGACATTGTTAAGGGAGCAAAATGCTATACAGATCACAGTCAAGGGCACAAGTAGGGTAGCCATTCAGGCCATTTAGACCTTCCGCAAAAGACGGACTTAAAAACGCCGCCCCCAGAACCAACTAAGCAACGCCCCTTACCTGGTTAGGCCAAGCCCCTCCCACTCTGCAACTGAAGGGGATTGAAAAAATGAAGGTAAAAATCAACTTCTGTTAGCTGCAGGGGTGGGACAGAGGGTGACTTTCTCCATGCAGGTCATGCTCAGACAGCACTGTGCTGCTGTCTGAGAGTGAGCTGTTCAAAAAGACATCCCTGTGTCCGTCCAGGCCCTGTGCCGGACGAAGTACAGGGAGTCTGAAAGCCGGACTGTTCGGCCTAAAACCGGACTTCTGGCTATGTCACTGAAATAGCAAATTACCCCTTAAAAAATAACCTTTAATTGTATTCTTTAAAATCCCACATGAAATAAACAAACAATAAATCCAGATACTATATAGAGACTTCGGACTAATCCAACAAAAGTAGGTAGTAATACATTTACCACATTAGTGGTTACTCACGATACAGTTGACCTACATGAGTAGGGCCAAAAACGATCTTTTATTCTCGCCTGATGGTAAACAGATGTAGATAGCAGCTGTGCTGATGCTTTATGCTTTGTTATTCATCCAGGAGAGAAGAAGTAGAAATAACAGTTCGGCTTTTAGGCGGCAGGGGAGCTGTCCCTAATAATCTACGCTTTCCCTGCCTAAAAACTGAGTAATTCCTCTTAAAGGGGCGGCCCCACTTATCGGTGGCTGTACCCTGTTATACTGGTCCCTTCCTGATATTATCCTAAATACAAGAACACTGCCTCAATGCAAAGGTATTGCGTTTCGATGCCAGACAGTCCTATATAGGGAATTTAGGTCACAGCGGGGGTAGATGTTGCAAAAAATTATAGTCCCAAGTTAAATAAAAAATTATTAAATTATGGGTCCGACGCGTTTCCCCCATCCAGATGATAAGGGTTAATCAGGGCACTCTTTTCAGTGGCACAATGGCGATATAGTGATGGAGGGTGCAAGCAGAAGAATGGCTTGCAGCACGATATAGCAGCAAGTGTCGGGGTTAAATATTTAAACCCGACACTTGCTGCTAGTCAAGAACTGAAAGAAACAGCAAGGTATATATATATATATATATATATATATATATATATGAGCAGCGGAGTAGGAATTGGACATAGCCTTGAAGCACCTCTGTCAGGATCATGATGTATATTTGTAAGTAACTACTAGTAGCTGCTGTTTCACTTTGAACTACTGTGTTGCATTTCTACTCTTCACCATTGGAGGCTGCTGTGCTTGCCCTTAGATTTTCCCTTAAAAAAAATGGCTGCATTACCTAGACTGTTTCTACTCCTTGCTGCATAACCACCTCTTGATCTATACTTCAAGCTGCACTACGGACAACATCTATATAGTTCATAACTGTCTGGCTTATTCCATATGGCGTTAAATAGAAAAATAGACCATAAGCGACTCTATTACGAAAGAAGGTAAGTACCCACACAACAAGTAAAAGGCCAACTAATCAAATGACTCGGTACAAGCTCCCGAGTATATCCAGCAACTAAATAAAAAGGGAACTCACACAGTATTATTATAAAAATATATAAATTTTTATTATAACATGATTAAAAAAATATATATGCCATTAAAAAGGGGAAGGAAATTGACAGAAAGAATGCCATCCTGGCGCTGCACACATACCAAAAAGAGTAATAGATGTATCTCGATAAAGTATAATTGCAGTATATATAAACAGTAATAAATAAATTATTCATATGAGGAATGAGCCTCTGCGATAATAACCACAATGCCTCAATATTGAGGATACTGGCAGATGAATATACAAATGCTAGGGTAAGTATTAAATAAGAACCAGGTAAAAAAAAAAAAAAAAAACGGAGCCAGCAAAGCCAGAAAAGAGACTAACGTAGGGCAGGTAGTGTGCAAAGACAACTAGGATGGCGCTACCCCGACGCGCGTTACGGCGTGGGGGGGGAGGAAGGGAAAGGGAAAAGGAAAGAAGGGAGAACAAAGATGAACAGGTTCACCATAAAGGATACAGTGCGGCATTAGAGGGGTTCTCGTCCGTCAATAAGCCTGTGGGAAAGAGAAGAGAGATATGTTATTATACAGTCGTGGCCAAAAGTTTTGAGAATTAGATAAATATTGGAAACTGGAAAAGTTGCTGCTTAAGTTTTTATAATAGCAATTTGCATATACTCCAGAATGTTATGAAGAGTGATCAGATGAATTGCATAGTCCTTCTTTGCCATGAAAATTAACTTAATCCCCAAAAAAACTTTCCACTGCATTTCATTGCTGTCATTAAAGGACCTGCTGAGATCATTTCAGTAATCATCTTGTTAACTCAGCTGAGAATGTTGAAGAGCACAAGGCTGGAGATCATTAGGTCAGGCTGATTGGGTTAAAATGGCAGACTTGACATGTTAAAAGGAGGGTGATGCTTGCAATCATTGTTCTTCCATTGTTAACCATGGTGACCTGCAAAGAAACGCGTGCAGCCATCATTGCGTTGCATAAAAATGGCTTCACAGGCAAGGATATTGTGGCTACTAAGATTGCACCTCAATCAACAATTTATAGGATCATCAAGAACTTCAAGGAAAGAGGTTCAATTCTTGTTAAGAAGGCTTCAGGGCGTCCGAGAAAGTCCAGCAAGCGCCAGGATCGTCTCCTAAAGAGGATTCAGCTGCGGGATCGGAGTGCCACCAGTGCAGAGCTTGCTCAGGAATGGCAGCAGGCAGGTGTGAGCGCATCTGCACGCACAGTGAGGTGAAGACTTTTGGAAGATGGCCTGGTGTCAAGAAGGCCAGCAAAGAAGCCACTTCTCTCCAAAAAAAACATCAGGGACAGATTGATCTTCTGCAGAAAGTATGGTGAATGGACTGCTGAGGACTGGGGCAAAGTCATATTCTCCGATGAAGCCTCTTTCCGGATTTATGGGGCATCTGGAAAAAGGCTTGTCCGGAGAAGAAAAGGTGAGCGCTACCATCAGTCCTGTGTCATGCCAACAGTAAAGCATCCTGAGACCATTCATGTGTGGGGTTGCTTCTCATCCAAGGGAGTGGGCTCACTCACAATTTTGCCCAAAAACACAGCCATGAATAAAGAATGGTACCAAAACACCCTCCAACATCAACTTCTTCCAACAATCCAACAACAGTTTGGTGAAGAACAATGCATTTTCCAGCACGATGATAACTAAGTGGCTCGGGGACCAATATGTTGACATTTTGGGTCCATGGCCTGAAACTCCCCAGATCTTAATCCTATTGAGAACTTGTGGTCAAACTCAAGAGGCGGGTGGACAAACAAAAACCCACTAATTCTGAAAAACTCCAAGAAGTGATTATGAAAGAATGGGTTGCTATCAGTCAGGAATTGGCCCAGAAGTTGATTGAGAGCATGCCCAGTCGAATTACAGAGGTCCTGAAAAAGAAGGGCCAACACTGCAAATACTGACTCTTTGCATAAATGTCATGTAATTGTCGATAAAAGCCTTTAAAACATATGAAGTGCGTGTAATTATATTTCACTACATCACAGAAACAACTGAAACAAAGATCTAAAAGCAGTTTAGCAGCAAACTTTGTGAAAACTAATATTTGTGTCATTCTCAAAACTTTTGACCATGACTGTAGTATGTTATAATGGCGAATTTCCTGTCTAAGATACTCTTTAGTTATAGTAAACTCTGGATCTCATTTTCCCTATTCAATCCCTTAGGTTCTAGACTTTCAAGTTTCTGGACCCAAAATGCTTCCCTCAGTTTTAGACGTTTACCTCTGTCACCCCCACGTCGGGGTACTGGGACATGTTCAAATACTTGGAATTTTAGTTGGGAGATGTTGTGTGCTGCCTGGTGGAAGTGCCATGGGACTGGGAGTAATGCATTGTGTTTTCTAATACTTGATTTGTGTTGACAGATTCTATTTCTCATAGTTTGTGTTGTCTCCCCCACGTATACAAGACCACATGGGCACTTTAGGAGGTAGACAACGAAATCTGAATCACAGTTAAAGAATTCCTGAATTGGGAGAAGTTTGCCTAACTGTGGATGGGAGATATTGGCCCCCTTTTGTACGTGGGAGCATTGTACACAGTGATGGCATGGAAAGGTCCCTTTCTTTTGTGCACGAAGGAAGAGTTGTCTTGGAATTCGTGCTATTAAGCCCATGTCTGCCTTCACTAGTAGGTCCCTAAGATTCTTCGGACGTATATTGCACATCAGTATTGGGTTACTAAATTCCTCTATCTCGGGATATGCCTTTTTTAAGAGGTGCCAATGACTTTTTATGATGTTTTGGACTTTCCGAGCACATGGGTGGAAAGTATGGACAAAAGGAATTCTTTTAGAGGGGATAGATAGTGACCGTTTAGAATGGTTTGTGAGATTAAGGAAATTGTGTGGGTAGCACCTTCTTGTGAACCATTCTTGCATTTCCTACAATATTTCTGCTACTTTGGGGCATGTCTGAACTATTCTTCGGATTCTCTGGAATTGGGATGTAGGAAGAGATTTTTGAGTACTGGTAGGATGGAAACTGGTGAAATGTAGTAAATTGTTCCGGTCTGTGGGTTTTATATATAAATCAGTGGTAATTAGCCCTTCTGCATTCTTTTTGACTAGTGTGTCTAGAAAATTAATCAATGTAGGATTATAGTAAATTATAGTAAATTGTGAATTGTACAGGAGTGATTGTGTTAATGTAGTTATGAAAATCCAGGATGGTTTCAGCTGTGCCATCCCAAATGCAAAAAATGTCATCTATATAGCGTTTCCACAAGGTAACATGCGTGTTGAAACGTATATCTAGATATAGGTATGTTTCTTCAAAGTCTGCCATATAACCGTTTGCATATTGTGGTGCTGCATTAGATCCCATGGCCGTCCCTTGTTTTTGCAAATAGAATTGGTCTTGGAACATAAAAAAGTTTTGACAGAGAACTATCTCTAAGAGGTCCATACACAGTGCAATTACTTCAGGATGTTTGTCTGCTTTTCTTAGTAATTTGTCTACTGCTCTGAGTGCTTTTTTGGTACTGTATCGAGGTGTATAGGCTAGTAACGTCCCATGTGACCAGAAATGTGCTCTTGGAGAGGGGCTCTAGTTTGTTCAAGACGTCTAGAAAGGTGGATGTGTCTAACAAAAAATTTCTTTTTTTTTCTGGTGCCAGGATTTTTTCTAGAAAAATTGATATGGGTGCTAAGATTGAGTCGGTGGAGGCTACAATTGGACGTCCCGGTGGGTTATGTAGATTTTTGTGTATTTTTGGTAAGATATAGAAAACAGGAATAATGGTATGGAAGTAAGGAAATTCACAGTATTGTCATCTTTTACCCTTTTGTCACTGTAGAGTTGTAGTGTGTTGTGAATTTTGTTGGCAATGGATGAGGTTGGGTTTGTTAGGTAGTTGTTGGTATACCTCAGTATCTCCTAATTGGCGCATAACTTCAGATGTGTATTGCTCTTTGTCCATCACTACTAATGCTCCCCCTTTGTCTGCTGGTTTGAAAATCAAGTCTTTACATTCTGTTAAGTTCCTAAGTGCTTGTCTGTCAGTGCTAGTCAGGTTGTTAGTGAATTTAAGACGACCATGTTCTATATCTTTTCTGAAGAGATACATATCTCTATGGACCAACGAGATAAAGGTTTCAATTGGTGGGTGATTTTTTTTGGGGGTGTATATGTGCTTTTAGTACGCAATTCTAGCTCTTCCAGGGAGATCAGTGATGCTGTGGGCTCTAATGAAATTTGTCTGGGAGTAGATATTGTACTGAAATGTGCCTTCAATCTTATGTTTCTAAAGAGTCTCTGTAAGTATAGTTACAATTGGAAGGTGTTTGGAGTGTATGTGGGAAAGAAGGATAGACCCTTTTCTAGGAGGGACATGTCAGTATGGCTTAATGACTGAGATGATATGTTAATAACCAGTGACTGTGTTTGTACCTGAGATCTGGTCGTCATTACTGTCGTATTAGGTCCAGTACCCCGAGTGGAGCGATGTTCTGGTTGTCTTGACCTGCGTTGAGGATCAATATTTGATCCTGAATTCGGCGAATCAGCTGATGAGGATCGCCAGCTTGTATTCTGAGGACGAGCTGATGTATCTGGCCATCGAGATATACCCTATTTAGGTGATCTTTCCGATGCTGTGCCAGGGTAGTATTAATCCTCTCCTGTAGTTTTGAATATTCTTCTGGCGTAAGTATCCCTTGGAGTTGATCCTCAGTCGTTTTAATCAGTTCCTTTGTATCAGTTATTGCTTTCTGTAGGAAAGTCACGGTAAGTATCATGATATCGAAGGAGCATTTATTAAGGATTTGTTCGAATTTTCCACAGTAGTCCGTATTATCTTTAAAGAAGGTGGGTCTTGTTCGTATCTGTAGACCCCGAGGGATTTGTTTTACTTTCAAGTATTCTGCCATTGTCACACAGCGTAACTCGAAGTTAAGTAGTTTACTGGACTCACGTTCTAGGTCTCTTGCTTTGAACTCAGAACTCGGAGTCTGGAGAAATTTGCTTGAGAGCGTAATTTTGGACAAAATCGTGTTAACTTCATCATCTTGAAATGAGAGATTCACTTGTCATGTTCTCTTTTCACAGGTGCTGATCCTAGTTAGGGAAAAAGAGAATATGAAATAAAGGCATCTAGGTAAAATATATATATATATATATATATATATATATATATATATATACAGTACAGACCAAAAGTTTGGACACACCTTCTCATTCAAAGAGTTTTCTTTATTTTCATGACTATGAAAATTGTAGATTCACACTAAAGGCATCAAAACTATGAATTAACACATGTGGATTTATATACATAACAAACAAGTGTGAAACAACTGAAAATATGTCATATTCTAGGTTCTTCAAAGTAGCCACCTTTTGCTTTGATTACTGCTTTGCACACTCTTGGCATTCTCTTGATGAGCTTCAAGAGGTAGTCCCCTGAAATGGTTTTCACTTCACAGGTGTGCCCTGTCAGGTTTAATTAGTGGGATTTCTTGCCTTATAAATGGGGTTGGGACCATCAGTGGCGTTGAGGAGAAGTCAGGTGGATACACAGCTGATAGTCCTACTGAATAGACTGTTAGAATTTGTATTATGGCAAGAAAAAAGCAGCTAAGTAAAGAAAAACAAGTGACCATCATTACTTTAAGAAATGAAGGTCAGTCAGTCAGCCGAAAAATTGGGAAAACTTTGAAAGTAAGGGCTATTTGACCATGAAGGAGAGTGATGGGGTGCTGCGCCAGATGACCTGGCCTCCACAGTCACCGGACCTGAACCCAATCGAGATGGTTTGGGGTAAGCTGGACTGCAGAGTGAAGGCAAAAGGGCCAACAATTGCTAAGCATCTCTGGGAACTACTTCAAGACTGTTGGAAGACCATTTCAGGGGACTACCTCTTGAAGCTCATCAAGAGAATGCCAAGAGTGTGCAAAGCAGTAATCAAAGCAAAAGGTGGCTACTTTGAAGAACCTAGAATATGACATATTTTCAGTTGTTTCACACTTGTTTGTTATGTATATTGTCACAGTCCTTACCTTTGACTGTGACCTTCCGTTCTTGCTCATTCGGCACTCCTCGCTGAAGTTCCGTTCCTGTGTCATTTGTGGTTCTTTATGGGTTAACTCCCCTGTGTGCCTATTAGGAGTTAATCCTCTGTCTGCTCCATGGGTGTGGTCTCTCTGCTGCACCCATGGAACCTGTATATAAGGCTGAGGTTTCCTCAGTTCTGGGTCAGCTCTCCTGGTGTGTGTTGTCTTGTCCTGCTCCTGGTTTGTACTCTCTCTCCCATGCTGCTGACCCATGGGATCCGTGTCTGTCTGCCTGTGCTCTGTGGGTTTCCCTACTTGTTCATTTGCGTCCTCTTTCCCGTCCATTTTGATGTCCTCTTTCCTGTCTTTCTGTTATCTGTTCTGCCAGTTATGTTTTAGTTACTTTGTGTTTATTCTGATGTCTGTGTTCAGCAAGCCTTTGCAGCAGAGTGGCATGACAAGGCCATGCAGTTTACTACTGGTGGAGCAAGTCCTTCTCTGCTCATTGCCACTCCTGCTCCTTTGCGTGAACTCCTGCTCGTATTATTGGTTCCCCTGTATTGTATTCATATGTATGTGTTCAGCAAGCCTTTGCAGCAGAGTGGCATACCAAGGCCATGCAGTTTACTACTGGTGGAGCAAGTCCTTCTCTGATCATTGCCACTCCTGCTCCCTTGCATGAACTCCTGCTTGTGTTATTATTTGCCCTGTCTTGTATTTACCTGTCTGTTATGTTTGCCTATGTGCCGTCGGTACCTTCTGGTACCTGTTGTCCATTCGCTCCTGCTGTCACTGTCTAGTTCACGCTCCAGAGTGGACCCTGGCAACTTCCTGCGGCAAAGTCTAACCCTACCATCTAGGGCTCTAGTGAACACCAGGAGTTGCTTAGTCATGCCCCTCTGGAGTATTACTAGACAGTGGCGCAGTGGGGGTTTTCTCCCACTGTGCTGACGGTACATAGAGCTCATGTTTTCTCTGTGCTGCCTTTCATGTTTTTGTTTGTGCAATAAACTCTTATGTGTCTGTACCTGATTTCCGTTTATTGCTTGACGACGCGGTGGTCTCTCCTGGGACCTCCAACTCGTGACATATATAATTCCACATGTGTTAATTCATAGTTTTGATGCCTTCATAGTCATGAAAATAAAGAAAACTCTTTGAATGAGAAGGTGTGTCCAAACTTTTGGTCTGTACTGTATATATATATCATAAATATCCATAAATAAGGTTATACCAGATATAATGTTTGTCTAGTCTCATTTCAATAGAGCCCTAATATAGAGTAACATACATACATTGTTCTATAATAGCAAAAATTGTTCTTACATAAGTCTATCTATTTATCATATCACATACCCCTCTAGGGTGGCCAGTCTTGGTACAACAAATCAGTAACATAGAAATCAACATACATTAGCCATCAGTGTGAGTGGAATCTAATTGTCTGGTAAATGAGTCTGTATACTCATAGTCTTTCCATTGTCATACACATGTACATACAGCTTATGTCCCCATAGATACCTCGCCATTCAGACGCTGTTTAGGAGATTTGGTAAAGTAACACATTCTAAATTGCCGATGGGTTAGAGAAAGCAGTGCATACAGAACGTATGGTTATATACAGACCTAGTGGAGAGAAGGGTAAGATAAAGCGCAATATAGTATGCGGGTATAAGGCTGTGGTGACGAGCGCTGTGTAAATAGCAGTTACATATTTGCGCTCGACTAGCAGCCCTACTTCCGGCCGGTGGAACGCATGGTCGCTGAGTTCCACCAACCACCATCATTATCCTGATAGCAGGAGGTTCCCTCATATTGCGCATTTATCCTTTTGTATCACAGCGTTTCATTACTTGCCCTACTTCCGACAGATGGAGCGCACAGTCAGGTGACGCTGCGTTCCACCTAATAGATAGACTTATGTAAGAACGATTTTTGCTATTATAGAATGATGTATGTTACTCTATATTAGAGCTCTATTGAAATGAGACTAGACAAGCATTATATCTGGTCAGTGCTTTTTTTTCTCAGAGAAAAGGTGGTGGAACTCACCCCCCCTCCCCTGGCCACACCCCTACCCACCCCTAGGACCGCCCCCTA
The DNA here is from genome assembly GCF_905171765.1 of Bufo bufo. Classification (NCBI taxonomy): domain Eukaryota; kingdom Metazoa; phylum Chordata; class Amphibia; order Anura; family Bufonidae; genus Bufo; species Bufo bufo. Next base: position 165,091,244 of record NC_053391.1, on the reverse strand, counting down.
AAACCACCCCTTTAGAGAACAGGGATGCAAGTAAAATTTGGGGGTGCTATAAAAGTCCAGCCCAGCAAAGAAACCCCCCAGATGGGGATGGCACTGTTAATGGGGGATCTGGGGATGGCACTGTTAATGGGGGATCTGGGGATGGCACTGTTATGGGGTGGAGGATCTGTGGATGGCACTGTTATGGGGGATCTGTGGATGGCATCCACAGATCCCCTATCCTATAACAGTGCCATCCACAGACCCCCCCATCCTATGACAGTGCCATCCACAGACCCCCCCACCCCATAACAGTGCCATCCACAGACCCCCCCACCCCATAACAGTGCCATCCACAGACCCCCCCACCCCATAACAGTGCCATCCACAGACCCCCCCACCCCATAACAGTGCCATCCACATACCCCCCCACCCCATAACAGTGCCATCCACAGACACCCCCCCACCCCATAACAGTGCCATCAACAGACCCCCCCACCCCATTACAGTGCCATCCACAGACCCCTACCACCCCATAACAGTGCCATCCACAGACCCCCCATTGCCGCTCCAGTACAGTTATAAAATGTGTAATTCAATTAATAATGATTCATGCTGCCCTCTCTGTAGTATAACATTCAATATATCCTACTCACAGGGCTACTGTTATATCGTAATGCAGGCCGGCCGGGCAGACGAGCGGCAGCGTGACTGACTGACGTCACGTGCCTGCCCGGCCTACTTTATGAATGAAGCAGGCGGCGCAGGCACGTGACGTCAGTCAGTCACTCTGCCGCTCGTCTGCCCGGCCGGCCTGCATTACGATATAACAATAGCCCTGTGAGTAGGATATATTGAATGTTATACTACAGAGGGGGCAGCATGAATCATTATTAATTGAATTATACATTTTATAACTGTACTGGAGCGGCGGGGCCGGAGCACAGTGAACGCACCGGCCCCCAGCTCCTCCTCCCAGTCCCTCCCCGCTGATACATCGCAGCCTGCCATGCTGGAGCATGGCAGGCTGCGATGTCAAAAGGTGGCGGAACGCCGTTCCGGTGCGTTCCGCCAGAAAAAAAGCCCTGTATCTGGTATAACCTTATACCCGGATGGGTACTTATGATATATATATATATATATATATATATATTTTACCGATGCCTTTATTAAATATTCTCTTGACAATGCAAAATGTGACTTATATGTTACTTTATTTGTTACTGCAGTCTGAAAAAGGCCATTGGGCCGAAAGGTTACACTGCATAGCCGCAGTAACCTGAAAACAATTTAAAAAAATCATCTAACTACAATTTATGCTGGAGTTTGTTGCATTACTTTCAATTGAGGTGGGAACCCTATTTCAAGCAAGAACCACAGAGTGCAATAAGGTTCAAACTGGATATATTTTTTTATCATGTTATAATAAAAATTTATATATTTTTATAATGATACTGTGTGAGCTCCATTTTTCTTTAGTTGCTGGTTATTCCATATGGCTACCAGATTCCAGCCGTGTTTACCAGTATCGTAACAGGATACTCAAGCCCTAACTATGGAATCCGCCAAGGAAGTGAGCTTGGAGGTTTGTGTAAGTAATATGAACAGTTTAGTTAGCAACATTTATGCTGAAATGAAAAGTTTCAAAACAAAGTATTTGGCATTCGAAAACCAAACATCCCATAATGTGCAAGCATTTGGACAAGCAATTTAGGATTTAGAAAACATGGTGGCTCAACATGCAGAACAAATCCAGGAACTTAAAAATCAGGCTATGGTTCCATCTTCTTCATTCACCTTGCCTCTTCCACCCTTCAGGTTTTGTGGGGATTGTGATAAGTACCATGGATTTATTAATCAATGCAGGTCATATTTTGGTGCACACCCTGATCATTTCCACACTGTCAGATCTGAGGCGATGTGTATCATTATACTTCTGACACATAAGGTTGAATGAAGCCTGGGCAAATCCTCTTATTAAGACCAATGATGCATGCTATGATGATTTGGAAGCTGATTGCTGAATATGCCACAGAGTTCAGAAGTTGGGTCATTGACACTGAATTAAATAATGCTGCAAAACTAACTTTTTTTCAAAAATAGACTGTCTAATGCACTAAAAGATGAATTTGCTGATGCTCCCACACATTTTAATGATTTCGGACATCATTGTGTTTGTATTGATACTTGACTGTCTGAACATAGGCAAGAAAAGGGAGTTCTTTCTGGCTTCGTAACAATGATTGTTATTTATATGTTCCATCCACTACCTGAAATTAAGAAATAGCCTGAATCTGATGCAGAACCTATACAGATTGACAGCATACAAAAATGTGAAAGTGTTGATAGAAGGGAACGCAGACTTCAGGAAAATCAATGCATTTATTGTGGTAAACCAGATCACTTTTTCATTAATTTCCAAGTTGCTAGCACAAGACAGTGGTGGTAATATCGGATCCTGATGAATCTCAGATCCAGATCTCAGGATGAATCAGTTTCTTCTGAACCAGTGCCACCAGTGAATGCAGTCATCCGCTTAACCTCTTCTGAAGCACCTAATATTGAGAAAGAAAGCAATAACTCTGATTGCTTCATTTCCATCAAGTTTCGCAACGGTTCCCAGTGGATATCTACCTCTGCCATGGTGGACTCTGGAGAAAATGGAAAATGTATGGACATTGCTTTTGCTAACAAGTAGTGTTGTGCAAATTGAAGCATGTGAAGTGGAATTTGATCTGAAGTTTAGTAAAGATTCGATTTGCAATAAACCAGAATTTACACATGCTTTATGGTAACCACATATGGTAAACGTGTTACAAAGTGAAAGTAAGAATTAAGGATTACCCATAATGCCATGCAGACAGCCAATCAGCAGCTAGCCAGCTCCTCTGATATCCCTTTAAAAGCCTCATCCCACGCAGTCTCCGCCATTTCACTGAGAGAATAGGGAAAAACATGACAATCGCCAGGGACAGTGTTGGGAGATTGTTAGCAGAGCTTTTACACAGTGTAGGGAGACTGCAGGGATAGTTCAGGTACTGGAATCTGAAGCTGAACTGATCCAAAGGAGACAGCACAGTTTGCATCAATCCCTGTGTAGGGCACAGAGCTATCTAATTAAAGAGTGTCCTCATTGTTTGATAGATAAGTACATTTCTTTAGGCATTGATCCTCAAATTGGGGTTTATAAGCTGTCTAATTTTACTGTTATTGCAGTGTCCACCTTGTTTAATAGATAAGCAATTCTATTACGCCTTGATTCTCAAATTGGGGTGAAAAGCTGTCTAGTTCTATTGTTATTGGGGTGTCCACCTCGTTTAATAGATAAGCAATTGGCAGAGGGACAGACAACAGAGGGTTGTAGTCAATGGAGTATATTCAGACCAAGGTCTTGTTACCAGTGGGGTACCTCAGGGCAGTGCAGTTTCTAGGTAAAATTTCTCTCAGGGCGAGTGTCAAACCCCCCCCCCCCCCCCCTCAAAACTGCTCGATGAAATAAGTGTCTCCCCATTGTAAAAAATGTGGAACCACATTGCACGGACGGTCACAGTGACGCACCCAGTGACCCACTGTCCCACAGACTCAGGCTCTCACTCACAGCAGGCTTCTTTCTCAGCACTGCTCCGGGCGGGCGGTAACAGGCAGGCAGTGCGGGCGGCGGTGCTCACCGCACTTACTGTACGTCACGCGGCGCGTGACGTACAGTGAGTTAGCGCCGCCGCCCGCACTGCCTGCCTGTGGGGGGACATTATTTTTAATAAGGATCACTATGGACATTATTTAGAATGGAGGCTGCTGTGGGTGTCATTATAACTGTATAATGTCTGATAGGCCTAGTCCTGAGTTATATTACCCTGCCCTGTATAATAATGTACCCTGATACCCCTTAGTTATATTACCCCAGCCGGGTAATATAACTAAGGGGTATCAGGGATGGGTACATTATTATACAGGGCATGGGCAGGGTGATATAACTCAGCTCAGGACTAGGCCTGACATTATACAGTTATAATGAGTAATGACACCAACAGCAGCCTCCATTCTAAATAATGTCCATACTGATCCTTATTAAACTTAATGTCCCCCACAGTGACAGTGGCCCCCATTTTCATGTCTCCCACAGTGACAGTGGCCCCCATTTTCATGTCTCCCACGGTGCTCCCCCCCCCCCATTGTAATTAATGTCCCCCCCATTGTAATTAATGCCCCCCATTGCAATTAATGCCCCCCCCATTGTAATTAATGCCCCCCCAGACCATCACTCGCCTCACAGCAGGCATCAGCACTGCTCAGGGGCTCAGGGCGGGCGGTAACAGGCAGGCAGTGCGGCGCTCACTCACTCACTGTATGTCACACGCCTGCGCCGCCTAGTGGGAGGAGCACTGTCTGAAGAGTGAGAGGACTCGGCACTCGGGCACAGGTCAGGCGAGATGTCAGAGGGAGGCAGGGCCGGTGCGAGGATTTTTGCCACCCTAGGCAAGATAAAAATTGCCGCCCCCCCCCTTATCAGACATCACATATGTTCCACCCCTTTCTCAGCTTTTAAATTAAAATAACTGCTATGCTTCCTTTACGGTTAATCCAGCTTCTTGTAGCTGTCTTTTTGCGGAATGGAATTGCGGACTCATACATTTCTATGGGGCCGCAATTCCGATCCTGAAAAAAATAGAACATGTCCTATTCTTGTCCACAATAGCGGACAAGAATAGGCATATTCTCTTAGTGCCGGCAATGTGCGGTCCGCAAAATGCGGAACGCACATTGCCGCTGTCCGTGTTTTGTGGATCCGCAAAACACATACGGACGTGTGAATGGACCCTAAATGTGAGGTAAATTAGTTTCCAATGTAGCATTAATAACTAAACAATTACATAATAAACATATTGCATTGTCTACTTACCACCAGGACAATAAGATGATCTGGTCTCTGGCTGCAGTCTGGCTCTGGGGACTCCCTTGTCACTCTCTTCTACCCCCCCCCCTTGTCACTCTCTTCTACCCCCCCCCTTGTCACTCATTAACATTTCCCCCCCCTTGTCACTCATTTCCATTCCCCCCCCCTTGTCACTCATTTCCATCCCCCCCTTGTCACTCATTTCCATCCCCCCCTTGTCATTCATTTCCATTCCCCCCCTTGTCATTCATTTCCATTCCCCCCCCCCTTGTCATTCATTTCCATTCCCCCCCCTTGTCACTCATTTCCATCCCCCCCCTTGTCACTCATTTCCATCCCCCCCTTGTCATTCATTTCCATTCCCCCCCCTTGTCATTCATTTCCATTCCCCCCCTTGTCACTCATTTCCATCCCCCCCTTGTCACTCATTTCCATTCCCCCCCCTTGTCACTCATTTCCATTCCCCCCCCTTGTCACTCATTTCCATTCCCCCCCCTTGTCACTCATTTCCATTCCCCCCACTTGTCACTCATTTCCATTCCCCCCCCTTGTCACTCATTTCCATCCCCCCCCTTGTCACTCATTTCCATCCCCCCCCTTGTCACTCATTTCCATCCCCCCCCCTTGTCACTCATTTCCATCCCCCCCTTGTCACTTATTTCCATCCCCCCCCTTGTCACTTATTTCCATCCCCCCCCTTGTCACTCATTTCCATTCCCCCCCCCCTTGTCACTCATTTCCATCCCCCCCCCCTTGTCACTCATTTCCATCCCCCCCCCCTTGTCACTCATTTCCATCCCCCCCCCTTGTCACTAATTTCCATTCCCCCCCCCTGTCACTAATTTCCATTCTCCCCCCCGTCACTAATTTCCATTCTCCCCCCCCCGTCACTAATTTCCATTCTCCCCCCCCCCCCCGTCACTAATTTCCATCCCCCCCCCTGTCACTAATTTCCATTCTTTCCCCCCCCCTGTCACTAATTTCCATTCTCCCCCCCCCCTGTCACTAATTTCCATTCTCCCCCCCGTCACTAATTTCCATTCCCCCCCCGTCACTAATTTCCATTCTCCCCCCCCCTGTCACTAATTTCCATTCTCTCCCCCCCCCCTGTCACTAATTTCCATTCTCTCCCCCCCCCCCCCCATCACTAATTTCCATTCTCTCCCCCCCCCCCTGCCACTAATTTCCATTCTCCCCCCCCCCCTGTCACTCATTTCCATTCTATTGTCACCTCTAGTGTAGCGTGGCCGAGCTCTGGTCGGTCCGCGGTACAGGAGCATTTGTTTCCTGTACCCGGCCGGACTGAAAGGAAGTGCACACTAAGTGAGCACTTCCTGTCAGTCCGGCCGGGTACAGGAAACAGAAGCTCCAGTACCGCGGACCGACCAGAGCTCGGCCACGCTACATTAACATGAGCACAGAGCAGAGACAGCAGGCAGGAGATTCTTTAGAGGAGCGGCAAGCGCTTAGCCGCTCAGGAGGCGCAGCATGACGGGCGCCGCCGGCCGGCAATTATATATAACCAATTTTTATTTTTTATTTTTTTACACCACACAGGGCGCCCCTGCCGGCGCCCCCCTTCTGAGAGCGCCCCGGGCGGCCGCCCGTCCCGCCCGCCCCTAGAAACGGCCCTGCCTCAGGGATCTGTTCTGGGACCCATATTGTTTAATATCTTTATCAGCGAAATTGCAGAAGGCCTCGATGGTAAGGTGTGTCTTTTTGCTGATGACATAAAGATTTGTAACAGGGTTGATGTTCCTGGAGGGATACACCAAATGGAAAAGGATTTAGGAAAACTAGAGGAATGGTCAAAAATCTGGCAACTAAAATTTAATGTGGACAAGTGCAAAATAATGCACCTGGGGCGTAAAAACCCAAGAGCAGAATATAAGATCAGTGATACAGTCCTAACCACAGTATCTGAGGAAAGGGATTTAGGGGTCATTATTTCAGAAGACTTAAAGGTAGGCAGACAATGTCATAGAGCAGCAGGAAATGCTAGCAGAATGCTTGGGTGTATAGGGAGAGGCATTACCAGTAGAAAGAGTGAGGTGCTCATGCCGCTCTACAGAGCACTAGTGAGACCTCATTTGGAGTATTGTGCTCAGTACTGGAGACCATATCTCCAGAAGGATATTGATACTTTGGAGAGAGTTCAGAGAAGAGCTACTAAACTAGTACATGGATTGCAGGATAAAACTTACCAGGAAAGATTAAAGGACCTTAACATGTACAGCTTGGAAGAAAGACGAGACAGAGGGGATATGATAGAAACTTTTAAATACATAAAGGGAATCAACAAGGTAAAAGAGGAGAGAATATTTAAAAGAAGAAAAACTGCTAAAAATACAGTTTTAAATTAGAGGGGCAAAGGTTTAAAAGTAATATCAGGAAGTATTATTTTACTGAGAGAGTAGTGGATACATGGAATAGCCTTCCTGCAGAAGTGGTAGCTGCAAATACAGCGAAGGAGTTAAAGCATGCATGGGATAGGCATAAGGCCATCCTTCATATAAGATAGGGCCAGGGGCTATCCATAGTACTCAGTATATTGGGCAAACTAGATGGGCCAAATGGTTCTTATCTGCCGACACTTTCTATGGTTCTATGTTTCTATGTATTACACCTTGATTCTCAAATTGGGGTGAAAAAGCTGTCTAGTTCTATTGTTATTGGGGTGTCCACCTCGTTTAATAGATAAGCAATTGTATTACACCTTAATTCTCAAATTGGGGTGAATAACCTGCCTGCATCTACCGTTATTGTGGTGTCTACATTGTTTAATAGATAAGCAATTCTATTATGCCTTGATTCTCAAATTGGGGTGAATAACCTGTCTTGTTCTACTGTTAGAGGGGTGTCCATCTTCTTTATTACATAAGCAATTCTATTAGTCCTTGATTCTGAAATTGGGGGGAATAGCCTCTCGTGTTCTACTGTTAGAGGGGTGTCCACCTTGTTTATAAATTATTACATAAGTAATATCTATTAAGACTGGATTCTCAAATTGAGATTAATAACCTTTATTGTTCTTTTCAAGTATCTTTTTCTTAATTTCCTCATTATTGGTAAGCAGACATTGGTACAAAGATAGTTTTTTTTTTACATAATAGTCGTTGGCATATACTTTTAACAAAAACAAACTGTTCAGTCAGACTGCTCCTCTTAAGGTCAAGATTGAAGAGGTGGTTAGGTGCGATCTGACAGAGAAAACTGAGTTTATGTACTTTGTTGTAGTGCGGTGATAATATCTACTGAAGTGACCTATCAGATAAAGTAAAATACAAGAACAAGGTGGGGGGGAGGGGACAGGGGGTAGAGAGGTAGGGCAAATGGTAGGGTGGGCTTCACAGTGTTGTGAGCATCACGTAATTAGATTAGCTTCTGAGAATGTCTTAAGAAAGGGACTGGTTTTCAGGTAGGATATCCAGTCGGCACAGATCCGTAAGAAGTTAGCATGTGACTTGGATTTCCATGCTGACAGCTCTTCCATATGATAGATATGATCCCCCTAATGCAGCCATTTTGATATTGTTGCAAAGTCAGTTGGTTCCAATGTTGTGGTATCAGGGATTTTTCAGCGGAAGTCAGGTATTGAAAAAGTCTCTGTTTTGTGTGTGGGATGTCTTGTAATCACCTTTCTTGTTCTTCTATTAGTTGACACTGAATAACTTATTTTACATATACAGTTAGTGTTACAGTAAAGTATGTCCAACAGACATTACTTCTCTAAAAAAGCTGTACCAGCCCTGCACACATATGTTGAGCAGAAGGTGGGCCAGTCCTTGAGCCTGTTGATGTCTGGCACAGTTCATGGCAGTGCTGACGTGTGGAGCTGTAACTATTGTCAAGGACATTTACCCAGTGTCTTTTAAGGCCCACTGGGTAAATGTGATTCATGCCCAGGCACTCCAGAAACTTGGCCAGATGATGGCAATGCTACCTCTTCATTCTCATGCTGTGATTCCGGTGCAAATGTCCTTCTCAGCCTCCTCATCTTCCACCTTGTCCTCAGCCTCCAGTGAAGGTACTGTTCTGAGTGGTCCTCCAGCATACCACCTATGTATAGGGGGACTCCCCTGTATAAAGTAAATGGGACGGATCTGTTTTGCAGCCCATAGACTTCTATTATGACGGAATGAATAACGGAATGCCTCTAAAGGTATTCCGTTATGCATTCCGTTTTAAAATTGCGTTATGGTCCGTGGTAAGGGAATCCATAACGCAATTTTGCTATTACGACCAAACGAAGCGTGAACGAATTTCAAAATAGTAATTTCGCTCATCTCTAGTATATTGATATAGATATATTGATCTAAGAAAAAATTGACAGCAAATGTGGAAAATCTGCTGTGTAGCTGTCCCTGTCCAACTGATTGATAGAGACTCAAAATAAGGCACTCGGCCTACAACAGATTTGTTTGAGCCCTCTTCCCAACATCTCCACATAAGTATAACTGCCTAAATGTACGGTTAAAAGGAAATCTTTATTAGGAAACCTATTAAAATAACTAAGCTCATATGCCCTTACTAGGACTAGGCAGAAAAGGAAAGGTGCCAAACTGGAGCTGTGTAAGAGAATCTCCACAGTCCAACTGGCCCTTTAAATTGTCAGAGCAGTAGGTATGCTGATAAATGGTCGCAATACCTATGTACACTTCGGTAATATAATGTCACTGACCTAAACCACTTCCCACAAGAAGAAAATTTGTGGTAATTGATAAACTCACTGGACATATTGTACGTCCACAAGTGAGTACCACTAATCCTATCAGTGTCAAACGTTGTTTGTATAGCCTGGATAAAGTCACCAGGTATCACAACAAGGAAACTGTCTCGACACTACAGCTCTATCTCAGGTTGGGGCATAGGGTGAGTGTAAGCCCCCAATAACCTGGATAGAGATGTGCCAGGAGCGTTAGGGAGACAAAGGGTAAGATAGTATCACAGCCAAGTATCTATTTCAGACTGAGCGCTATCATACTTGGCAAATGAACTGTCAGTCCCTGCGCTACTCAGCAACCGCAACTTCCAATGTCAGATAAAAATGTCCTGTAAGCGCTCTACGCGTTTCTGTGCCCCTATCCATGGGACACTTCATCAGGAACACCGGGCACTACAGAGGAAACCGTATTATGACAGCCACTCAATTTTCATAAAGTCGGCAGAGAACGCTACACGTGTGAGTTGCAGCGTTAGCGGCGCTATAATGGCCGTGAGCGCGCCGTCGACTCCAGCTCTTTTTTTTTTTATAAATTTTATTGAAAATAAAAGTCATTACATATGATAAAGTATGATGAATTACAGAATGTTATCAACTGAAGACATATGAGTAACATAAGAGAACGGATGGTATGACAGGATCAGCTCTACATCAATTCCATAGGATGGGTTGTACATTAGATAATATAAATCTTATCAACATCTGTTACATCGACAAGGGTTTTGTTATTGCTTATTTATGATAGGTAGTCCTTAGTCTAGTAGGACAGGTGAAGGATCGGAGATTGGTGTGTTTATGTTTCTGTAAATAAACCATTCTTTCCATTGAGCCCTATATAGGTGTATTCTACGGTTTTCCCAGGCCGCAATCTCTTCGAATCTGCATAGCTGATCTATCTTCCCTATCCATTGGGAGATGGAAGGTACCTCCTCAGATAGCCAAAATTTTGGTATCAGTAGAAGTGCCGCACTTAACATAAAATGGAATAATTTAGTTTGTGGTACTGTAGGCATAGAGGGGGATAAACCTAATAATGCTAAACGAGGGGAAATTGGAATATTCACTACACAGATCTTGTTAGCTTTAGTAAAAACTTCTTTCCACCAGTCTTGGAGTGGGGGGCACTGCCACCATATATGAAAGAATGATCCTCTAACTTTTTTACACCTCCAGCACGTATCTATATTATTTGAATTAAAAAGGCAGGTAATATCTGGAGTTCTATACCACCTTGTTAATATTTTGTACCTGTAACGGGGTTCCGAAGGTGCACTCGGTCCCCCATTGCCCGCAGAACTGTTGCTTAGCTTTGGGAATGAGGATCTGTGTTTGACCTCATTCCCAGGGCGGCTTCACTGCTGGGTGGCTTCCTGCTCCTAAGTCTGCCTTGAGCGCCGAGCTGATCACTCGGTGCTCAACTGGTTGGTCTGTCGGTCATGTGACGCTGGCCACGTCACATGACCCTCACTCCGCACTATAAATACAAGCAGCCTGCTAGCCACAGGTTGCCTGTTAATTTCTAGGTTCCTGGCTATTTGTTGGACTACTGAATACTCACCTGATTCTGTTCCCTGACGATCCTTTTGCCGGCTCCTCCTTTACTGCGCATCCGTCCTGGTATTGTGACCTCGGCTCCCACCTGACTACTCTCTTAGGACTCCTCTTGTACTTCTCTACTCTCCTGGTATTTGACCCCGGCTTCTCCTGACCATTCTTTGCTTAACCCTTTGTACTGCGTAGCTCTCTTGGTTCTGACCCGGTCCGTTCATGTTCCGTATTTTGTCTTGTCTGTCTTCCCTGCACGTATCCTAAGTTAGGGACTGTCGTCCAGTTGTCCCCTGTCATCAGGACTCGTGAGGCAAGTAGGCAGTGCCAGGGGTGAGGGTGGAGCGCAGTGGTCACTATCCTTCCCCCTGTGTGTGTGTGGACGTGACCGGTACAGATTAACAGGCCCAATAACCACTGTATCATGACTCCTCTTACTACCCTGACCATGTCTCTAACTTGACACAGATAGTGCAGGAGCTAGAAGAGAAACTCCGTTCTTGTGAGTTAGGGCAAGGTTCTTCCACTCCTCTGTCCTCCAGTCCACATTTTGAACCCCAGATCAAGCTCCCAGAACCCCTTTCTGGAGACCGGAAGAGGTTTCTCTCCTTTAAGGAGAATTGCAAACTCTACTTCCGTTTGCGCCCCGTGTCCTCCAGTCCCGAGAGCCAACGCGTGGAGATTATCATTTCTCTACTACAGGGTGATCCCCAGGACTGGGCATTTTCGTTACCTCGTGGGGCCAGTTGTCTAACTTCTGTGGAGGGTTTTTTTCAGGCCCTGGGTACCCTCTATGACGAACCAGACAGGGCCCTGGTAGCCAAAACGGCTCTTAGGACACTGGTTCAGGGCCATCTCCCTGTGGAGGAGTATTGCACCCAATTCAGACGGTGGTGTGTCCCCTCAGGATGGAATGAACCAGCCCTAAAGAGTCAGTTTAGGTCTGGTCTATCTGATAATTTAAAAGATCTATTGGTCAATTACCAAATTCCTGAGACCTTAGAGGAGATGATGACCCTAGTTGTCCGACTTGACAGACGAGTTAGAGAGAGACGACAAGAACGACAGTTCTGTTCTCAGATGGTGGTCCAGCCAGAGGCCTTTTCCAGGGACAACACTGAGGTCTCCACAGGTTGGCATGACCCGGGGTAATCTTCGTCGCAGACCCGGAGAGTGCTTCTACTGTGGAGATCCTGGCCATTGGATCAACAAGTGTCCTAAGAGGGTCCTCTCTGACAAGTCTCCTAAGGCAAAACAACCTAAAGACCAGGTACACCCTGATTTTTCTAAAGGTAAGCTTTTGGTACCCATAACAATTTCTCTGGGGGTTAATAAGTGGCCGGGTAAGGCCTTTATTGACTCCGGTTCAGGGGCCAGCTTTATTGACTTTGAGTTTGCTTGTAAATTGGGTATTCCAATGTTTGCTTTACCTACACCTATCCATGTCATGGCTATTGATGCTACTCCCCTGGTTGGTGGTACGGTGAGGTCATGTACCTCTGAAATTTCTCTGTCCGTGGGTGTGTGCCACTCTGAGAGATGTTCTCTTCTACTCCTGGAGAACCTACCGGTTGAGGTGGTACTAGGGTTGCCTTGGCTCCATTTACATAACCCCACAATTGATTGGTCCAAAGGAGAGTTGGTGAAATGGGGACCTAAGTGTGACTCATGCTTGTCCGTGGTCCAGGCTGGGGTTTCAGTAAGGTCTAATACACTACCCTCTGTTATTAAGGAATAGTCTGATGTGTTCTCGTCCCTTACTCCAGAGGTTCTACCCCCCCATAGACTTTATGATTGCGCCATAGAGCTAATTGAGGGTGCCGAATTTCCTAAAGGTCAAATTTATAATCTTTCAGGGCCCGAACGCATGGCTATGGAAGATTATATTAAGGAGAGCCTTGCTAAAGGGCATATTAGACCTTCAGTCTCTCCTATGGGAGCAGGGTTTTTCTTTTTTAAAAAGAAGGATGGTGGTCTTAGGCCTTGTATTGATTACCGGAGATTAAATAAAATCACTGTCCAAAATAGATACTCTCTCCCATTGATTCCGGATTTATTTAACCAGGTTTTGGGCGCAACCTGGTTTTCCAAGATTGACCTGAAAGGGGCATACAATCTAATCCGAATCAAGGAGGGAGACGAATGGAAGACAATACTCCGATAGGACACTTTGAATATCAGGTGATGCCTTTTGGACTCAGCAATGCCCCAGCTGTGTTCCAAAACTTAATGAACGATATTCTTAGGAAGTTCTTAGGTAAATTTATTATTGTCTATCTCGACGACATTTTGATATTCTCTCCTGATTTCGAATCTCATGTGTCCCATGTCAAACAAGTATTAGAGGTGTTGAGGGAGAACCAGCTATCCGCTAAGCAAGAGAAATGTGTCTTTGGTGTACAGGAGATACTGTTTCTAGGGCATGTTTTGACTCCTCACGCCTTTAAGATGGATCCTGGTAAAGTTTTAGCAATTAAGGAATGGGTAAGGCCTTAAAGGCTTTACAACGGTTTTTTGGTTTCGCTAATTACTACCGTAAATTTATCATTAATTTTTCTGTAATTGCTAAGCCATTGACCGACCTTACTAAGAAAGGGGCGGATTTGCAGAATTGGTCTACCAAGGCCATTTCTTCATTTGAAACATAAAAAAAGGCATTTAGTAGCGCTCCCATTCTGATCCACCCTGATCAGGAGAGACCCTTTATTGTGGAGGTGGATGCGTCCGAGGACGGAGCAGGAGCAGTCCTTTCACAAGGTCCTGCTAGCCTCACTAACCTGAGACCGTGTGCCTTCTTCTCTAGGAAATTCTCTCCCACGGAGAGAAACTACGACATAGGGAATAGGGAGCTGCTGGCTATTAAATGGGCATTTGAGGAGTGGAGACATTTTTTTGGAGGGGGCAAGGCATCGAGTAACTGTTGTCACTGATCATAAAAACCTAATGTTTCTCGAGTCCGCTAAGAGGTTGAATCCCCGACAAGCCCGATGGGCTCTGTTTTTTACCCGTTTTGATTTCTTCATTACGTTCAGGCCGGGAAGTAAAAATGTGAAGGCAGACGCATTATCTCGGAGCTTCCATGCTTTTCAACCCACTGAGACGCCGCCTGAATCCATCCTACCAGCAAACATCTTCTTAGCGGCTCTAACACAGGATATCCCGGCTCGCATTAAGGCTGAACAACATCTGGCACCGGCATCCACCCCAACAGATAAGTTGTTTGTTCCCGTACAATTTTGTCTCCAGCTGTTGGGTGAGTGTCATGATTCTGCCTTTTGTGGACATCCGGGTGTTGAGGGCACTAAGGATCTGGTTTCTAGATCTTATTGGTGGCCCACTCTGACCAGGGATGTCAAGTCCTACGTGTCAGCCTGTGAGGTTTGTGCCAGGTCTAAGACACCTAGAACTCGCCCTGCTGGTAACCTACGACCCCTACCCATTCCCAGTAGACCCAGGTCCCATATCTCGATGGACTTTATAACTTACCTACCGCTGGCGGAGGGTAAGACTGTGGTTTGGGTGGTGGTTGATAGGTTTAGCAAGATGGTTCATTTCATTCCCCTGTCTAAACTTCCGAATGCTAAAACCCTGGCGTCTATTTTTGTGACAGACATTGTTCGTTTACATGGCATCCCGGAAAATATTGTTTCGGACAGGGGTGTGCAGTTTGTGTCCAAATTCTGGAGGGCCTTCTGTCAAAGATGTAAAATTTTGTTGTCTTTTTCTTCCGCCTACCATCCTGAGAGTAATGGGCAGACTGAACGCCTTAATCAGTTCCTGAGGTTGTATGTTGCTGATGACCAGCAATTATGGGTCAAATTCCTTCCGTTGGCTGAATTTGCTTTGAATAACCGTGTCAATTCTTCTGCTGGGGTCTCCCCTTTCTTTTGTAACCATGGTTTTTATCCCCGTTTTCATTCTGGGTCGTCCGTCTCCTCCTCTAACCCTGAAGCTGATAAACTCTCCTCCGAACTGTGCACAGTTTGGGCCCGGGTTCAATCGAACCTAGAAAAGGCTCAAAGTTCTCAAAAACTCAAGGCCATAGGAGATGTTCAAGGGGGGTGAACTTTCAGGTTGGGGATAAAGTATGGTTGTCCTCCAAGAATCTATCTCTCAAGGTAGCTTCTAGAAAATTTGCTCCTCGTTTTATTGGACCATATAAGATCATGGAGGTGATTAACCCGGTATCATTTAGGTTGGAGCTGCCCGAGTCAATCCACATTCATAATGTGTTCCATAAATCTCTACTTAAAAAATATTTTGAACAGGTAGTACCATCGAAAGCCTCGCCTCCGCCGGTTCTTGTTAATGATGCTGTTGAGTATGTTGTGTCTAAAATTGTGGATGTCAGGAAGGTGCGTAACTCCTTGCAGTACCTGATTCACTGGAAGGGGTATGGACTTGAAGAGAGATCTTGGGTACCTGCCAGGGAGGTTCATGCTCCTAGACTGGTTCGTAAATTTCATTTAGAACACCCTGAAAAGCCATCGCCTGAAGTCTTGGGTCCGGTGGCCCCTTGTAAAAGGGGGGGTACTGTAACGGGGTTCTGAAGGTGCACTTAGTCCCCCATTGCCCGCAGAACTGTTGCTTAGCTTTGGGAATGAGGATCTGTGTTTGACCTCATTCCCAGGGCGGCTTTACTGCTGGGTGGCTTCCTGCTCCTAAGTCTGCCTTGAGCGCCGAGCTGATCACTCGGTGCTCAACTGGTTGGTCTGTCGGTCATGTGACGCTGGCCACGTCACATGACCCTCACTCCCCACTATAAATACAGGCAGCCTGCTAGCCACAGGTTGCCTGTTAATTTCTATGTTCCTGGCTATTTGTTGGACTACTGAATACTCACCTGATTCCGTTCCCTGACGATCCTTTTGCCTGCTCCTCCTGTACTGCGCATCCGTCCTGGTATTGTGACCTCGGCTCCCACCTGACTACTCTCTTAGGACTCCTCTTGTACTTCTCTACTCTCCTGGTATTTGACCCCGGCTTCTCCTGACCATTCTTTGCTTAACCCTTTGTACTGCGTAGCTCTCTTGGTTCTGACCCGGTCCGTTCATATTCCGTATTTTGTCTTGTCTGTCTTCCCTGCACGTATCCTAAGTTAGGGACTGTCGTCCAGTTGTCCCCTGTCATCAGGACTCGTGAGGCAAGTAGGCAGGGCCAGGGGTGAGGGTGGAGCGCAGTGGTCACTATCCTTCCCCCTGTGTGTGTGTGGACGTGACCGTTACAGTACCCATTTTCCTGGATGCGAACACACCTAGAAGCTTTATGTGGTACAAGGAGGAGTTTCGACATCTCCACCTGAGAGAAGCTACAACCCAGGTCTCGTTCCCATAGCCCTATATATGCTGGTTTAGTCATTGACACTGGTGTATTTAGTTTCTTATAAAGCCATTTTCCTCAAAAAGTGAGCTAAGAGGCAGTGTAGAACTTCAAACTAGGTGGGGTAAACATTCCTTCAGGTTGGACGGAGCATGGTATGGCATGCTGTGATTGTTGAAACCAGTTCCAGGTCCCGATTGTCGATTTTACAAGTGGGTTAAGGGGTTTATCTTGAGCAGGAAAGTTTTTTGCACCTACCAGGAGACCTGAAGGAAATGAACCCAGGTCACTCTGTTCCATGGAGATCCAGGGCTTCTGGTTTGGATGTGTCAACCAATCCACTAATCTAGATAACATAACAGCTCTCCCATATAATTCTGGGTCAGGTAGTCCTAGTCCCCAATTGAATTTTGGTCTGCAAAGAACAGAGCGAGCTAGTCGACCCCTTTTCCCGGCCCAAATAAATGTGCTGATTTGTCGTTTTATCTTGGAGTAGTACGTTTTTGGGACTGGGATCGGTAGTACTTGTTGCAGATATGTCAATCTTGGCAAGACTAATGATGTTACAATATTTTTTTCTGCCGAACCATGATAACATCGGATTTTTTAACCCGACGAGTTGATCAGAGATAGACTGAAGGAGAGGAGTGAAGTTTAGTCGAAAAAGGGTGGATAGGTCAGGACCAATCTTAACTCCCAAATATGTAATATATGGAGTGTCCCAGTTAAAGGGGGAATTTGCCTTTAATGAGTTCCTAGTTGGAGTTGGGAGGTTTATACTGATAATATGGGATTTACTCATATTAATTTTGAAGTTAGAGTAAGAACTGAACTGCTCCAATATTTTATATATCAATGGTATGGCCTTGGCTGGATTAGTATTCATTATTAGCAAATTGTCTGCGAATGCAGCCACCTTATGTTCATGTTGATCTATCCTAATGCCTATTATATCTTTCTCCAGTCTAATAGCTTGAAGTAGTGTTTCCATTACTAGAACGAATAATAGGGGTGAAAGTGGGCAGCCCTGTCTGGTGCCATTCCTGATGTTGAAGGAGGGGGACAAAGTGTCATTAATGATGATAGATGCCGAAGCATGGGTATATAAGGAAAAGATGGCGTTAATATACGGGTCAGGGAACTTAGTTATTTTGAGGACTTCTCTCATATAATCCCAACTAACCCTATCGAAGGCTTTTTCTGCGTCCGTGCTAAGGAGGACTAGAGGCCGTTTACGTTTTTTTGCAAAGTAAATAGCATTTAGCACTTTGGCGGTGTTATCTCTGCCCTCCCTACCACGGACAAAGTCTACTTGGTCTTCTTTGATCAGGGATGGAAGGAAGGAGGACAGGCGAGTGGCTAGCATCTTAGCTAATAATTTCAAATCTAAATTTAACAAGGAGATTGGGCGGTAGTTAGAACATTGAGAGCTATCTTTCCCTTCTTTCGGGATAAGAGTGATATGTGCCCTAGTCATGTCTGTGGATAATGGGACACCAGACAGGGAGCTATTAAATATGGAAAGAAGATATGGCCCTACTAAACTATGGAAAGTGCGGTAATATAGAGCCGGGAAGCCATCAGGTCCAGGGCTTTTTCCCTTAGGGAGTTGTTTAATCGCCGCCCTAAGTTCCTCCCTCGCAAAGGGGGCCTGTGGAATTTGAGCTTGAGAGTCTGATAGAACCGGTAAGGCAAGGGAGCTAAGAAAGGAGGTTACTAATTCTTTTGGGGGGTGGGGAGGGGGAGTATCAGCTTTCTTGTCCTCTTCCTTTATGTTATATAAGGAAAAATAGAATTTTTGAAATTGTTTGGCTATTTCTGGGGTAGAAGAAACTTCCTCTCTATTGGAAACTTTAATCTTGTGAATAAAATTATGGGCTTTCCTCTGCTTAATACGCTGCATCATGAATTTAGAAGCTTTATCTCCATGAGCATAGTGTTTATATTGCGCATGAAGATAATACTTAGCTGAAGCTGTATTGAGCAGGTTCTTTAAAGTAATTTTTAGTTCTGTAAGCTCCTTCAGATGGGAGTACAATAAAGAACTTTTATGTAAAGTTTCCAATCGGTGAATCTGGGCTAAAAGGTCTTCTACTTATTTCTTCTTTTCTTTTTTGATTCATGAACCCATACTGATAAATTGGCCTCTCATGTAGGCCTTGTGGCTGTCCCATAATATGTGGGGGGATGTTTCAGGAAGGGAGTTAAAGGAGAAAAATTCCTCCAGGAGCTTTTGGGTGTGTTTTTTATTCTCTTCTGTGGATATCAGTTGTTCGTTAAGTCGCCACCTAAATGCTTTAGGTTCTAGCGAGGAGGCTTGGATTGTAATAAACACTGGTGCATGGTCAGATAAGAGCATATTACCTATGTAGGCATGTGTACACAAATGTAGGTGTTCTTTTGACACAAATATATAGTCAAGCCTTTGGTACGAGTTGTGGGGATGGGAGAAGAAGGTGTAGTCCTGCCTGGAGGGGTTACGGAGACGCCATATATCATATATAGCTCCCTGTTGTAGTTTATTCCTAAGGTGTCTAAGTGCTCTGACAGATATTGCTGATTTATGAGATGATGAGTCTAAAGACGGATTTAATGCCACATTCAGATTACCTCCAAGCACCACCACACCCTCCTTATATGAGTCTAAAAGAGTAAGTGTCTCAGACAGCCATGAGATCTGATTGACATTTGGGGCGTATACGTTAGCAAAGGTATAGGTTTGGTTGGCTATTTTACCCTTTAACATCATATATCTGCCATCTACATCTTGGATATGCGAAATGTACGTGAAAGGCAGACCCCTCTGGAACCCTATGCTCACGCCTCTGGATGCAGCAGAATCTGATCCACAATGATACCAGTGTGGAAACATGGAACGGGATAAGTCGGGGTATTTATTAAATTTAAAATGCATTTCCTGAAGCATCAGGACTGAGCATTTTTCTTTTTTAGCAAAGGAGAATATTTGACTACATTTTGATGGGGAGTTAAAACCCTTAACGTTGAAAGTAGCAATACACAGGTCAGCCATCTATTAAGGAGATGACCGAGTGTGTACCGCTGAGAGTTCTTAACAAAAGGTGTGTAAGTGAGTTATATTTGTACTTAACCATCCAAGGCGGAGTTACAGGGTTGCAGAAGCGTCCCCTTCTCTTTTGGGGGTATAAGGTTGACTTCCTGTGATACCTGTCATAAAACCAGAAATAAGAAAATAACAACAGTGAGAACAGATTGAAACATTGATCAAATATATAGATCTCTGATGCTATAGCAATTCTACTCCAAAATCGGAATAGGGGGGAAATAGTACACATTATGATGTGACTTATTATAGTACCCTCATAATAGAGTGCAAATAGGCACTTAGTAAGAGATAAAAATTCCTAACAGGCATGACATAACTCAGAAATTAGAAAGGGATATATCCCAGACCCGGGTAGAAACTATCCTAAGGCATTACTTAGGTGAATAGAAAAACTTATGGGATCTTTGATAAACTGGAAACGGCTCCTCGGATAAGTCCCAAAGTCCTTCATGTTTCATTAAGTGGAAGGCGTCTTGGAGTTGAATGCCGACCTCTTCTGGTTCTTTGGGGTTTGCCAGGACGAGGCGTCTCCCAGGGATACGCAGTTGGAAGATCTGGAAGTGGATTGCTGCCTTGGATATAGTCCCAGTTCTCAATGGGTAATTGATTAATTTGTAGAATATTGTATGCTTTAGGCAGATCATTGAAGGTGGAGATGGATATGCGCTGCCCCTCATACAGAAAGGATAGCCCAAAAGGAAATAGCCATTTGTATAGGATTTTTTTGCTGCAGAGCCAATCCGTAAGTGGTTTTAATGCTCTCCTTTTTTTCAAGGTGGATTGGGCCAGGTCTTGAAATATGGTAATAGGGCTGTCATCCAAAGCTAGTTGTTGAAAGTTTCTCGCTTTGCTAAGGATGACATCTTTAACAGGGTAATGCAGAAACTTGCAGATGACGTCCCTTGGAGGTTCCGCAGGCCGAGGTTTGGGACGTAGGGCTCTATGTGCCCTTTCAATGATGATCTCATGGGAGGAGTCAGGTCCGAGTAGCTGAAGGCAGATATTCATGACAGCCTCCGGTATATCAGCAGATCCCACAGACTCAGGTATGCCCCTGAAACGCAAGCTATTGCGTCTGCTCCTGTTTTCTTGATCTTCAAGGAGCGTGTATAGGGAGTTCATGTGCAATTGATGCAGGGACAGTGTGGAGGAGACAGCGCTCTGGTGCGATATAATGGCAGACTAATTGTCCTCAAGCGATTCTACCCTCTTCCCAATATGGCGCATGTCCTCTTTTATGGAGGTAAGATCTGATCTGAGGGGCACCAGAGCCTCTATTAAGGCATCTTTCAGAAATGATCTGGAGATGGGTAGGGTATCGGCCCCAGGGGAGACCTACCTTACCTTCTCGGCTCCTGCTGTGAATTTCTGAGCGCTCCCTGCAGCTTTCGGCGATCCGGGCGCCATCTTGATTTCTTTAGCCACATGCGTCTGAGCGTCTTTTTTAATGAATTTCTCTATGGATTCACTATTTATCGGAGCTTTAGCATGCCCCTGAGCTTCTGTGGGTCTGGGGCCACCGATCTTGACCATGCTGGGATTTAAGTGCCGCTGAAATAAGGCTGAGAGGAAGGTTTCAAATCGAAACGCGCGTCGGGGTGTGCAGTCTTCCTGTGGATTTGCTATTACTTCATACACGGTATGTGACCTCATTCTATTTACCTGCTTACCTGTTATACCTTTTGCGTTTTTTTTTCGCTTTCTGATCAAACATTTACCATGTGTTTTTTCTTGTAACTATTGTGTAACTTGCACAGGCACTTTACTATCCGCCTAAACTAATTGAATAGGTATGTATATATATATTCGAAGACCCACATTGGAGGGTTACCTCTCCTCTCTTTTGCTTATACACTGCGTGCAGAATTATTAGGCAAATGAGTATTTTGACCACATCATCCTTTTTATGCATGTTGTCTTACTCCAAGCTGTATAGGCTCAAAAGCCTACTACCAATTGAGCATATTAGGTGATGTGCATCTCTGTAATGAGAAGGGGTGTGGTCTAATGACATCAACACCCTATATTAGGTGTGCATAATTATTAGGCAACTTCCTTTCCTTTGGCAAAATGGGTCAAAAGAAGGACTTGACAGGCTCAGAAAAGTCAAAAATAGTGAGATATCTTGCAGAGGGATGCAGCACTCTTAAAATTGCAAAGCTTCTGAAGCGTGATCATCGAACAATCAAGCGTTTCATTCAAAATAGTCAACAGGGTCGCAAGAAGCGTGTGGAAAAACCAAGGCGCAAAATAACTGCCCATGAACTGAGAAAAGTCAAGCGTGCAGCTGCCAAGATGCCACTTGCCACCAGTTTGGCCATATTTCAGAGCTGCAACATCACTGGAGTGCCCAAAAGCACAAGGTGTGCAATACTCAGAGACATGGCCAAGGTAAGAAAGGCTGAAAGACGACCACCACTGAACAAGACACACAAGCTGAAACGTCAAGATAGGGCCAAGAAATATCTCAAGACTGATTTTTGTAAGGTTTTATGGACTGATGATATGAGAGTGAGTCTTGATGGGCCAGATGGATGGGCCCGTGGCTGGATTGGTAAAGGGCAGAGAGCTCCAGTCCGACTCAGACGCCAGCAAGGTGGAGGTGGAGTACTGGTTTGGGCTGGTATCATCAAAGATGAGCTTGTGGGGCCTTTTCGGGTTGAGGATGGAGTCAAGCTCAACTCCCAGTCCTACTGCCAGTTTCTGGAAGACACCTTCTTCAAGCAGTGGTACAGGAAGAAGTCTGCATCCTTCAAGAAAAACATGATTTTCATGCAGGACAATGCTCCATCACACGCGTCCAAGTACTCCACAGTGTGGCTGGCAAGAAAGGGTATAAAAGAAGAAAATTTAATGACATGGCATCCTTGTTCACCTGATCTGAACCCCATTGAGAACCTGTGGTCCATCATCAAATGTGAGATTTACAAGGAGGGAAAACAGTACACCTCTCTGAACAGTGTCTGGGAGGCTGTGGTTGCTGCTGCACGCAATGTTGATGGTGAACAGATCAAAACACTGACAGAATCCATAGATGGCAGGCTTTTGAGTGTCCTTGCAAAGAAAGGTGGCTATATTGGTCACTGATTTGTTTTTGTTTTGTTTTTGAATGTCAGAAATGTATATTTGTGAATGTTGAGATGTTATATTGGTTTCACTGGTAAAAATAAATAATTGAAATGGGTATATATTTGTTTTTTGTTAAGTTGCCTAATAATTATGCACAGTAATAGTCACCTGCACACACAGATATCCCCCTAAAATAGCTAAAACTAAAAACAAACTAAAAACTACTTCCAAAAATATTCAGCTTTGATATTTATGAGTTTTTTGGGTTCATTGAGAACATGGTTGTTGTTCAATAATAAAATTAATCCTCAAAAATACAACTTGCCTAATAATTCTGCACTCCCTGTATACATAAGCTTGCACTTGCACTTTATATCTGACGATATTACCTGTACTCCTACCAACAGTGGGCACTCTTTCAATATATATTTTATATGGTAGCTTTGTTCTATTTGGATGTATTTACACTTGGGTAATTTCTGTTTTTATATATTTTTTGTATTTCACCAACTCTCCCAGGATTGTGCTGCACTTTGTGCATTTGTCTGTCATCTCTCTGTATGCTTTTAATTATATATTCAATAAAACAATATTTTTACAGCTTATTAGCTCTCAGTGTTCTTTTGTAGGTTCTCTACTAACCTACCTAAACCTGATTTTCTTTTCAATGCGTGGCACTACCATAATAACAAGGCAGCAAGCCTGCTATCTTGGTGTTATGTTTGACACAGATTTTTCTACGACCCCCTGTATTCAATCACTCACCCATTCATGGTGCCTACACCTCAAAAACATCTCTAGAATTCCCCCTTTTCTTGCTGTGGAAACAACAAAAACTCTGCCCTTATCCATTCCCGGCTCGATTATTGTAACTAATTAATAGTCTGTCTCCTCCTCACTAAACTTTCCCTCTCTAAACTAAACTTAATGCAGCAGCCAAACTCATATCTCTGTGTAACTGCTACTCAGATCCCTCCACCCTTCACCAGTAATTGCACTGGTTGCCCATACAGTAGAGGATTTAAACTGCTCATTCTCAACTACAAAGCTCTCCACAGTGCTGTACTGCCTATATCTCTTCACATACACCCTGTACAGAATTATTAGGAAAATGAGTATTTTGACCACATCATCCTCTTTATGCATGTTGTCTTACTCCAAGCTGTATAGGCTCGAAAGCCTACTACCAATTTAGCATATTAGGTGATGTGCATCTCTGTAATGAGAAGGGGTGTGGTCTAATGACATCAACACCCTATATCAGGTGTGCATAATTATTAGGCAACTTCCTTTCCTTTGGCAAAATGGGTCAAAAGAAGGACTTGACAGGCTCAGAAAAGTCAAAAATAGTGAGATATCTTGCAGAGGGATGCAGCACTCTTAAAATTGCAAAGCTTCTGAAGCGTGATCATCGAACAATCAAGCGGTTCATTCAAAATAGTCAACAGGGTCGCAAGAAGCATGTGGAAAAATCAAGGCGCAAAATAACTGCCCATGAACTGAGAAAAGTCAAGCGTGCAGCTGCCAAGATGCCACTTGCCACCAGTTTGGCCATATTTCAGAGTGCCCATCACTGGAGTGCCCAAAAGCATAAGGTGTGCAATACTCAGAGACATGGCCAAGGTAAGAAAGGCTGAAAGACGACCACCACTGAACAAGACACACAAGATGAAACGTCAAGACTGGGCCAAGAAATATCTCAAGACTGATTTTTCTAAGGTTTTATGGACTGATGAAATGAGAGTGAGTCTTGATGGGCCAGATGGATGGGCCCGTGGCTGGATTGGTAAAGGGCAGAGAGCTCCAGTCCGACTCAGACGCCAGCAAGGTGGAGGTGGAGTACTGGTTTGGGCTGGTATCATCAAAGATGAGCTTGTGGGGTCTTTTCGGGTTGAGGATGGAGTCAAGCTCAACTCCCAGTCCTACTGCCAGTTTCTGGAAGACACCTTCTTCAAGCAGTGGTACAGGAAGAGGTCTGCATCCTTCAAGAAAAACATGATTTTCATGCAGGACAATGCTCCATCACACGCGTCCAAGTACTCCACAGCGTGGCTGGCAAGAAAGGGTATAAAAGAAGAAAATCTAATGACATGGCCTCCTTGTTCACCTGATCTGAACCCCATTGAGAACCTGTGGTCCATCATCAAATGTGAGATTTACAAGGAGGGAAAACAGTACACCTCTCTGAACAGTGTCTGGGAGGCTGTGGTTGCTGCTGCACGCAATGTTGATGGTGAACAGATCAAAACACTGACAGAATCCATGGATGGCAGGCTTTTGAGTGTCATTGCAAAGAAAGGTGGCTATATTGGTCACTGATTTGTTTTTGTTTTGTTTTTGAATGTCAGAAATGTATATTTGTGAATGTTGAGATGTTATATTGGTTTCACTGGTAAAAATAAATAATTGAAATGGGTATATATTTGTTTTTTGTTAAGTTGCCTAATAATTATGCACAGTAATAGTCACCTGCACACACAGATATCCCCCTAAAATAGCTAAAACTAAAAACAAACTAAAAACTACTTCCAAAAATATTCAGCTTTGATATTAATGAGTTTTTTGGGTTCATTGAGAACATGGTTGTTGTTCAATAATAAAATTAATCCTCAAAAATACAACTTGCCTAATAATTCTGCACTCCCTGTATCTCTGTACAAATGATTTAGAACTAACATCTACCATAACCTTAACTTCTCTGGAGTGCATTACCCCAAGCAATTAGATTAATTTACAACACCCACAGCTTTAGACACTCTCTAAAACACTTATTTTTAGGGTGGGCTATCACATCCGCTAATTTAACTCTTCTCCATTTATCCCCCTTATAGAACAATTTTCTAAACCTGACTCATCATCAAACACTATCCACCACACCCTATTTACTCAGAAGCACTACAAATATTGTCTTGTCACTGGTCCATGCTGCATTATATCTACTCCTCTTTTGTGTTAGGATGGCTGGACCATTGTACAAAACAAGCACTTGTTACCTTTTGTGTCACCCATAGCTCCTTATAGATTGTAAGCCCTTGACAGCAGGTCCTTCATTCCTCTTATTTTAAATATTGATTTGTTTGTTGCTATGTAATGCATAGTGTTGAGCGAACCCGAACTGCAAAGTTCAAGTTCGTTCCGAACTTTGCGAGTTCGGGTACCCAGACCCAAACCCGGACTTTTTCACTGAAGTTCGGGTTCAGGTTCTGTGTTCGGGTGATTTCATTATTTTCCGTTATAACATGGTTATAATGGAAAATAATAGCATTCTTAAGACAGAATGCTAAATAAAATGGCCATGGAGGGGTTAGAAATAATTAAAAAACTCACCTCATCCCCTTGATCGCAGCCTTGATCGCGCAGGTCTTCTTCAAAACTGACATCACCGCAGGTCCTGCTGAATGAAGATATAATCTTATATCTTCATTCAGCAGGACCTGTGGTGACGTAACTTCGCTCGCCATGTGGTGAGCGTGGTGACATCATCGCAGGTCCTTTTGCAGGTCCTGAAGAAAGAAGACCTGCGCGATCAAGGCTGCGCGATTAAGTGGATGAGGTGAGTTTTTTAAATTATTTTTAACCCCTCCATGGCCATTTTATTTAGAATTCTGTCTTAAGAATGCTATTATTTTCCGTTATAATATAAATAATAAAGTGAAGTTCAGGTCCCCATTGATATTAATGGGGTCCAGGTTCGGGGTCAAGTTCGGGTCCCGAACCCAAACTTTGACCTGAAGTTCGGCTGAACCCGGAGAACCCTAACTTCCACGGGTTCGCTCATCTCTAGTAATGCACAATTTTGTTTGTATATGAATATAAAAACTTTGATTGTAAAATGCCGCTGCATATGTTGGCGCTATGTAAAAAAAGATTATTATTATTATACATTAAAATACTTGTTGAAAATTAATCTAATCTGATCAAGAAAGATTTTTACTTTCTCAGGTAAATTGTGTCACCATTTCATATTTCTGACAAACTCCATCTACTGTACATACTCTGAGCAGCATAATATCAGAGTCATAACCTCTTTTTCTTTGTTAGGCTGAGTTCACACTATCATTGAGTCTTCTGCTTAAAATAAAGGCCACACCACTCTGCCCGATCTGTTGATTTATAATAGGGTCCACAGGTTCATAGTATGTCAGATGGGAACCAAGCAGTGCTATTCTTCTGATCAAATCTACTGAGGCTGAAATTAGAGGCTCTAAACTGAGCCTTTATCTGTAGTGTGACTAGAGCCTTCTGGGCTTTGTTGACCCATTTTCTTTATTGCTAACTAGAAGGAATCGAGTGGTTCATGATCATTGCCAAAGAAAGATTTGATAGATAGATGCCAATCTACCTTATGTCCATCATAGCTTAGTCATGCACCTGATCTTTCGGCTCTAAGGAAATGTTGAAAGTATAACTAATAAAAGGTTTGCATAATTCTATGTAGGTGGCAAAACTAAACAAAATGATAGAATTGAGAATGCATAATTCCAACTGGAAGCATGTTCAGTATGGTTTCCCCTGAGCATAAATACTCCTCATTATATTTTGCTAATGAAGGCATCTAAATTTAAAAGCCCAGACATTCTTAAACATTCAGAGGATGGGGAAATCAATATCCTTTTGGCCTACTTATCAAGAGTAAATATTAGGTTTTGCCTTATTCATTTGCCAGCAGCAAAATCCTTACTTCTTTCATGTATTAAAAACACATCAACCTCAAAACTCAAATTCAGTGGAATTTTAATGTCAAGGTAAATAGGAACAGCATAAACAGGAAAATAGGTTTATATAAAAAGTTTATGTGAAACTAATATACTGTGACCATCAAATGATAATGGAGCTTTATGGAACAAAATAGTCAATTTTGCAAGTTACAATTATTTATATTCATCTTACAAAAAAATAAAAAATAAGGCATTGGTTTCTTATTCAACAAAATTTATTTTGCATAGGTCCATAAACACAATGCCAATAAAAGATGTTTACAGGATTCAGACTGGGGTACATTCATTAATAATGCTCTAATAAGTAGAGATGGCCTTGCAGTTCTCCCAGCGGTCGTTTCGCGGCGAATTTTGCGTGTCCGCGATTTGCCAAACATGCGAACATATGGAGATATTCGCACCTGCCATATTCTTTTACATTGTGAAGAACTTTGACCCATGACACATCCATCAGGTGGTACAGGACAGCCAATTGAGACATTTCAGCACATGGACATACCCCCTACCTTATAAATAGACCTGATCTGGCCGCCATTTTACATTCAGTGTTTTGTCAGTGTAGGGAGAGGTTGCCACCAAACACCTGATTTAGTGCCGCCAAGCACTTGTTATTGCCTACCACATCTATGCTTTTTGCTTAACTTTAATAATTTAAGTTATTTTCAATTTGAGGGATATCTTTTCCATTCACAGGTCCGCAAAATGGGTCCGCATCCGTTCCGCAATTTTGCGAACGGGTGCAGACCCATTCATTTTCAATAGGGCCGAAATGTTAGTCGTGCACTCCTTCCAGCTCGTCTGCCCCATAGGCTGATTTTAATTATTGTGAGTATATAGCTTGGCCTGCTCCCCCTCACTCACTGAAAGCCATTTGGCACCAGGAGAGAGATAGTGTGTGGACTCTCATTGCAGTCCTTGGTGGCCACCTGGCACCAGGAGTGGTGTGGAGTGGGCCCGGCATGCATGTTGGTACCTGCATTCTTTGGATACTAATAGGGAACATTTTGGCACCATAAATGACAGAAATCAAAGCAGGCCCAGCATGCATGTGGAACCTACACTCCCTGAATTGTATGGCAGCCGACATGGCACATACCAGGTAGTATTTAGTGTTAGGAACCCGTCTTACAGAGATCGCTTTGACGTGCTCAAATAATTTTGTACAAAATGATTTGCTAAGCTTCTCTAACTTATTAGCATAGTACATGCAATTACTATGCTATTTTGTACTTTATTTGATTGCAGTGAGCTGTTGCATCACATGTTTTGTTTTACAGTCTTGTTCTCAGCCATAGCAACGTGCCCCTGCGCTTTGGGATGTGCTGACTGACCCCCCCCCCCCCCCCCCTTTTTCTTTGCAGGTTTATGGAGGGACAAGCGTTATTGGAAAAATAATTTCTACTGGTGTGATATACCAGTTGCCTCCCAAAAAAACTGATTGAAGCAGGGTGTTATATAACAATATACTTTCTTTATAGTTACAGTGCATTTGGGTACTGTATAGTGCATGCGCATACGCGAAAATTATATTGCCAATATTTCGCATTGAAAAAGATAATGAATGGAGATCGCAAATTCAAATAATACATCTGGTATGTCACTATCCATGTTGTGGGACTATTTGTGCACTTGCAGTTCGCAAACATTTGATCGCATTCGCGCGTTCGCGAACTGTCCCGGCAGATGTTCGTCCATCACTACTAATAAGTATTCATGTTTTTTTTAGCTATTTACCAGTTGCCTAAATTAATCATTTTCACGGAATGATATTTTCTAAATAAACATTTTGCTTGTATGATTCATATAAAAACATGGTGATATTAGCAAACAGACTTTAGACTAGAGTGAAGTAATACTCTTATGTTCTAAATAATAACAATTTCATATTTTATATATTTTTTTCTCATTGCTTATATAGCACTAACATATTCCCAAAAAAATCACTGGCATAATGCTTAAGATGTTAAGTAAACAGTTGCAGCAAACTTTGACTTGAATTTAAAGGGGGTTGCCCATCTCAGACATTGATAGCATATTGTAAGGATATGCCATCAATTTCAGCTATGTGTGGGACCCACAGGGGCCAGCAAAGTGAAGGAGAGCACAATACTCATGCACTCAGCTATTTTTGGAACTGTCAAAGTGGTGAAAGAAGGGTGTGTTAATGTGTGGTCTCTTTCCCTATGGGAAGCCTGTTCTAGAGTTAGAAGTGGGTCCTAGAGGTGGGACCCTCATCTATTTAACATTTATGGCATACCCACATACCCCTTTAACTAATCACATACATGTAAACATTGTTAAAACTATAGAGTAGTGATGAGCTAGCATGCTAGGCCGAATACTTGTTCGGCTCGAGCATCGCTATGATCGGCACATGGCGGTACTCGGTTGAGTACCACATGTGCTTGAGCGCCTGTAATGACCGACGACACGCACAGGGAGGAAAACAGGGAAAGCCCTGCCCAAGGGAGAGGGAAAGGTGGTGACCCCTAACTCACCTTGCGGCTGGCACCTGACTGCCCTGACGTCCCTAGACGGGTTCCTCACCCGTGCGGCGATCGCGTGCCTAAACCCTGGCTTTCCCTAATATGAGCCCTGGATAGTGAACAGGCCGGTGGGATCGCTAGTCCACACCACTATCACTAAGAGGGAAACACCAGGGAGAGGACAGACAAAACATACAAACACATACACCCAGGTGGGCGACCACAATAAACCAAAAAGGTCCAACAGGGATCTGGAGGGTAGCGTACTGGACCAACTACCAGCGAACGCAGCAACACAGCTCCAGAAGGTCAGAATAGATGTCCAGGCAGGAAGCTCTATCTCTGGCAACCAGAGAAGTGTGAGAGAGAAATATAAGGAGGTCTGGGAGTGCTGGACAAGGAACAGCTGAGGAGAAGGAGCTACGGATCCCTGAGTGAGCCAAAAGGGTTTGCTAAGCAAACCCAGAAAGCTACCATAAGAAAAACAGCCCTATCTTAAATAGAGCGTGCAGCCAACCGCTGCGACTTCCTGACCCCGGGTATAACGGAGTCAGGCGTGGTCCTCGACACCCTCGTGACAGTACCCCCCTCTCTACGAGGGGCCTCCGGACACTCAGGACCAGGTCTCCCAGGATGAGAGGCATGAAAAACCCGAACTAACCTGTCGGCGTTTACCTCAGACGCAGGAACCCACATTCTTTCCTCGGGACCGTAACCTCTCCAATGCACCAGATATTGAAGAGAGCGGCGGACCCGACGAGAATTAACAATTTTGGATATCTGAAATTCTAGGTTACCATCCACGACAACAGGAGGGGGTGGCAGCGGTGATGGTTCTAGAGGTGGAACATATTTTTTGAGTAACGACTTATGAAAAACATTATGAATTTTAAAAGTCTGAGGTAACTCCAGGCGAAAAGCCACGGGGTTGATGATGGCTACAATTTTGTAAGGGCCAATAAACCTAGGACCCAGTTTCCAAGAGGGAACCTTCAATTTAATATTCCTAGTAGACAACCACACATAGTCATTCACTCCTAGGTCCGGACCTGGCGACCGTTTCTTATCAGCCATGCATTTGTATTTACCTCCCATATTTTTCAAGTTAGCTTGCACCTTCTGCCATACCGATGAAAGATGACGAAAACCGTTCCTCTTCGGGAACCCCAGAAAACCCCCCCTCTTTGAAAGTACAGAATTGGGGATGAAAACCATATGCACCAAGAAATGGTGACTTGCCAGTGGATTCCTGACGACGATTATTTATGGCAAACTCAGCTAACGGTAAATATGATGACCACAACTCTTGGTTTTCAGACACAAAACATCTCAGATATGTCTCAAGGTTTTGGTTGGTACGCTCAGTCTGTCCATTCGACTGAGGATGGAAAGCAGAGGAAAAGGACAAGTGTACCCCCAAACGAGAACAAAAAGCTTTCCAAAATTTAGAAATAAACTGGGTACCCCGATCCGAAACAACATCGGAGGGGACCCCGTGAAGCTTCACGATTTCACTGACGAATACCTGAGCAAGAGTCTTAGCATTAGGTAGTGCGGGTAACGCAATGAAGTGTACCATTTTGCTAAACCTGTCCACTACTACCAAAATAACTGTTTTACCCGCAGACAAAGGTAAGTCAGTGATAAAATCCATTGACAGATGTGTCCACGGTCTATTGGGAATGACGAGTGGTAATAGAGACCCTGCAGGACGTGTATGTGAAACTTTTGCGCGCGCACAGGTAGAACAAGAAGACACAAAATCCAATACATCCTGACGCAACCTTGGCCACCAAAAACGACGAGACAATAGTTCCAAGGTTGCTTTACTACCCGGGTGCCCAGCTAGTGCCGAATTATGATGTTCCTTTAATAATTCGAAACGTAAGTTCAACGGTACAAACAATTTCTCTGAGGGGCAAGAGACCGGGGCGTCCCCCTGGGCCTCTAACACCTTCCCCTCCAAAACAGAGTGTACCGCAGAAACAACCACTCCTCTTTGAAGAATGGGTACCGGATCACTCACATTACCCCCTCCAGGGAAACAACGAGATAGTGCATCAGCCTTGGTGTTCTTTGCCCCAGGACGATAGGTAATCACAAAGTTAAACCTGGTAAAAAATAGCGACCACCTAGCCTGTCAAGGGGTGAGACGCTTAGCTGATTCGAGGTACAGAAGATTTTTGTGGTCCGTAATTACAGTGACGGGGTGGACTGCCCCCTCTAAGAAATGACGCCACTCCTCAAACGCAAGTTTAATAGCTAATAGTTCCCTATTGCCAATATCGTAGTTCTTTTCTGCTGCAGATAGTTTTTTAGAAAAGAAAGCACAAGGATGCCATTTGCCAGGAGACGGACCCTGAGACAGCACCGCCCCCACTCCCACCTCTGACGCATCGACTTCAACAATAAAAGGCTGAGAGACATCAGGTTGGACCAGTACAGGTGCTGAGGTAAACCTCTCTTTTAGAGAGGAAAAAGCAACTTTAGCGGCGTCAGACCATTTAGAAAAATCAGTCCCCTTCCTAGTCATGTCAGTAAGCGGTTTTACAATAAGTGAATAATTTTTAATGAATTTCCTATAGAAATTCGCGAAGCCCAAGAACCGTTGTAGTGCTTTGAGGTTCTCAGGAAGATCCCAATCTAAAATTGCTTGGACCTTCCTAGGATCCATACGGAAACCTGACGCAGATAAAAAATAACCCAGGAATTGTATCTCCTGAACGGCGAAGACACATTTTTCAATTTTAGCATATAATTCATTCGTCCGTAGGACCTGCAGTACTTGTCTGACATGCACCTCATGTGTTTTCAGATCGGACGAATAAATTAAAATATCATCTAGGTATATTACCACAAACCTGCCGATTAGATGACTAAAAATGTCATTAACGAAATGTTGAAAGACGGCAGGAGCATTGGTCAGACCGAAAGGCATAACTAGATTTTCATAATGCCCCTCAGTGGTGTTAAACGCTGTCTTCCACTCATCCCCCTCCTTAATACGAATCAGATTGTAGGCACCCCTAAGATCAAGTTTGGAGAACCACCTAGCACCCGCAATCTGATTAAACAGGTCAGGAATGAGAGGAAGAGGGTATGGGTCTCGGATGGTTATCTGATTTAATTCGCGAAAATCTAAGCAAGGACGCAGGCCCCCATCTTTCTTTTTAACGAAGAAAAACCCTGCAGCCACGGGTGAAGAAGAGGGTCTGATGTGTCCCTTAGCCAAGCTCTCGGAGATATAATCTTTCATGGCTTGTCTCTCTGGACCCGAAAGATTATATAACCTGGTCTTGGGTAATTTTGCGCCGGGAATAAGGTTAACCGGGCAATCATAAGGACGATGAGGTGGTAACTTCTGACAACCCTTTTCAGAAAAAACATCCTCAAAGTCCGAAATAAATGTAGGTAGGGTAGTTATGGAGGCGACTAAGCAATTGCTATTTAAGCAATTTTCTCTGCACTGCTCACTCCACTCCAATATCTCCCTGGCCTGCCAATCCACCACTGGATTGTGCGCTACCAACCAGGGAAGACCCAGCACTACCGGAGTGGGAAGCCCCTCCAGAACATAACCTGAAAGCATCTCGTTATGGTGGTCCCCTACCCGAAGGTGTAAATTATGAACCATGTGCGTGAGGTTTCTCTGAGACAGGGGAGCAGAATCAATAGCGAATATGGGAATGGGTCTCTGTAAAGTACAGAGAGACAAACCCAAAGTGCGGGCAAAATGGGCATCTATCAAATTTACCCCTGCTCCACTGTCTAGAAAGAAAGAAATAGTCTCCGTCTTATCACCAAAAATAATAACCGCTGGCAACACAAATTGCGATGTACGTATGGAGGAAACGTATACCCCCCGGCTGACATCCTCCACACAGCCTGGGGTTAGTAGTTTTTCCGACGGTCTTTTGTTTCTAAGGAAAGAAGGACAGACATTAATGAAATGACCCCTCTCCCCACAAAAAAAACAAACCCCACGCCTACGGCGAGCCTCAGGAGGACGGACCTGACGAGTAGTTCCTCCTAGCTGCATAGGCTCGTCTAAGTCCGTACAGACTAACTGCTGCTTGGGAGGGGTTACCAATTGCTCCGGTTTTTTCAACCTGACCCTAAGGCGTCTATCTATTCGGTTAGAAAGGGACATAACCGCATCAAGGGAAAAGGGGGTCTCATATAATGCAAGCGCATCCTTAACCCTTTCGGATAACCCAGAGCAGAACTGACTCCTGAGAGCCGGGTCGTTCCATTGGGTATCCGTAGCCCACCTACGGAATTCAGAGCAATACTCCTCTACCGGCCGCTCTCCTCGTAAGAGTCTCCGTAATCTTGATTCAGCCAGGGCGACTCGGTCAGGGTCATCATATATGAGACCCAAGGCCCCAAAAAACTCATCCACTGACCGAAGAGCCTGGGAATCAGTAGGTAAAGAGAACGCCCAGGACTGCGGATCCCCCTGCAGCAGGGAAATAACAACCCCCACCCGCTGATCTTCATTACCAGAGGAGTAAGGGCGCAGTTTAAAATATAACTTACAGGCCTCTCGGAATGTCAAAAACTTGTCCCTTCCCCCAGAAAATCTGTCAGGGAGAGGGACCTTGGGTTCCGCAACAACCTGGTTACCAGTAGCAACCGCTGGGCTTGCAGTCAGTTGTAATTGCTGCTGTTGCTGGAGGACCGACGCCTTCAATCCTACCACCTCCAAAGACAGGCCATGAAATTGTTTGGACAGAGCAGCAATTTGATCCATACTGGATTCTAAGTAGGTAAAAATATATTTTATTTTTTTTATTTTTTACCTACACAAAATAATGGCCAGAGATAATGTAATGACCGACGACACGCACAGGGAGGAAAACAGGGAAAGCCCTGCCCAAGGGAGAGGGAAAGGTGGTGACCCCTAACTCACCTTGCGGCTGGCACCTGACTGCCCTGACGTCCCTAGACGGGTTCCTCACCCGTGCGGCGATCGCGTGCCTAAACCCTGGCTTTCCCTAATATGAGCCCTGGATAGTGAACAGGCCGGTGGGATCGCTAGTCCACACCACTATCACTAAGAGGGAAACACCAGGGAGAGGACAGACAAAACATACAAACACATACACCCAGGTGGGCGACCACAATAAACCAAAAAGGTCCAACAGGGATCTGGAGGGTAGCGTACTGGACCAACTACCAGCGAACGCAGCAACACAGCTCCAGAAGGTCAGAATAGATGTCCAGGCAGGAAGCTCTATCTCTGGCAACCAGAGAAGTGTGAGAGAGAAATATAAGGAGGTCTGGGAGTGCTGGACAAGGAACAGCTGAGGAGAAGGAGCTACGGATCCCTGAGTGAGCCAAAAGGGTTTGCTAAGCAAACCCAGAAAGCTACCATAAGGAAAACAGCCCTATCTTAAATAGAGCGTGCAGCCAACCGCTGCGACTTCCTGACCCCGGGTATAACGGAGTCAGGCGTGGTCCTCGACACCCTTGTGACAGCGCCATGCTCGAGTCTCCTCCCCTCATGTTTCGTGGCTGCTAAGCAGCCAATAAACGTGCAGGTAAGTCATGCCATCACTGTAATGCCAGTAGCCATGTTGGCTACTGGCATTACAGTGATTGGCTGGCCGGAACGCGTCATCAGGTGCTATATAGCACCCGTTGATGCACGTTCGGCTCATTGCGAGTCAGGGAGAGCTGCGCTTAGGAAGGGACAGATAGTGTAGGGACTTTGTGATCGTATTTTATTCAAGTAAATAACATTTCATTGTGTGTGGATTGAAGCAATTTATTTTAGCAAAGTAGTACTCAATTTTTTTTTTACATACTTTGCAAAATAGCGATCATTTTTCTATATAGAGGGTGTCTTCAGTGACTTGTGACATCTGTGCAATACCTTCTGTTTGTCAGGGGCAGAGAAAGGAAGAATATAAATGAAAACAATATTTATTTTCTCATAATCTATCCACATTTTTGCTGTAAACGGTGTAATCCGTGAGTTGTCAAATATGTGCTGCAATACCTTGTGTGGTTGTCAGGGCCAGATATAGGGAAAAATTTATAATACAGAAAACACTAATTGTTTCCCATAATCTATCCACATATTTGCTGTCAACGGTGCAATCCATGAATTGTGTAATCTGCGCTTCAATACATTGTGTGGTTGTCAGGCCTAGATATAGGGAAAAAAATTAAAATACATAAAACAATTCAATGTCAACAATGTCAATGGTGTAATCTGTGAATTGTGTGATCTGCCCTTCTACCTTCTGTTTGTCAGGGGTAGAGATAGGAAGAATATGAGTGAAAACAATTTTTTCTCATAATCTATCCACATTTTTGCTGTCAACTGTGTAATCCGTGAATTATGTGATCTGCGCTTCAATACATTGTGTGGTTGTCAGGGCCAGATATAGGAAAAAAAATAATAATACAGAAAACATTAATTGTTTCCCATAATCTATCCACATTTTTTAGGTCAACAGTGCAATCCGTGAATTGTGTGATCTGCGCTTCAATACATTGTGTGGTTGTCAGGCCTAAACATAGGGGAAAAAATAAAAAAACATAAAACAATTTTTCTCCCATAATCTATCCACATTTTCGCTGTCAACGGTGTAATCCGTGAATTGTGTGATCTGCGCTTCAATACACTGTGTATAGTGAAAAATATAAATATAAACTACATCAGAAAACAGTGTCTGTACCGCAGATTCCAATAATCTGGGACTAATCTAGTGTCCATATTCAGTGTATTTCTGTGACATATACTGTCCTGCATCCAAAAACTGTGTCTTTAGGGCAAATTCCAAAATTCTGGGCCTAATCTAGTGTCCATATTCTGTGTGTTTCTGTGACATATACTGTCCTGCATCAGAAAACTGTTTCTTTAGGTCAAATTATTAAAATCTGGGCCTAATCTAGTGTCCATATTCTGTGTGTTTCTGTGACATATACTATCCTGCATCAGAAAACTGTGTTTTTTGGGCAAATTCAAAAAATCTGGGCCTAATCTACTGTCCATATTCTGTGTGTTTCTGTGACATATACTGTCCTGCATCAGAAAACTGTATCTTTAGGGCAAACTCCAAAAATCTGGGCCTAATCTAGTGTCCATATTCTGTGTGTTTCTGTGACATATACTGTCCTGCATCCAAAAACTGTTTCTTTAGGGTAAATTCCAAAAATCTGGGACTAATCTAGTGTCCATATTTTGTGTGTTTCTGTGACATATACTGTCTTGCATCAGAAAACTGTTTCTTTAGCAAACTGTAAAACAATCTGCGCCACATCTAGTGACAAAACCATTAAACTGAAGAAGGCGAGCACTAAGTGATGGGGAAGTGGCCATGATGCTGATGGTGCATGCAGAGGCCATGGCCCTGGGCGCAATGAAACTGTGCCTGCTGCCAGTGCACCAGAAAAAAATAAACATCCACTGTGCCCAGCTTCATGTCCAACTTAGCTGGGCCGCGCAGGACAACACTGTCCAAGTCAGACCAATGTGAACAGTTGGTCGGTTGGATTGCTGAAGCTAATGTTTCTAGTCAGTTAGGCACCACCCTCTCTTCCACCAAGTCTAGTTTCTGAAGCAAAGAGTCTGGTCAACCGAATCCTCTCTCTGATCATCCTTCGTTCCACCATGGAGAGGCTTGCCAAACAAGTGATCCCACTCTCGGATATTCCGAGGAGCTCTATCCAGCGCCACTATTACATTTGGCCCTCGCGCCCAGCACGCTTGAAGAGGGACCTGATATATTGTGCCCTGATTCCCAACCTCTTGAGCCTTCACAGCCTCAAGAAGAAGACAGTGGTGAACGGCAATCATTCATTCATGAGGTGGATGATGATAAAACACAGTTACCAATCACTGAGGTTATGGTTAGATCAAGTCAGGAGGATGAGCAGAGTGAGGAAGTGGAAGAGGAGGTGGTTGACGATGAGTTCACTGGAAGGTGAAAAGCCGAGCAAGGACAGCAGTACAGAGGGGAAGGGATCCGCAGCACCGCAACAGGCTGGAAGAGGCAGTGGGGTTGCAAAATGGAGAAGTCAGCCCACACCAAACAGGCCCGCAACCGTTACACCGAGGACATCCATGCGTAAATGTACCTTGCTATGGGGTAGGTGTTCCGCAGTATGGTGCTTTTTTGAGGAAAGTGCAGACGACAAAATAGTGGTAGTTTGCAACCTGTGCCGTACCAAAATGAGACGGGGTGTGAACACTAGCAACCTCACCACCACCAGCATGATCCGCCACATGGCATCCAAGCACCATAACAAGTGGGCAGAATGCCTAGGTCCACAATCTGGGTCTGCGGGTCACACCACTGCCTCCTCTTCCCCTGTGTTACGCACTGCTGGCCAATCCCCTGTCGAAGGCTCAGGCCCCTCGCCCTGCACCTGGACCTTCGCATAAACCATCAGCAACACCTGTGCCCTGAACAACACAGTTACTGGGAAGAGCTGGTAGCCAGGGATGCTGCATTTCCCTGACCGCACACTGGGTGAATGTTGTGGAGGTCGGGAGTGAGTCATACCCTGGGATGGCACAGGTGCTACCCACGACTAGGATTGTGGGCTCTATGTCCATCAGGGTCTTCGTCAGCAGCTATATTACTGGCTCCAACCCCCACTTCTCCTCCTCCACCACCTCCTCTTCCACTTCCACCTCCAGCAGCAGTCAGCCATCAGTCGCTAGCTGGAAGCAGTGTAGCACTGCTGTGGGTAAGTGTCAACAAGCTGTGCTGAAGTTGATCTGTTTAGGGGATAAACAGAACACCGCCACAGAGCTGTGGCAGGGTATAAGGGACCAGACCGAGCTGTGGCTCTTGCCACTCAACCTACAACCAGGCATGGTTGTGTCTGACAATGGCCGTAAATTGATGGCGGCTTTGGAGCACGGCAACCTGACACACATCCCATGCCTAGCCCACGTCTTAAACTTAGTGATTCAGCAGTTTATCAAAAACAACCCCAATTTGTCAGAGCTTCTAGTGAAGGCGCGCCGCATGTGTGCCCATTTCCGCAAGTCGTCCACAGCTTCAGCCGGTCTGTTAACGCTGCAGCAGCGCTTGCGGCTTCCAGCTCACTGACTGTTGTGCAACGTGAGCACGCGCTGGAACTCTACATTCCATATGTTGGCCAGGCTTTGTGAGCAGCAGAGGGCAGTTGTGGAATACCAGCTGCAACATGGTCGTCGCTTTTCGAGTCAAATGCCACTATTCACAAGCGAGAAGTGGGCATTGATGTCAGACCTCTGTGAGGTTTTAAAAAACTTAGTTAGTGGCGATAACGCTATTATCAGCATAACCATCCCACTGCTGTGTCTACTCAAACGATCGCTGCTCACAATTAAGGACGACGCTCTGAATGTGGCAGAAGAGGAAATGGGAGAGGACATTACACAGGGTGATAGCAAGCCCACCCTCAGTTCGTCTTCTCAGCGCAAATTGGAGGAGGAGGAGCTGGAGACAGTTGCCTCTGCTACAGAGGGTAGTACCCATGGAACTTTAATTCCATCTGTTCAGCGTGGAAGGGCAGAACAGAAGGAGGAGGAGGATGAGGAGATGGAGAGTCATCCTGAAGTCGACATCGATGTCTTGCCTGTTGGTACTCTGTCACACATGGCTGACTTCATGTTAGGCTGCCTTTCCAGCGAACCTTGCTTTATACACATTTTAGATAACACGGATTACTGGGTGTTCACCATTCTCGACCCCCGCTACAAAGAGAACTTCTCATCTCTCATTCCTCTGGTGGAGAGGACAAGCAAAATGATGCAATACCACAAGATCCTTGTTGGAAAATTGCTTCAGAATTTTCCATCTGAGAACGCTGGCGGCAGAGTCTGTACTTCCTTAGGCAACCAAGGAAGGGAGACAAGGGGAACACACAGCAGTTCCAACAAAGGCAGGGCAACACTCTCCAAGGCATGGTACACTTTCATGACACCCCACCAGCAATATCACCCTGAAGCGCCTCTTAGTGGTACAAGGAGGGAAAAGTTTTGGAAGATGGTGAGGGACTACATAGCAGACCGTGTCAGCATCCAAAATGATCCCTCAGTGCCTTACAACTACTTAGTATCCAAGCTGGACACATAGCACGAACTTGCACTCTACGCCTTGGACGTGCTGGCCTACCCTGCCGCCAGCGTTTTGTCTAAGCGTGTATTTAGTGTTGCTGGTTGCATTATAACTAGGGATGAGCGAACCCGAACTGTATAGTTCGGGTTCCTACCGAATTTTGGGGTGTCCGTGACACGGACCCGAACCCGAACATTTTCGTAAAAGTCCGGGTTCGGTGTTCGGCGCTTTCTTGGCGCTTTTTGAAAGGCTGCAAAGCAGCCAATCAACAAGCGTCATACTACTTGCCCCAAGAGGCCATCACAGCCTTGCCTACTATTGGCATGGCTGTGATTGGCCAGTGCACCATGTGACCCAGCCTCTATTTAAGCTGGAGTCACGTAGCGCCGCACGTCACTCTGCTATGATCAGTATAGGGAGAGGTTGCAGCTGCGACGTTAGGGCGAGATTAGGCAGATTAACTCCTCCAAAAGACTTCATTCTGTGATCGATCTGCAGCTGTGGATCATTGAAGTGCTATTATTGACTTGCTCACTTTTTTGAGGCTGCCCAGAGCGTTTTTAGATCACTTTTTTTCTGGGGTGATCGGCGGCCATTTTGTGACTTGTGGTGCGCCAGCACGAGCTATCACCAAGTGTATTTAACCGTCGATAGTGTGGTTATTTTGTGCTATATCCTACATCAGCTGCAGGCTGAGCCTGTGTCACCGAAGTGCATTTAACCATCAACAGTCTGGTTATTTTTTGGCCATATATTACATCAGGGGCAAGTTGAGCCTGTCACCCAGCGCCTAAAAAATAGACCTGACATTTCTATTCAACCAAATCTGCACAGTTTTAACTGGTCAAGTTATTTGTAGTGACCGTCAAAGCAGACTTTTTGTTCTGGGTTGAAAAAGCATTCCCAAATTT
Source organism: Bufo bufo (assembly GCF_905171765.1). NCBI lineage: Eukaryota > Metazoa > Chordata > Amphibia > Anura > Bufonidae > Bufo > Bufo bufo. The sequence goes on along the minus strand of NC_053391.1, from coordinate 165,050,448 downwards.
GCCATTCTGAAAATAACTAGTTTGTGGTATTTCAGGCCTACTTGAAATCTATCCCAAAAAGAAAATCTTCCATTAAAGTTATTGATAGTATCATTCAGAAAAACCTAAGACACACGCTAGCGTGCTAAAAGAAGTGTCATTCTGTGATTAAAGCTATAACTGTCACACAGCGCAAAAAAAAAACAGGTCTCACATCTCTATTCAACCAAATCTGCACAGTTTTAGCTGGTCAAGTTATTTGTAGTGACCGTCAAAGCAGACTTTTTGTTCTGGGTTTAAAAAGCATTCCCAAATTTGCCATTCTGAAAATAACTAGTTTGTGGTATTTCAGGCCTACTTGAAATCTATCCCAAAAAGAAAATCTTACATTGAAGTTATTGATAGTATCATTCAGAAAAACCTAAGACACACGCTAGCGTGCTGATAGAAGTGTCATTCTGTGATTAAAGCTATAACTGTCACACAGCGCAAAAAAAAACAGGTCTCACATCTCTATTCAACCAAATCTGCACAGTTTTAGCTGGTCAAGTTATTTGTAGTGACCGTCAAAGCAGACTTTTTGTTCTGGGTTGAAAAAGCATTCCCAAATTTGCCATTCTGAAAATAACTAGTTTGTGGTATTTCAGGCCTACTTGAAATCTATCCCAAAAAGAAAATCTTCCATTAAAGTTATTGATAGTATCATTCAGAAAAACCTAAGACACACGCTAGCGTGCTGATAGAAGTGTCATTCTGTAATTAAAGCTATAACTGTCACACAGCGCAAAAAAAAACAGGTCTCACATCTCTATTCAACCAAATCTGCACAGTTTTAGCTGGTCAAGTTATTTGTAGTGACCGTCAAAGCAGACTTTTTGTTCTGGGTTGAAAAAGCATTCCCAAATTTGCCATTCTGAAAATAACTAGTTTGTGGTATTTCAGGCCTACTTGAAATCTATCCCAAAAAGAAAATCTTCCATTGAAGTTATTGATAGTATCATTCAGAAAAACCTAAGACACACGCTAGCGTGCTGATAGAAGTGTCATTCTGTGATTAAAGCTATAACTGTCACACAGTGCAAAAAAAAAACAGGTCTCACATCTCTATTCAACCAAATCTGCACAGTTTTAGCTGGTCAAGTTATTTGTAGTGACCGTCAAAGCAGACTTTTTGTTCTGGGTTGAAAAAGCATTCCCAAATTTGCCATTCTGAAAATAACTAGTTTGTGGTATTTCAGGCCTACTTGAAATCTATCCCAAAAAGAAAATCTTCCATTAAAGTTATTGATAGTATCATTCAGAAAAACCTAAGACACACGCTAGCGTGCTGATAGAAGTGTCATTCTGTGATTAAAGCTATAACTGTCACACAGCGCAAAAAAAAAAAAGTCTCACATCTCTATTGAACCAAATCTGCACAGTTTTAGCTGGTCAAGTTATTTGTAGTGACCGTCAAAGCAGACTTTTTGTTCTGGGTTGAAAAAGCATTCCCAAATTTGCCATTCTGAAAATAACTAGTTTGTGGTATTTCAGGCCTACTTGAAATCTATCCCAAAAAGAAAATCTTCCATTGAAGTTATTAATAGTATCATTCAGAAAAACCTAAGACACACGCTAGCGTGCTGATAGAAGTGTCATTCTGTGATTAAAGCTATAACTGTCACACAGCGCAAAAAAAAACAGGTCTCACATCTCTATTCAACCAAATCTGCACAGTTTTAGCTGGTCAAGTTATTTGTAGTGACCGTCAAAGCAGACTTTTTGTTCTGGGTTGAAAAAGCATTCCCAAATTTGCCATTCTGAAAATAACTAGTTTGTGGTATTTCAGGCCTACTTGAAATCTATCCCAAAAAGAAAATCTTCCATTAAAGTTATTGATAGTATCATTCAGAAAAACCTAAGACACACGCTAGCGTGCTGATAGAAGTGTCATTCTGTGATTAAAGCTATAACTGTCACACAGCGCAAAAAAAAACAGGTCTCACATCTCTATTCAACCAAATCTGCACAGTTTTAGCTGGTCAAGTTATTTGTAGTGACCGTCAAAGCAGACTTTTTGTTCTGGGTTGAAAAAGCATTCCCAAATTTGCCATTCTGAAAATAACTAGTTTGTGGTATTTCAGGCCTACTTGAAATCTATCCCAAAAAGAAAATCTTCCATTAAAGTTATTGATAGTATCATTCAGAAAAACCTAAGACACACGCTAGCGTGCTGATAGAAGTGTCATTCTGTGATTAAAGCTATAACTGTCACACAGCGCAAAAAAAAACAGGTCTCACATCTCTATTCAACCAAATCTGCACAGTTTTAGCTGGTCAAGTTATTTGTAGTGACCGTCAAAGCAGACTTTTTGTTCTGGGTTGAAAAAGCATTCCCAAATTTGCCATTCTCAAAATTGTGGTGAACGGGAACAATGAGGAAAACATCTAATAAGGGACGCGGACGCGGACGTGGACATGGTCGTGGTGGTGTTAGTGGACCCTCTGGTGCTGGGAGAGGACGTGGCCGTTCTGCCACAGCCACACGTCCTAGTGAACCAACTACCTCAGGTCCCAGTAGCCGCCAGAATTTACAGGGATATTTGGTGGGGCCCAATGCCGTTCTAAGGATGGTAAGGCCTGAGCAGGTACAGGCATTAGTCAATTGGGTGGCCGACAGTGCATCCAGCACGTTCACATTATCTCCCACCCAGTCTTCTGCAGAAAGCGCACAGATGGTGCATGAAAACAAAGCCCATCAGTCTGTCACATCACCCCCATGCATATCAGGGAAACTGTCTGAGCCTCAAGTTATGCAGCAGTCTCTTATGCTGTTTGAAGACTCTGCTGCCAGGGTTTTCCAAGGGCATTCACCTAGCCCTTCACCAGGGGTGGAAGAGATAGAATGCACTAACGCACAACCACTTATGTTTCCTGATGATGAGGACATGGGAATACCACCTCAGCACGTCTCTGATGATGACGAAACACAGGTGCCAACTGCTGCGTCTTTCTGCAGTGTGCAGACTGAACAGGAGGTCAGGGGTCAAGACTGGGTGGAAGACGATGCAGGGGACGATGAGGTCCTAGACCCCACATGGAATGAAGGTCGTGCCACTGACTTTCACAGTTCGGAGGAAGAGGCAGTGGTGAGACCGAGCCAACAGCGTAGCAAAAGAGGGAGCAGTGGGCAAAATCAGAACACCCGCCACCAAGAGACTCCGCCTGCTACTGACCGCCGCCATCTGGGACCGAGCACCCCAAAGGCAGCTTCAAGGAGTTCCCTGGCATGGCACTTCTTCAAACAATGTGCTGACGACAAGACCCAAGTGGTTTGCACGCTGTGCCATCAGAGCCTGAAGCGAGGCATTAACGTTCTGAACCTTAGCACAACCTGCATGACCAGGCACCTGCATGCAAAGCATGAACTGCAGTGGAGTAAACACCTTAAAAACAAGGAAGTCACTCAGGCTCCCCCTGCTACCTCTTCTGCTGCTGCCGCCTCGGCCTCTTCTGCTGCTGCTGCCGCCGCCTCGGCCTCTTCCTCCGCCTCTGGAGGAACGTTGGCACCTGCCGCCCAGCAAACATGGGATGTACCACCAACACCACCACCTGCGTCACCAAGCATCTCAACCATGTCACACGGCAGCGTTCAGCTCTCCATCTCACAAACATTTGAGAGAAAGCGTAAATTCTCACCTAGCCACCCTCGATCCCTGGCCCTGAATGCCAGCATTTCTAAACTACTGGCCTATGAAATGCTGTCATTTAGGCTGGTGGACACACACAGCTTCAAACAGCTCATGTCACTTGCTGTCCCACAGTATGTTGTTCCCAGCCGCCACTACTTCTCCAAGAGAGCCGTGCCTTCCCTGCACAAACAAGTGTCCGATAAAATCAAGTGTGCACTGCGCAACGCCATCTGTGGCAAGGTCCACCTAACCACAGATACGTGGACCAGTAAGCACGGCCAGGGACGCTATATCTCCCTAACTGCACACTGTGTAAATGTAGTGGCGGCTGGGCCCCAGGCGGAGAGCTATTTGGCGCACGTCCTTCCGCCGCCAAGGATCGCAGGGCAACATTCTTTGCCTCCTGTCTCCTCCTCCTCCTACTCAGCTTCCTCCTCCTCTTCTTCCACCTGCTCATCCAGTCAGCCACACACCTTCACCACCAACTTCAGCACAGCACGGGGTAAACGTCAGCAGGCCATTCTGAAACTCATATGTTTGGGGGACAGGCCCCACAACGCACAGGAGTTGTGGCGGGGTATAGAACAACAGACCGACGAGTGGTTGCTGCCGGTGAGCCTCAAGCCCGGCCTGGTGGTGTGCGATAATGGGCGAAATCTCGTTGCAGCTCTGGGACTAGCCGGTTTGATGCACATCCCTTGCCTGGCGCATGTGCTGAATTAGGTGGTGCAGAAGTTCATTCGCAACTACCCCGACATGTCAGAGCTGCTGCCGGGGCCTAAATGTGTGACAGTGGCCTGTTCCAGTGGTGGGTGACGTGAAGCCTGATTCTCTGCTATGACATGAATACAGATTCTGCGCTGACATAAGGCCAGATTCTCTGTTACGGGACCTCTCTCCTCTGCTTGGGTGCCGGGGCCTAAATGTGTGACAGTGGCCTGTTCCAGTGGTGGGTGACGTGAAGCCTGATTCTCTGCTATGACATTAAGACAGATTCTGTGCTGACATAAGGCCAGATTCTCTGTTACGGGACCTCTCTCCTCTGCCTGGGTGCCTGGGCCTAAATGTTTGACAGTGGCCTGTTCCAGTGGTGGGTGACGTGAAGCCTGATTCTCTGCTATGACATGAATACAGATTCTGCGCTGACATAAGGCCAGATTCTCTGTTACGGGACCTCTCTCCTCTGCCTGGGTGCCTGGGCCTAAATGTGTGACAGTGGCCTGTTCCAGTGGTGGGTGACGTGAAGCCTGATTCTCTGCTATGACATGAAGACAGATTCTGCGCTGACATAAGGCCAGATTCTCTGTTACGGGACCTCTCTCCTCTGCCTGGGTGCCTGGGCCTAAATGTGTGACAGTGGCCTGTTCCAGTGGTGGGTGACGTGAAGCTTGATTCTCTGCTATGACATGAGGACAGATTCTGCGCTGACATAAGGCCAGATTCTCTGTTACGGGACCGCTCTCCTCTGTCTGGGTGCCGGGGCCTAAATGTGTGACAGTGGCCTGTTCCAGTGGTGGGTGACGTGAAGCCTGATTCTCTGCTATGACATGAATACAGATTCTGCGCTGACATAAGGCCAGATTCTCTGTTACGGGACCTCTCTCCTCTGCCTGGGTGCCTGGGCCTAAATGTATGACAGTGGCCTGTTCCAGTGGTGGGTGACGTGAAGCCTGATTCTCTGCTATGACATGAATACAGATTCTGCGCTGACATAAGGCCAGATTCTCTGTTACGGGACCTCTCTCCTCTGCCTGGGTGCCTGGGCCTAAATGTGTGACAGTGGCCTGTTCCAGTGGTAGGTGACGTGAAGCCTGATTCTCTGCTATGACATTAAGACAGATTCTGTGCTGACATAAGGCCAGATTCTCTGTTACGGGACCTCTCTCCTCTGCCTGGGTGCCGGGGCCTAAATGTGTGACAGTGGCCTGTTCCAGTGGTGGGTGACGTGAAGCTTGATTCTCTGCTATGACATGAAGACAGATTCTGCGCTGACATAAGGCCAGATTCTCTGTTACGGGACCGCTCTCCTCTGTCTGGGTGCCGGGGCCTAAATGTGTGACAGTGGCCTGTTCCAGTGGTGGGTGACGTGAAGCCTGATTCTCTGCTATGACATGAATACAGATTCTGCACTGACATAAGGCCAGATTCTCTGTTACGGGACCTCTCTCCTCTGCCTGGGTGACTGGGCCTAAATGTGTGACAGTGGCCTGTTCCAGTGGTGGGTGACGTGAAGCCTGATTCTCTGCTATGACATTAAGACAGATTCTGTGCTGACATAAGGCCAGATTCTCTGTTACGGGACCTCTCTCCTCTGCCTGGGTGCCTGGGCCTAAATGTGTGACAGTGGCCTGTTCCAGTGGTGGGTGACGTGATGCCTGATTCTCTGCTATGACATGAAGACAGATTCTGTGCTGACATAAGGCCAGATTCTCTGTTACAGGACCTCTCTCCTTTGTCTGGGTGCCGGGGCCTAAATGTGTGACAGTGGCCTGTTCCAGTGGTGGGTGACGTGAAGCCTGATTCTCTGCTATGACATGAATACAGATTCTGCGCTGACATAAGGCCAGATTCTCTGTTACGGGACCTCTCTCCTCTGCCTGGGTGCCTGGGCCTAAATGTGTGACAGTGGCCTGTTCCAGTGGTGGCTGACGTGAAGCCTGATTCTCTGCTATGACATGAAGACAGATTCTGCTCTGACATAAGGCCAGATTATCTGTTACGGGACCGCTCTCCTCTGTCTGGGTGCCGGGGCCTAAATGTGTGACAGTGGCCTGTTCCAGTGGTGGGTGACGTGAAGCCTGATTCTCTGCTATGACATGAATACAGATTCTGCGCTGACATAAGGCCAGATTCTCTGTTACGGGACCTCTCTCCTCTGCCTGGGTGCCTGGGCCTAAATGTGTGACAGTGGCCTGTTCCAGTGGTGGGTGACGTGATGCCTGATTCTCTGCTATGACATGAAGACAGATTCTGTGCTGACATAAGGCCAGATTCTCTGTTACAGGACCTCTCTCCTCTGTCTGGGTGCCAGGGCCTAAATGTGTGACAGTGGCCTGTTCCAGTGGTGGGTGACGTGAAGCTTGATTCTCTGCTATGACATGAAGACAGATTCTGCGCTGACATAAGGCCAGATTCTCTGTTACGGGACCGCTCTCCTCTGTCTGGGTGCCGGGGCCTAAATGTGTGACAGTGGCCTGTTCCAGTGGTGGGTGACGTGAAGCCTGATTCTCTGCTATGACATGAAGACTGATTCTGCGCTGACATGAAGCCAGATTTTCTGCTATGGCATGAAGAGACTGATTCTCTGCTGACATGAAGCCAGATTCTTTGCTATGGCATGAAGAGACTGATTCTCTGCTGACGTGAAGCCAGATTCTCTGCTATGGGACCTCTGTCCAATTGATATTGGTTCATTTTTATTTTTTTTATTTTAATTTTAATTCATTTCCCTATCCACATTTGTTTGCAGGGGATTTACCTACATGTTGCTGCCTTTTGCAGCCCTCTAGCTTTTTCCTGGGCTGTTTTACAGCCTTTTTAGTGCCCAAAAGTTCGGGTCCCCATTGACTTCAATGGGGTTCGGGTTCGGGACGAAGTTCGGATCGGGTTCGGATCCCGAACCCGAACATTTACGGGAAGTTCGGCCGAACTTCTCGAACCCGAACATCCAGGTGTTCGCTCAACTCTAATTATAACAGATAAGCGTATCTGCTTGTCCACTAGCAATGCTGACAGGTTGACTCAGATAAAAATGAACAAGGCCTGGATTGCCCCTGACTTCTCACCTCCACCAGAGGAGAACTGAGCTGATGATAAACATAAAGGCAATTTCAATCTATCATTTATAATGTACTCAATCTACTGTAGTGTATTCCCATGCACCTTTTCCACCACAAAAAAGAGTTTATGATTGTCCTCCTCCTCCTTATCCATATTGTCTATATTCCCTCCACCCTAATTTGCATCAAATGTTTTAGAGGCCATTGCATCAAATGTTTTAGAGGGTCAATTCAGCAGCAGACCCTCGCCCCTAATGTTTTAAAGGGTCAGCTCACCAGCAGGCCCTCGCATATAATGTTTTCGAGTGTCAGCTCAGCAGCAGGCCTTTGCATATAATGTTTTAAAGCATTAGCTCAGCAGCAGGCCCTCGCCCCTAATGTTCTAGAGGGTCAGTTCAGCAGCAGGCACTTGAATATAATGTTTTACTTGGTAAGCTCACCTGCAGGCCCGCAACTCAATGTGAATGAGGCCCTCCTTTATGTGATATACAGGTTGTATCGAAATGCCTCTTCATCGTAATTTTTGGCAGGACTTGCACTTTATTTACAAGTAAATATACAGGAAAGAATGTTTTCAATAAATTTTTCCTATAAAATTGATTTTTTTGTTTTGTGCTTAAAACCTTAATTAGATTGGGTGGTCTGGTGATCACTTTAAGCCCTTTTAAGCTGCATCAGCAGAAGCATGGTGAGAAAAATGAGTGGCAAGGTGACATGGTGTGGACATGGCAGCATGAGGAGACCACATAGTGGCACAATCACTGAGTCTGGATAAAAGACTGAGGCCACAGATTGCCTCGAAAGATGCAGATGGAATTAATCTGTGGAGCTGTATCACGGTCACCTGCAGATTAATGCAGCCATCAAATTACAGTTGGGTTTGTCGGTTCCACCTCAGCTCACCAGCAAGCCTGCAACCTAAATTTACTGGGTCAGCTCAGATGCAGGCCCGCAACTCATGCTGCCTTGCTTTGAAGTAGTATCCGTAGCCGTTTATCAGGCACCCTCTCTAAAATCGAACTATGACTCCCCGTTATCGGTGATCACCATGGTAGGCGCATAAAAGTACATCGAAAGTTGATAGGAAAAATATCCAAATGGATCGTGGACGTTACAGGGATATGCGATCAGGCAGAAGTTATCTAGAGTCAACAAAGTGGCAGCAGGGCCTCTCCTGTATAATGTTTCCTCATCCAAAATACCACAGTGACATTCCCTGTAATTTTTTATTACTCATTCCAATAACAGGGCATCTTAAGAGTCCTGTATTGTTATTTATTGTCACTACCTCCCGGAGTTGGGAGTGGGTAATTGCCGCGCCTGCTGCCTTTCTTGTATTCTTCTGCTTTAATAACTTGACCCAGCCTATCCACCCAATCAGATTTCAGCCATTGACCTCCCTTGGATGTGGTATCCCTTTCTCAATCTACCTCTCCGGCATCGAACCCTGATTCCCTGTTACCCGTGATCACCATGGTGGCGCAGAAAAGAACATCGAAAGCTGATAGGGCAGACATCCAAATGGATTAAGTCATACAAATCTAATCTCAAAAACTTCAGTTTTATTTAGAGATTGCCCATCTGCCTGGTGATCTCCAGCTCTTTACTGTGCATGCACCAAATGCACTACCACAAGACTTCAGAGCAAGGTGTGAGTACATCTTCATTGCCTGGCTTTGTCAACCAAAGAGGTAGAAGCCGGAACATCAAGGCAAGTGAGAAGAGCCTCTGGGTATAATGATATGCTGTGGCAATATCCTCATTGCAGCCATTAACTAATTTGCATAAAAAATTAAAGGGCCGATTTCTCCATATTAGGGTTACATATGGAGAACAGACCAAGAGCATTAGAATGCCTGAGCAGAATATCTCTCATGGCAGATAGATTTACTTTATACAGTAGTATCTCATGACAGATTCCCTTTAAAAGCAAAAAAAAAATATATATATAATATTTTCTCTTTCTACTGATATCACAATATCAATAGAAAGAGATAGCATATAAAACCCTAGGGACGTGGCACTTAGAACTGGGAAGTGTAAGCTGAGGGACATTTTAATTCAATGCATTTTCCATACATAGCCTCCATAGAGGCAGGGCAGAATGCTGATTGCAGAGTGCTATCACATTTGTATTTTGCGTTTGTATATGTATTTCGCCATAGTGATGTGCACCTACATACAGGGTTGTGCTGACTCAATCACCCACATTTTCCATACATGGCAAATATATTTTATACAGAATAAAGAATGAAATGCAAATGTATTTTAACCCTTAAACCCAGTTATGTCATGGTACGGTGTAAGGAGAGGGCTCTGATTTGTTAATATGATAGCCTAGGGCCTTGAAAAACTGCCTGAAAAGGCATGCATGAGGGACAGCTTTTCAGGGAGAGATACATAATAGTATTATATTTTGGTCTATGGGACAAGTCAACAGAAAATTGCATATTTAAGTCCCCTAAGGGGACTAAAATTTATGGTTAAAAAAGTTAACATAATGTAAAAAATACAAAAATAATAAAAATGCTAATCATTATCCTTTTTCAATTTTACATATAAACAATAAACAAAGCAAACATAACAGGTAACATCCAAAAATGTCTACTATTAAGTTATTAAGATAACTATTAAGATATAAAAATATTTTCTTCACCATTTTTTGGCCACCTTGTCTCCCCCCAAAAAATTGTATAAAAAGTGATCAAAAAGTTGTATGTACTGCAAAATGGTATCTTTAAATATTACAGTTTCCCCCGCAAAAGCAAGCTTTTATACAGCCGTATAAAAAGTTATGGCTGTCAGAATGTGATGAGGCAGGAAAAAAGTTGTTCCAAAGGTTTGTATTAGGGATGAGCGAACCCGAACTGTATAGTTCGGGTTCGTACCGAATTTTGGGGTGTCCGTGACACGGACCCGAACCCGAACATTTTTGTAAAAGTCCGGGTTCGGTGTTCGGCGCTTTCTTGGCGCTTTTTGAAAGGCTGCAAAGCAGCCAATCAACAAGCGTCATACTACTTGCCCCAAGAGGCCATCACAGCCATGACTACTATTGGCATGGCTGTGATTGGCCAGTGCAGCATGTGACCCAGCCTCTATTTAAGCTGGAGTCACGTAGCGCCGCACGTCACTCTGCTCTGATCAGTGTATGGATAGGATGCAGCTGCTGCTGTTAGGGCCAGATTAGGCAGTGATTTACTTACTGAAGTGATCGATATACAGCTGTGTATCATACAACCTCTGCTATTCAATTGCTCACTGTTTTAAGGCTGCCCAGAGCGTTTTTCAGTCACTTTTTTCTGGGGTGATCGGCGGCCATTTTGTGTCTTGTGGTGCGCCAGCACAAGCTGCCACCAAGTCCATTTTTAACCATCAATAGTGTTTTTTGTTTTTTTTTGCTATATCCTACATCAGGGGCTTGGCTGTGCTTGCTATTTTATTGAGGGGTAAAATACAATTGCCAAAATAGCAGTACCCTAAATCTGGTGTTTCAGCTGTGGCTAGCCAATTGTAATACTGTCTGCTGTCTGCCGAAGCACAGTTTTTGTTCTGGGTTGAATACAATTCCCAACTTAGCAATTCCCTAAATAATTGTTTTCTGCTGTATCAGGCCAAGTTTAAATCTATCCATAAAAGGGTATATTAGATTGAAGGTGCTGATAGGGTCATCCTCAATAACTTCACACGCTACGGTGCATTTCCAAGTCTAATTCTGTCCGTAAAAGGGATACCTGTCATCCAGGGCCTAAATAATATGCCTACAATTTATATTCAGCTAACTCTGTCGTTATTGCTGTGCCTGTATTAGTGTAATACGGTACCTAAATAGATAGCCAGATAGTGTTAGGTGCCTGTAAAAAAAGGCCTGAATTTGAATTCAATACATTCGCCCAGTAGCCGCCAGAATTTACAGCGATATTTGGTGGGGCCCAATGCCGTTCTAAGGATGGTAAGGCCTGAGCAGGTACAGGCATTTGTCAATTGGGTGGCCGACATTGGATCCAGCACGTTCACTTTATCTCCCACCCAGTCTTCTGCAGTAAGCGCACAGATGGCGCCTGAAAACCAAGCCCATCAGTCTGTCACATCACCCCATGCATATCAGGGAAACTGTCTGAGCCTCAAGTTATGCAGCAGTCTCTTATGCTGTTTGAAGACTCTGCTGGCAGGGTTTCCCAAGGGCATCCACTTAGCCCTTCCCCAGCGGTGGAAGACATAGAATGCACTGACGCACAACAACTTATGTTTCCTGATGATGAGGACATGGGAATACCACCTCAGCACGTCTCTGATGATGACGAAACACAGGTGCCAACTGCTGCGTCTTTCTGCAGTGTGCAGACTGAACAGGAGGTCAGGGATCAAGACTGGGTGGAAGACGATGCAGGGGACGATGAGGTCCTAGACCCCACATGGAATGAAGGTCGTGCCACTGACTTTCACAGTTCGGAGGAAGAGGCAGTGGTGAGACCGAGCAAACAGCGTAGCAAAAGAGGGAGCAGTGGGCAAAAACAGAACACCCGCTGCCAAGAGAGTCCGTCTGCTACTGGCCACCGCCATCTGGGACCGAGCACCCCAATGGCAGCTTCAAGGAGTTCCCTGGCGTGCAGTTCTTCAAACAATGTGCTGACGACAAGACCCGAGTGGTTTGCACGCTGTGCCATCAGAGCCTGAAGCGAGGCATTAACATTCTGAACCTTAGCACAACCTGCATGACCAGGCACCTGCATGCAAAGCATGAACTGCAGTGGAGTAAACACCTTAAAAACAAGGAACTCACTCAGGCTCCCCCTACTATCTCTTCTGTTGCTGCCGCCGCCTCGGCCTCTTCCTCCGCCTCTGGAGGAACGTTGGCACCTGCCGCCCAGCAAACAGAGGATGTACCACCAACACTACCACCTCCGTCACCAAGCATCTCAACCATGTCACACGGCAGCGTTCAGCTCTCCATCTCACAAACATTTGAGAGAAAGCGTAAATTCCCACTTAGCCACCCTCGATCCCTGCCCCTGAATGCCAGCATTTCTAAACTACTGGCCTATGAAATGCTGTCATTCAGGCTGGTGGACACAGACAGCTTCAAACAGCTCATGTCGCTTGCTGTCCCACAGTATGTTGTTCCCAGCCGCCACTACTTCTCCAAGAGAGCCGTGCCTTCCCTGCACAACCAAGCATCCAATAAAATCAAGTGTGCACTGTGCAGCGCCATCTGTGGCAAGGTCCACCTAACCACAGATACGTGGACCAGTAAGCACGGCCAGGGACGCTATATCTCCCTAACTGCACACTGGGTAAATGTAGTGGCGGCTGGGCCCCAGGCGGAGAGCTGTTTGGCGCATATCCTTCCACCGCCAAGGATCGCAGGGCAACATTCTTTGCCTCCTGTTGCCTCCTCCTCCTACTCGGCTTCCTCCTCCTCTTCTTCCACCTGCTCATCCAGTCAGCCACACACCTTCACCACCAACTTCAGCACAGCCCGGGGTAAACATCAGCAGGCCATTCTGAAACTCATATGTTTGGGGGACAGGCCCCACACCGCACAGGAGTTGTGGCGGGGTATAGAACAACAGACCGACGAGTGGTTGCTGCCGGTGAGCCTCAAGCCTGGCCTGGTGGTGTGCGATAATGGGCAAAATCTCATTGCAGCTCTGGGACTAGCCGGTTTGAGGCACATCCCTTGCCTGGCGCATGTGCTGAATTTGGTGGTGCAGAAGTTCATTCACAACTACCCCGACATGTCAGAGCTGCTGCATAAAGTGCGGGCCGTCTGTGCGCGCTTCCGGCGTTCACACCCTGCCGCTGCTCGCCTGTCTGTGCTACAGCGTAACTTCAGCCTTCCCGCTCACCGCCTCATATGCGACGTGCCCACCAGGTGGAACTCCACTTTGCACATGCTGGACAGACTGTGCGAGCAGCAGCAGGCCATAGTGGAGTTTCAGCTGCAGCACGCACGGGTCAGTCGCACTGCGGAACAGCACCACTTCACCACCAATGACTGGGCCTCCATGCGAGACCTGTGTGCCCTGTTGCGCTGTTTCGAATACTCCACCAACATGGCCAGTGGGGATGACGCCGTTATCAGTGTTACAATACCACTTCTATGTCTCCTTGAGAAAACACTTAGGGCGGTGATTGAAGAGGAGGTGGCCCAGGAGGAGGAGGAGGAAGAGGGGTCATTTTTAGCACTTTCAGGCCAGTCTCTTAGAAGTGACTCAGAGGGAGGTTTTTTGAAGCAGCAGAGGCCAGGTACAAATGTGACCAGACAGGGCCCACTACTGGAGGACGAGGAGGACGAGGATGAGGAGGAGGTGGAGGAGGATGAGGATGAAGCATGTTCACAGCGGGGTGGCACCCAACGCAGCTCGGGCCCATCACTGGTGCGTGGCCTGGGGGAAACGCAGGATGATGACGATACGCCTCCCACAGAGGACAGCTTGTCCTTACCTCTGGGCAGCCTGGCACACATGAGCGACTACATGCTGCAGTGCCTACGCAACGACAGCAGAGTTGCCCACATTTTAACGTGTGCGGACTACTGGGTTGCCACCCTGCTGGATCCCCGGTACAAAGACAATGTGCCCACCTTACTTATTGCACTGGAGCGTAATAGGAAGATGCGCGAGTACAAGCGCACGTTGGTAGACGCGCTACTGAGAGCATTCCTAAATGTCACAGGGGAACAAGTGGAAGCCCAAGGCGAAGGCAGAGGAGGAGCAAGAGGTCGCCAACACAGCTGTGTTACGGCCAGCTCCTCTGAGGGCAGGGTTAGCATGGCAGAGATGTGGAAAAGTTTTGTCACCACGCCACAGCTAACTGCACCACCACCTGATACGGAACGTGTTAGCAGGAGGCAACATTTCACTAACATGGTGGAACAGTACCTGTGCACACCCCTCCACGTACTGACTGATGGTTCGGCCCCATTAGACTTCTGGGTCTCCAAATTGTCCACGTGGCCAGAGCTAGCCTTTTATGCCTTGGAGGTGCTGGCCTGGCGGCGGCCAGCGTTTTGTCTTAATGTGTATTCAGCACGGCAGGGGGCGTCATTACAGACAAACGCAGCCGCCTGTCTACAGCCAATGTGGACAAGCTGACGTTCATAAAAATGAACCAAGCATGGTTCCCACAGGACCTGTCCATCCCTTGTGCAGATTAGACATTTATAACTACCTCCCCTTAACCATATATTATTGTACTCCAGGGCACTTTCTCATTCAATCCTTTTTTATTTTCATTTTACCATTATATTGCGGGGCAACCCAAAGTTGAATGAACCTCTCCTCTGTCTGGGTGCCGGGGCCTAAAAATATCTGACAGTGGCCTGTTCCAGTGTTGGGTGATATGAAGCCTGATTCTCTGCTATGACATGAAGCCTGAATCTCTGCTATGGGACCTCTCTCCTCTGTCTGGGTGCCGGGGCCTAAAAATATCTGACAATGGCCTGTTCCAGTGGTGGGTGACATGAAGCCTGATTCTCTGCTATGGGACCTCTCTCCTCTGTCTGGGTGCCGGGGCCTAAATATCTGACAATGGCCTGTTCCAGTGGTGGGTGACGTGAAGCCTGATTCTCTGCTATGACTTGAAGCCTGATTCTCTGCTATGACATAAAGCCTGATTCTCTGCTATGGGACCTCTCTCCTCTGTCTGGGTCCCGGGGCCTAAATATCTGACAATGGCCTGTTCCAGTGGTGGGTGACGTGAAGCCTGATTCTCTGCTATGACATGAAGCCTGATTCTCTGCTATGACATGAAGCCTGATTCTCTGCTATTGATATTGGTTAATTTTAATTTATTTTATTTTTATTTTAATTCATTTTCCTATCCACATTTGTTTGCAGGGGATTTACCTACATTTTGCTGCCTTTTGCAGCCCTCTAGCCCTTTCCTGGGCTATTTTACAGACTTTTTAGTGCCGGAAAGTTCGGGTCCCCATTGACTTCAATGGGGTTCGGGTTCGGGGCGAAGTTCGGGTCGAGTTCGGATCCCGAATCTGAACATTTCCGTGAAGTTCGGCCGAACTTCTCGAACCCGAACATCCAGGTGTTGGCTCAACTCTAGTTTTTATCTTTTACAAAGTAGTAAAACATAATTAAAACTTTATAAATTTTTATAGCAATAACTGTACTGACTAACAGGATAAGATTGTTATGTCATTTTTATCACACCCAAAAAAGGTGTCGGAATTTTTATTTTTTTCAATTTCACCACTCAAAGATTTTTTTTTGTCCAATGCAAGCTGCGTTAAAATAAACAGTGGCATTAAAAATATAACTTGTCCAGCAAAAAATTTACTGTATATGGCTATGTTAACAGAAAAAAAAAGGGAGAGAGAAAAACATTTTATGGGCTTTGTCTGTCAATATTGTACTTTAATACCTTTTAATAGTCGGAAATAATTTTTCTTGAACAATGCAGACACATTTTTTCTTATCCTGGAAACCCCTGTAAAGAGGACCTTTCATGGGTCCAGACATTATAAACTAAGTATCAAGATATGTAGGGCATAATTCAGGGATCTAACTGCACTTACTATTTTTTCTAGTCGCTTCTCCGTTCGCCCACTGTGGCCCCCGTTGTATTCTCCTGCCTGGTATTCTAATTTTAGCATCGGAACAATGAGGAGGAGACTGCCCTGTTTCTCAATAGGCGTATACTTTTCCCTGGCTATAGCGCTGTCCAATCGCAGCAGAGAGCGTCACAGCCAGAGAGAAAAAAAAAAAAACTCACCTTCTCCCTGGCTGTGACACTCTCCACTGCGATTGGGCAGCGCTACAGCCAGGGAGAAGGAGACGCCCACAGAGAAAGACTCAGTCTCATCCTCTCTGTTCCAATGCAAAAATTAGCATACCAGATGGGAGAATACAACGGGGGCCACAGTGGGCGAATGTAGCGGCGCCCCAAAAAAATTGTAAGTGCAGTTAGATCTCTACACTATGCCCTATATATCCTGATACTTAGTTTATAATGTCTGGACTTATAAAAAAGGTCATCTTTAACCTTAGACTGTTGAATAATCATAATGCACTGGTTTTACATTGGTTTTCTAGTATGAACAAAGTTGTATATATGGCACTAAGTACTGTGGTAGATTATAGTTAACAACATCATTACATGTAAAATTGCTACTGACACTATATATATACATTGGTATGTATTTTCAACAAAAGTTTGAGAGTGTTGCTGGATTGCAATGTTCTCCAAAAACTACTTCCTTTGTGTCAGCTGTGATATAAAAAAATAATATAATAATAATGATGATAATAATAATAATAATAATAATAATAATAATAATAATAACTATTCTCATTGCTACAACTTTTGCACTGATATTATGAGGTACATGGATGTGCTAACATTATGCATGAAAGTTCTAAATGCCAATCAATGTTCAAGAGCAGACAAGCATTGCAAGTGTCAAGGTTTTGAAAATCAGTATGGCAAAGAGAAAGTAGTTTTCATGATAAAATTGTAATAGAGTTTCCTGATGCAGAAATGAATAATAATATGCTGCCAGTTTTGGAATCATTTGTGCCTTTTTATGCAAACAAGTCTACAAAATCTCTACTCTATTATTTCCCGTAAGTGGTCTGCAAATTTTAAATGATTGTAATCGGATGCCTATGTTTTAAAATTCATGATTCTAAAGGACATTTTAAAGATATGATATTGGAAAAATTGGTAATGCACTATCAGATTTACACATAGTTGAAGAAGGTATTGCAAAAAAAAATAAAAAATTAAATTTTTTAACTGTCATGTAATTAATTTGTAAACAAATTCACATTAACACATTAACTACTCATTACAGAGAATTTGAAAATCTACAGTGACATTTTGAACATTTTTGACCTGTTGTGTACAGTGTCTTCTAAAGAACAATAGGGCAGATATACAGTACTAGTCCTGTCTAATAAAACACAAAGAGACTAGATCATCTATTGATTCATTGACTTTTTTTTTTTTTGCCAAACTATTGTACATGTTAAACAAGGCATCAAGGAATACCTTTGCCAATTAAGACATGACCTCATGTGGGTAAGAAACAGAAAATGTCTAAAACTAGAGATAAATAAATAGTTTCTAAGTTAATCAAATTCTTTAAAAGTGTACTGAAAACGTTGGTTTCCGAGTCAGAATTTTGTGGAACTCGTCCCACATGAATCATACAGAATGTCAGCTATTAATTTATAGTTCGGGAGACAGAAGAAGGCATTTTACACAAAAGGGTAACATTTTGGACCTTTTTAAATAAAAAACAACAACATTATTTTGTGTTTTTCAACAGGCTGTTACCACCAACTAGAATATGTTTACTCATCAGGTTGGATACAGTCCTAGGAGACCTCAGAGTGTTATACATAAGTTTTCAGGCCCAATTTTGATTTGGGTCATATTTACTTGGATCAAATCAAATCTGACAGCTGATTTGACCTAATCAGGACTAAAATGAATTTTGGGAAATTGCTCATCTGTATCTAAAATATTTAATAAATGCAGTGGAAAGCATGCACACTAGTCTTTTGGCACAAAGTAAGCTAAAATTCGGACTTGTTTTTAGCTTAGTGCATCTCCTCCAATATAGCTTTTAAAGTTGTTTAACTTGTCATAGGTCATTTTGTTTATCCTTACAAAGACAACTCCCATATTTGTCACATACACAAAGTTTAATTCTCATCGGTAGCCCATTTATGTTGCCTATGAATCAGTTATAGGTCAGCAATGACTTTTTCCCACTCATTAGTGCATAGAATTTGTAAAAGTGGACGTCACATGTAGATAGATGGACTGACAGACAAACAGATAGGTAGATAGTAGATAAAATAGAGATGAATATAAATATAGATGGCTAGATAGATAGAAAGATGAGAGGAGGAGTGAGCCGTCCAGTCCATAGTCTCCTCCTTTTTGTTCTGCTGCTACTACCTATATCCCACATTCAGGCTCTGGGAGGATGAGACCTGGGTTCTTTATTTTGAAATTTTCCATGTAACAGACATTTTATTATGAGTGGGGTTAAGCGAACCCATGGAAGTTCGAGTTCGCCGGGTTCGGCCAAACTTCAGGTCAAAGTTCGTGTTCGGGACCCGAACTTGACCCGAACTTCAATGGGGACCCGAGCTTCACTTTATTATTTTCCGTTATAACATGGTTATAACGGAAAATAATAGCATTCTTAAAACAGAATGCTAAATAAAATGTCTATTGAGGGGTTAAAAAAAAACCTCACCTCACACACTTGATCGCGCAGCCGGTATCTTCTTTTCTTCAGGACCTGCAAAAGGACCTGTCCTGACGTCACCGCGCTCACCACGTGGTGAGGGCAATGACATCACGGCAGGTCCTGAAGAAAGAAGATACCGGCTGCGCCATCAAGTGGATGAGGTGAGTTTTCAATTGATTTTTAACCCCTCAATAGACATTTTATTTAGCATTCTGTTTTAAGAATGATATTATTTTCTGTTATAACCATGTTATAACGGAAAATAATAAAATCACCCAAACACCGAACTTCAGTGAAAATATCCGGAATCGGGTCTGGGTACCTGAACTCGCAAAGTTCGGTACGAACCCGAACTTTGCAGTTTGGGTTCGCTCAACTCTTATTATGAGGCCTTATGAAATCTCTTGATTTTCATAAATGAAAAGTCATGGGTTTGGTACACAGTCAAACAAATTATGGAATGGTTGTAGCAAAATTGCAAGTGTGTTTTCTGTAAGTTAAAGACATAAGCACAATTAAATGTCATTTACCCTCTATAAACACACTGAACACTACTAATGACAATTTAATTTAGGAATATTGCAGTATTGATGCCAAAATGATTTCTGCCTACTGTGTTATTTGTATTTAAAAATGCAGGCTCCAAAAAGACTTTTCTTTACTGTTAATATGCATGCTGCAAACTTGTAATGCAATTATTTCACTCCTTATCACCACTATAGCTATGCAGGAAATAACTATGCAGCCAATAAACGTGCAGGTAAGTACTGCCATTCAATGTAATGCCGTAGCTATGTTGGCTACTGGCATTACAGTGATTGGCTGGCCGGAACGCGTCATCGGGTGCTATATAGCACCCAATGACATTTCCGTATCCGAAATATCAGTGACATTTCCGTATCCGAAATATCAGTGACATTCAGTCAAATTTTTTTGCTGCTGGTGGCAGCGATATTACCTGTGCTACATTTTCAATATAACGTTTGCCCATCCTAAATATCAATGACAATAATTAAGTGTAATTTTTTATTTGCCGCTGGTGACAGCAACATTACTTGCGCTATACCTCCTGTTTAACGTGTGCGCGTCCTAAATATCAGAGACATTCATTCAGTGTAATTTTTTATTAGGCTGTGGTGATAGCGACATTACTTGCGCTATACCTCCTGTTTAATGTGTGCGCATCCTAAATATCAGTGACTTTCATTCAGTGTAAATTTTTATTAGGCGGTGGTGACAGCAACATTACTTGTGCTATACCTCCTGTTTAACGTGTGCACATCCTAAGTATCAGTGACATTAATTCAGTGTAGTTTTTTATAAGGTGGTGGGGGCAGCAACATTACTTGTGCTATACCTCATGTTTAACGTGAATATCAGTGACCTTCATTCAGTGTAATTTTTTATTAGGCGGTGGTGACAGCGACATTACTTGCGCTATATCACCTGTTTAACGTGTGCGCGCATCCTAAATATCAGTGACATTAATTCAGTGTAATTTTTTATCAGGCGGTGCTTACAGCGACATTGCTTGCACTATACCTCCTGTTTAACGTGCGCGCATCCTAAATATCAGTGACATTCATTCAGTGTAATTTTTTATTAGGCGGTGGTGACAGCGACATTACTTGCGCTATACCTTCTGTTTAAAGTGTGTGCATCCTAAAAATATCTGTGACATTCTGTGTACTTTATTTGCGCATACACTTACAAAACCTGCGCTACTGTACGTGTGACATGCTTGCAAGACTATATACCATTTAATATGCGCAAGGCGAGCAGTAAGGGACGGGGAAGTGGCCGTGCTTCTGATGGTGCACGCAGAGGCTGTGGCCCTGGGCACGGCGAAACTGTGCCTGCTGCCAGAGCACAAGAAACACACTCATCCACGATACCTAGCTTCATGTCACCATTTGCAGGGCGGCGCAGGACACCACTCTCGAAGTCAGACCAGTGCAAACAGGAAGTCGGTTAGATTGCAGCACATAATGCTTCCAGTCGGTTAAGCACCACAAAGCACCTGTCTTCCACAAAGTCCAGTCTCAGTAGCCAAGAGTCTGGTCAACAGAATCCTTACCCTGATACTCCTTCCACCCACCATGGAGAGTCTTAGCAAACAAGTGATCCCACACTTGGATATTCCGAGGAGCTGTTTTCATCGCCATTCCTTAATTTTGGCCTCTTGCCAAGCCTGCTTGAAGAGAAACATGAGGAGATCTTAAGCCCTGATTTCCATACTCTGGAGCATCCACAGTCAGTAGAAGATGACAATAGGGAATGGCAATTATTGTTTCATGAGGTGGATGATGATGATGATGAGACACAGTAGCCAATAAGTCAACAGCAATTAGTGTCTCAAGAGGTTCATAATATGGATGAGACACAGTTGTCAATAACTGAGGTTGTTGTTAGGTAAACAAGTCAGGAGGATGACCAGAGTGAGGGAGCAGAAGAGGAGGTGCTGGACGATGAAGTCACTGACCCAACCTGGGAAGGTGAGAAGCCGAGCAAGGACAGCAGTACAGAGGGGGTGGGATCCGCAGCACCGCAACAGGCTGAAAGAGGCAGTGGGGTGGCAAAAGGGAGAAGGCGGGCCACACCAAACAGGCCCGCAATTGTTCCCAGGAGCACCCCCTTGCGGTAATCTCCCTTGCCAAGGGGTAGGTGTTCCGCAGTCTGCCGCTTTTTTGAGGAAAGTGCAGATGATAAAAGAATAGTCATTTGCAATCTGTGCTGTACCAAAATGAGCAGGGGCGTGAACACTAGCAACCTCACCACCACCAGCATGATCTGCCACATGGCATCAAAGCACCCTAATAGGTTGGCCGAACGCCTGGGTCCAAATCCAGTGTCTGCGGGTCACACCACTGCCTCCTCTTCCCCTCTGTTACGTGCTGGCCAATCCCGTGTCCAAGACGCAAGCTCGGATGCCTCCCGCCATGCACCTGTACCTTCGCAGACACCATCAGCTAGCACATCCACTTCTGTGTCCCAGCGCAGCGTACAGATGTCTATACCCCAGGCCTTTGAACGAAAGTGCTCGGGACCCGAACTTAACCCGAACTTCAATGGGGACCCGAGCTTCACTTTATTATTTTCCGTTATAACATGGTTATAACGGAAAATAATAGCATTCTTAAAACAGAATGCTAAATAAAATGTCTATTGAGG
This sequence comes from Bufo bufo, assembly GCF_905171765.1. Lineage (NCBI taxonomy): Eukaryota > Metazoa > Chordata > Amphibia > Anura > Bufonidae > Bufo > Bufo bufo. The sequence continues at coordinate 165,028,627 of NC_053391.1, read as the reverse complement.
GGTTAAAAAAAAACCTCACCTCATCCACTTGATCGCGCAGCCGGTATCTTCTTTTCTTCAGGACCTGCAAAAGGACCTGTCCTGACGTCACCGCGCTCACCACGTGGTGAGGGCAATGACATCACGGCAGGTCCTGAAGAAAGAAGATACCGGCTGCGCCATCAAGTGGATGAGGTGAGTTTTCAATTGATTTTTAACCCCTCAATAGACATTTTATTTAGCATTCTGTTTTAAGAATGATATTATTTTCTGTTATAACCATGTTATAACGGAAAATAATAAAATCACCCAAACACCGAACTTCAGTGAAAATATCCGGGATCGGGTCCGGGTACCTGAACTCGCAAAGTTCGGTACGAACCCGAACTTTGCAGTTTGGGTTCGCTCAACTCTTATTATGAGGCCTTATGAAATCTCTTGATTTTCATAAATGAAAAGTCATGGGTTTGGTACACAGTCAAACAAATTATGGAATGGTTGTAGCAAAATGGCAAGAGTGTTTTCTGTAAGTTAAAGACATAAGCACAATTAAATGTCATTTACCCTCTATAAACACACTGAACACTACTAATGACAATTTAATTTAGGAATATTGCAGTATTGATGCCAAAATGATTTCTGCCTACTGTGTTATTTGTATTTAAAAATGCAGGCTCCAAAAAGACTTTTCTTTACTGTTAATATGCATGCTGCAAACTTGTAATGCAATTATTTCACTCCTTATCACCACTATAGCTATGCAGGAAATAACTATGCAGCCAATAAACGTGCAGGTAAGTACTGCCATTCAATGTAATGCCGTAGCTATGTTGGCTACTGGCATTACAGTGATTGGCTGGCCGGAACGCGTCATCGGGTGCTATATAGCACCCAATGACACGTGTTTGGCTCAGTCTTAGTCAGGGAGAGCTGGAGAGCAGAAGGGAGAGATAATGTAGAGGTTGAAATATAAATATTTTAGCTTTTATGCTGGTTATAGACCCAAAAGTCCTTTTAAGGACTATTGTTGTGTGTGGCAGCAATATATATTTTTAGCGCAACCTGCACTAAATTGCTAAAACTTGTTAGAGACCGAAAAGTCCTTTTAAGGACTATTGTGTGTGGCAGCAATATATATTTTTAGTGTAACCTGCACTAAATTGCTAAATCTTGTTAGATACCCAAAAGTCCTTTTAAAGACTATAGTTATATCTGGCAGCAATATATATTTTTAGCGCAACCTGCGCTAAATAGCTTGCAATTATTTGACTTCTGCAGACAGTTACATTACCTGCGCTATATCTTCTATATAACATTTCCGTATCCGAAATATCAGTGACATTCAGTCAAATTTTTTTGCTGCTGGTGGCAGATATATTACCTGTGCTACATTTTCAATATAACGTTTGCCCATCCTAAATATCAATGACAATAATTAAGTGTAATTTTTTATTTGCCGCTGGTGACAGCAACATTACTTGCGCTATACCTCCTGTTTAATGTGTGCGCATCCTAAATATCAGTGACTTTCATTCAGTGTAAATTTTTATTAGGCGGTGGTGACAGCAACATTACTTGTGCTATACCTCCTGTTTAACGTGTGCACATCCTAAGTATCAGTGACATTAATTCAGTGTAGTTTTTTATAAGGTGGTGGGGGCAGCAACATTACTTGTGCTATACCTCATGTTTAACGTGAATATCAGTGACCTTCATTCAGTGTAATTTTTTATTAGGCGGTGGTGACAGCGACATTACTTGCGCTATATCACCTGTTTAACGTGTGCGCGCATCCTAAATATCAGTGACATTAATTCAGTGTAATTTTTTATCAGGCGGTGCTTACAGCGACATTGCTTGCACTATACCTCCTGTTTAACGTGTGCGCATCCTAAATATCAGTGACATTCATTCAGTGTAATTTTTTATTAGGCGGTGGTGACAGCGACATTACTTGCGCTATACCTTCTGTTTAAAGTGTGTGCATCCTAAAAATATCTGTGACATTCTGTGTACTTTATTTGCGCATACACTTACAAAACCTGCGCTACTGTACGTGTGACATGCTTGCAAGACTATATACCATTTAATATGCGCAAGGCGAGCAGTAAGGGACGGGGAAGTGGCCGTGCTTCTGATGGTGCACGCAGAGGCTGTGGCCCTGGGCACGGCGAAACTGTGCCTGCTGCCAGAGCACAAGAAACACACTCATCCACGATACCTAGCTTCATGTCACCATTTGCAGGGCGGCGCAGGACACCACTCTCGAAGTCAGACCAGTGCAAACAGGAAGTCGGTTAGATTGCAGCACATAATGCTTCCAGTCGGTTAAGCACCACAAAGCACCTGTCTTCCACAAAGTCCAGTCTCAGTAGCCAAGAGTCTGGTCAACAGAATCCTTACCCTGATACTCCTTCCACCCACCATGGAGAGTCTTAGCAAACAAGTGATCCCACACTTGGATATTCCGAGGAGCTGTTTTCATCGCCATTCCTTAATTTTGGCCTCTTGCCAAGCCTGCTTGAAGAGAAACATGAGGAGATCTTAAGCCCTGATTTCCATACTCTGGAGCATCCACAGTCAGTAGAAGATGACAATAGGAATGGCAATTATTGTTTCATGAGGTGGATGATGATGATGATGAGACACAGTAGCCAATAAGTCAACAGCAATTAGTGTCTCAAGAGGTTCATAATATGGATGAGACACAGTTGTCAATAACTGAGGTTGTTGTTAGGTAAACAAGTCAGGAGGATGACCAGAGTGAGGGAGCAGAAGAGGAGGTGCTGGACGATGAAGTCACTGACCCAACCTGGGAAGGTGAGAAGCCGAGCAAGGACAGCAGTACAGAGGGGGTGGGATCCGCAGCACCGCAACAGGCTGAAAGAGGCAGTGGGGTGGCAAAAGGGAGAAGGCGGGCCACACCAAACAGGCCCGCAATTGTTCCCAGGAGCACCCCCTTGCGGTAATCTCCCTTGCCAAGGGGTAGGTGTTCCGCAGTCTGCCACTTTTTTGAGGAAAGTGCAGATGATAAAAGAATAGTCATTTGCAATCTGTGCTGTACCAAAATGAGCAGGGGCGTGAACACTAGCAACCTCACCACCACCAGCATGATCCGCCACATGGCATCAAAGCACCCTAATAGGTTGGCCAAACGCCTGGGTCCAAATCCAGTGTCTGCGGGTCACACCACTGCCTCCTCTTCCCCTCTGTTACGTGCTGGCCAATCCCGTGTCCAAGACGCAAGCTCGGATGCCTCCCGCCATGCACCTGTACCTTCGCAGACACCATCAGCTAGCACATCCACTTCTGTGTCCCAGCGCAGCGTACAGATGTCTATACCCCAGGCCTTTGAACGAAAGTGCAAATACCCAGTTACCCACCCACAGACCATAGCACTAAATGCGCACCTTTCCAAATTGCTGGCCCTAAAAATTTTGCCATTTAGCTGACACATGGACAAGTGCTTTTGGCCAGGGACGATACATTTCCCTGATGGCACACTGGGCGAACATTGTGGAGGCTGGGAGCGAGTCGTACCCTGGGATGGCACAGGTGCTACCGACGCCAAGGATTGCGGGCCCTACTTCCACCAGGGTTTCCGCCGCCACCTAAGTTAGTGGCTGCAACCCCCACTTCTCCTCCTCCACCTACTCCTCCACTTCCACCTCTAAATTATCATCTTGCAACACCAGTCAGACTTCAATCAGTAGTTGGAAGCAGTGTAGCACTGCAGTGGGGAAGCGGCAACAGACCGTGCTGATCTGCTTAGGTGACAAACAGCACACCACCGCAGAGCTATGGCAGGGGATAAGGGACAAGACTGAGCTGTGGCTCTCGCCACTCAACCTACAGCCAGGCATGGTTGTGTCTGATAACGGCCGTAACTTGGTGGCGGCTTTGGAGCTCGGCAAGCTCCGACACATACCATGCCTAGCCTGGGAATAAACACAGAGGGTGAGCGGCGATAACGCTATTATCAGCATAACCATCCCACTTCTTTGTCTACTCAAACGCTCGCTGATCACAATTAAGGTGGACACTTTGCATGTGGAAAAGGTGGAAATGGGGGAAGACAATAGAATTTTAGATGGTGAGCTCGGCAGCAGGCCCTCGCCCACAAAATTTTTTAGATGGTCAGCTCAGCAGCAAGCCCACAAATTTTTTTTGATATCCAGACCACCCTCAGTTCGTCTTATTAGCGCAAATTGGATGATGAGAAGGAGGAGCAGGAGTCGGTTGCCTCCGCTACAGAGTTGGAAGTTTTATTCCATCTATTCAGCGTGGATGGGTAGAAGAGGAGGAGGATATTGAGAGTCATCCTCCTGATGAGGACAGCAATGTATTGTCTGTTGGGACTCTGGCACACATGACTGACTTTATGTTAGGCTGCCTTTACTGTAACCCTTGCGTAGTATGCATTTTGGCCAAAATTACTGGTTGTTCACCTTTCTCGACCCCCGAAGCGAACTTTTCATCTCTCATTCCTGTGGTGGAGAGGATGAGCAAAATGGTGCAATACCAGAAGGTTCTTATGGAAAAATTGCTCCAAAAATTTCCAGCTGACAACGCTGGCTGCAGAGTAGGTAGTTCCTTGTTCAACTGAGTAGTGTCACAAGGAGGGAAAAAATTTGGAAGATGGTGAAGGAGTACATAGCAGACCATGTCAGCGTCCTCAGTGATCCCTGTGTGCCTTACAACTATTGGGTGTCCAAGCTGGACACGTGGTATGTACTGGCGCTCTATGCCTTGGAGGTGTTGGCCTGCCCCGTCGCCAGCATTTTGCCAGAGCGTGTATTTAGTGCTGCTGGGGGCATAATAACCGATAAGCGCATCCGCCTGTCAACTGAAAATGCTGACCGGTTGAGTATTATAAAAATTAACAAGGTCTGGATTGCCCTGACTTCTGTACTCCACCAGAGGAAAGCGGCTGAACATAAAGGCACTCTAAATGTGAATTTTATGGTGTACTGAATACACTGTATTCCCATGCACCCCTTTCACCACTAAAAACGGTATATGGTTCAATCTCCCTTTTCTCGTCCTCCTCCTCAATCATATCAACATGCTTATTAGGCTGTCCTCGCTCCTAATGTTTTAGAGGTTCAGCTCAGCAGCGGGCCCTCACCCATAATGTTTTAGAGGGTCACCAGCAGGCCCTCATCCATAATATTTTTCAGGGTCACCAGCAGGCCCTCAACCATAATGTTTTAGATGGTCAGCTGAGCAGCAGACCCTCACCCCTAAATTTTTAGATGGTCAGCTCGGCAGCAGGCCCTCACCCACAAAAGTTTAAAGATGGTCAGCTCGGCAGCAGGCCCTCGCCCACAATTTTTTTTAGATGGTCAGCTCGGCAGCAGGCCCCTGCCCACAACATTTTATAGATGATGAGCTCGGCAGCAAGCCCTTGCCCACAAAATGTTTTAGATAGTCAGCTCAGCAGCAGGCCCTCGCCCACAATTTTTTTTAGATGGTCAGCTCGACTGCAGGTCACAGAAAAAAATACAATATTAGACTTCTACTGTATAGGTCTCAGTAGAAGTACAGTATAGTAGAAGTCTCATATTATATATTTTTTTAAGTTACTGAATATGTAGATATTATAGCTGAGTGGTTAAGTGCCTTGCCTCTAACATAGAAGGTCGTGAGTTCGAGTCCAAGCAGAAACTTTTTTTGAAATATAGGCTAAATTAGATTTAAACACACTTGGGTGTCCCCAAGCACTGACTCCATATATGGATATAGCTATATATGGAGTCAGAGCAGGGACTCCTAAGCCGAACTAGAGTCCCGACATCCTCCCCTCTTCAAAGCAGGGGGTGCCTGGGGTTCTCCCATTGAATTCCATTGTGCTCAGGTGCTCGGTAGAACACCCGAGCATCGTAAAGTGTTCTACTCGAGCACACAAACACTTTAGTGCTCGATCAACACTAATACTTACACATAGCAAAATTTAGTGACGTGTTACAACAATTCTGACTTTGGATTTATAATCCATAAACTCGATTCAGTATAGGACAAATTAATTTTGCCCAGTAGCAGACAAAAGTTTTTTTATTTGGTGGATGGTGTTCTTTCCCAACACTTTCTCTGTAATACTAGAACAGAGGCTTGCTTGTATACTGTCTATAATGTTCTGCACAGGCATCTCCACTCCTGCTGCCACCCCTGATTGTCTTATGAGTTTTCAGCCTCTGAGCTAATGGGGGAAAGCTTCTACCCACTTCCTCCCTGGTTCAGGTGAGCATCTTTCTTCTTTATCCTTTGTGGTTTTGCCTGCCAACACATGCAGTAAAATGGCACTTAGCACTAGAGATGGCCTTGCGGTTCGCCCAACGGTCATTTTGCGGCAAGCATTGCCCATTCCCGATTCGCTGAACATGCAAACATATGGCGATATTTGCACGTGAAATATTTTTTTGCATATCGCCGAACTTTGACCCATGACGCATCCATCAGGTGGGACAGGACAGCCAATTGAGATGTTTCAGCACATGGACACACATCCTACCCTACAAATAAACCTGTTGTGGCTGGTATTTTACATTCAGTCTTTTGCCAGTGTAGGGAGAGGTTGCTGTGTGGAGCAGGGACAGACTGTTAGGGGCACCAAACGCTAGCTAATAGGGCCACAAAAGTCCTTTTAAGGACTGGTATAGGTGTGCTATCGATAGGTGTGACGTACTGAGGGGTGTGATACAGTATACTTAAGATATACTTTCTAACATAAAAAGTATATTATAGTGCATTTGTATTGTGCAGCAGTTGTGTGTGGTTCTGCTGCAATACTGCAGCTATACAGAGGGACAAACGCTATTGGAATAACTAATTGCAACTGGTGTGATATACCAGTTGTCCCCCCAAAAAACTGATTGAGGCAGGGGTGTGAAATACCTAGAATATACTTTCCATATAGTGCATTTGTATTGTGCAGCAATTGTGTGCGGTTCTGCTGAGATAAAACAGCTATAAAGAGGGACAAACTCATTGCAACAAATAATTTCAACTATTGTGATATACCACCCAAAAAACTGATGAGGCAGGGGTGTGATATACCTAGAATATACTTTCCGTATAGTGCATTTGTAATTTGCTGGAGATGTGTGCGGTTCTGCTGAGATACCCCAGCATACAGAGGCACAAATGGAATTTGAACAAATAATTTCAACTGGTGTGATATAACATTTGCCCCACAAAAAAAATGATTGAGGCAGGGGTGTGATATACCTAGAATAAACTTTCCGTATAGTGCATTTGTAATTTGCAGGAGTTGTGTGAGGTTCTGATCAGATACCCCAGCTATACAGAGGGACACACGCTATTGGAGGAAATATTTTTAACTGGTGTGATATACCAGTTGAACCCCAAAAAAACTGATTGACGCAGGGGTGTGATATACCTATAATATAATTTTCATATAGTACATGTGTAATTTGCATGAGTTGTGTGCGGTTCTGCTGAGATACCCCAGCTATACAGAGTGACAAACGCAATTGGAACAAATTATTTCAACTGGTGTGATATAGCAGTTGCCCCCCCCCCCCAAAAAAAAAAAACTGAATGAGGCAGGGGTGTGATATACCTATATTATAATTTTCATATAGTACATTTGTAATTTGCAGGAGTTGTGTGTGATTATGCTGAGATACCCCAGGTAAACAGAGGGACAAATGCTATTGGAACAAATAATTTCAACTGGTGTAATATACCAGTTGCCCCCCCAAAAAAAATGATTAAGGGGTTTGATATACCTGCTTCAAGCAAATAATCATTATGTTGATGGTGATGAGTCAGTGTTTCCCCGTTTTGTGGTTCATCAGGATATGTTGTATCGGGTAAACCAACTACGGGGTGAGCCTATTGAAAAGTTGGTGGTTCCCAAGTCTTATTGCAAGCTTGTGTTAGATCTAGCCCACCAACACGTTCTCGGAGGTCACATGGGGCTGCAGAAAAATCAGGATCATATTCTACAGCGGTTTTACTGGCCCAGCATATTCAAAGAAGGGGAAGAGTTTTGTAAGTCTTCCCCGACCTTCCAGATAACTAGCCCCCAGCCACATTTCGGTTGTCCCCTAGTATCTCTCCCGATTATCGAAGTACTGTTTGACTGAATAGCTATGAACCTCATAGACCCAGTACCGAAGACTGTCAGAGGGCATCAACACATCTTAGTCATTCTAGACTACACCACTTAGTACCCAGAGGCGGCGCCACTGCGACATACCTTGGCCAAACTCATACGGATGTAGTAGAGTTAACACTCATGATTTATGAGACATGTTATCTGAACTAAATGCGTTAAGCAAACACCTTTAACCGCCTCTGGACCGCCTAACGCAGGATCGCGTTCCGGAGGCGGCAGCTCCAGGCAGAGTCACGCATCTATGCATTATCTCGCGAGACGCAAGATTTCCTGTGAACGCGCGCACACAGGTGCGCGCGTTCACAGGATCGGAAGGTGAGCGAGTGGATCTACAACCTGCCAGCGGCGATTGTTCCATGAGGGGCATGGCGAGTTCCTAGAATTTTTAATTTTTTGTCACAAGTTAGCGGAAAATGATGATTTTTTTTTTCTTACAAAGTCTCATATTCCACTAACTTGTGACAAAAAATAAAAACTTCCATGAATTCACTATGCCCATCACGAAATACTTGTGGAGTAGTTATAGTGCCCTGGCATTTTAAGGGACCTAATGTGTGAGAAGTAGTTTGAAATCAAAATGTGCAAAAAATGCCCTGTGAAATCCGAAAGGTGCTCTTTGGAATGTGGGCCCATTTGCCCACCTAGGCTGCAAAAAAGTGTCACACATCTGGTATCGCCGTACTCAGAAGAAGTAGGGCAATGTGTTTAGGGGTATCTTTTTACATATACCCATGCTGGGTAAGAGAAATATCTCGGCAAAAGACAACTTTTCCCATTTTTTTATACAAAGTTGGCATTTGACCGAGATATTTATCTTACCCAGCATGGGTATATGTAAAATGACACCCCAAAACTCATTGCCCAACTTCTCCTGAGTACGGGGATTCCAGATGTGTGACACTTTTTTGCAGCCTAGGTGGGAAAAGGGGCCCACAATCCAAAGAGCACCTTTAGGATTTTACAACGCATTTTTTACACATTTTGATTTCAAACTACTTCCCACACATTAGGGCCCCTAAAATGCCAGGGCAGTGTAACTACCCCACAAGTGACCCCATTTTGGAAAGAAGACACCCCAAGGTATTTCGTGATGGGCATAGTGAGTTCATTGAAGTTTTTATTTTTTGTCACAAGTTAGTGGAATATGAGACTTTGTAAGGGGAAAAAAATATAAATAAAAATCATCATTTTCCGCTAACTTATGACAAAAAATAAAAAGTTCTATGAACTCACTATGCCCATCAGCAAATACCTTAGGGTGTCTACTTTCCGAAATTGTTGCCTCTTGTTAGGAAGCATATGGAGGCAGCTCAGCGAGCCCAGAGTCGAGTCTATAATCGGCAGACTTAGGTCCGGATCTTTAACCCGAGTGATCGGGTTTTGGTTATGGTGCCGATCGTGGAAAGTAATTTCATGGCTAGGTGAAAGGGGCCCTACGAGGTACTTGAGAAAATTGGAGATGTAAACTACAAGGTATACCAGCCAGGGTGGAAAAAGCAAGAGCCGGTTTACCATGTGAATATACTCAAACCGTGGAAAGATAGGGAAACCTGTACAGAAGACAGCCCGCGGACGGGTTTTCTAGGAGAAGAGGTACTGGCTCCTCTCTCTGATGCAAGAGAGGCGGCTGCCACAGTAAAAATTGCTGACAGCCTCTCCTCTAAACAGATTCAGGAGGCCAGTGAGTTCATTAGTCTGAACACGGATGTGTTCTCGGACCTCCCTGGATGCACTTCCATAATTCAGCATAAAATTGTCACTGAACCTCAGGCAAAAGTCCGATTAAAACCATACCGGGTACCCGAGTCTCGGCGACAAGCCATATCGGAGGATGTGCAGCTAATGTTGCAGCTAGACGTCATTGAGGAGTCAAAAAGTAAGTGGGCCAGTCCAATAGTATTGATGTCCAAGCCGGACGGGACGTTGCGGTATTGTAACGACTTTCGAAAACTTAATGAGTAGAGTTGAGCGAACACCTGGATGTTCGGGTTCGAGAAGTTCGGCCGAACTTCCCGGAAATGTTCGGGTTCGGGATCCGAACCCGACCCGAACTTCGTCCCGAACCCGAACCCGAACCCCATTGAAGTCAATGGGGACCCGAACTTTTGGGCACTAAAAAGGCTGTAAAACAGCCCAGGAAAGAGCTAGAGGGCTGCAAAAGGCAGCAACATGTAGGTAAATCCCCTGCAAACAAATGTGGATAGGGAAATGAATTAAAATAAAAATTAAAAAAATAATAATGACCCAATATCAATTGGACAGAGGTCCCATAGCAGAGAATCTGGCTTCACGTCAGCAGAGAATCAGTCTCTTCATGCCATAGCAAACAATCTGGCTTCATGTCAGCAGAGAATCAGTCTCTTCATGCCATAGCAGAGAATCTGGCTTCATGTCACCCACCACTGGAAGAGGCCACTGTCACATATTTAGGCCCCGGCACCCAGACAGAGGAGAGCGGTCCCGTAACAGAGAATCTGGCCTTATGTCAGTGCAGAATCTGTCTTCATGTTATAGCAGAGAATCAGGCTTCACGTCACACACCACTGGAACAGGCCACTGTCACACATTTAGGCCCAGGCACCCAGGCAGAGGAGAGAGGTCCCGTAACAGAGAATCTGGCCTTATGTCAGCACAGAATCTGTCTTCATGTCATAGCAGAGAATCAGGCTTCACGTCACCCACCACTGGAACAGGCCACTGTCACACATTTAGGCCCCGGCACCCAGACAGAGGAGAGCGGTCCCGTAACAGAGAATCTGGCCTTATGTCAGCGCAGAATCTGTCTTCATGTCATAGCAGAGAATCTGGCTTCACGTCACCCACCACTGGAACAGGCCACTGTCACACATTCAGGCCCAGGAACCCAGGCAGAGGAGAGAGGTCCCGTAACAGAGAATCTGGCCTGATGTCAGCACAGAATCTGTCTTCATGTATAGCAGAGAATCAGGCTTCACGTCACCCACCACTGGAACAGGCCACTGTCACACATTTAGGCCCAGGCACCCAGGCAGAGGAGAGAGGTCCCGTAACAGAAAATCTGGCCTGATGTCAGCACAGAATCAGTCTTCATGTCATAGCAGAGAATCAGGCTTCACGTCACCCACCACTGGAACAGGCCACTGTCACATATTTAGGCCCCGGCACCCAGACAGAGGAGAGAGGTCCCGTAACAGAGAATCTGGTCTTATGTCAGCGCAGAATCAGTCTTCATGTCATAGCAGAGAATCAGGCTTCACGTCACCCACCACTGGAACAGGCCACTGTCACACATTTAGGCCCAGGCACCCAGGCAGAGGAGAGAGGTCCCGTAACAGAGAATCTGGCCTTATGTCAGCACAGAATCTGTCTTCATGTCATAGCAGAGAATCAGGCTTCACGTCACCCACCACTGGAACAGGCCACTGTCACACATTTAGGCCCCGGCACCCAGACAGAGGAGAGCGGTCCCGTAACAGAGAATCTGGCCTTATGTCAGCGCAGAATCTGTCTTCCTGTCATAGCAGAGAATCAGGCTTCACGTCACCCACCACTGGAACAGGCCACTGTCACACATTTAGGCCCAGGCACCCAGGCAGAGGAGAGAGGTCCCGTAACAGAGAATCTGGCCTGATGTCAGCACAGAATCTGTCTTCATGTCATAGCAGAGAATCAGGCTTCACGTCACCCACCACTGGAACAGGCCACTGTCACACATTTAGGCCCAGGCACCCAGGCAGAGGAGAGAGGTCCCATAACAGAGAATCTGGCCTGATGTCAGCACAGAATCTGTCTTCATGTCATAGCAGAGAATCAGGCTTCACGTCACCCACCACTGGAACAGGCCACTGTCACATATTTAGGCCACGGCACCCAGACAGAGGAGAGAGGTCCCGTAACAGAGAATCTGGCCTTATATCAGCGCAGAATCAGTCTTCATGTCAAAGCAGAGAATCAGGCTTCACGTCACCCACCACTGGAACAGGCCACTGTCACATATTTAGGCCCAGGCACCCAGGCAGAGGAGAGAGGTCCCGTAACAGAGAATCTGGCCTGATGTCAGCACAGAATCTGTCTTCATGTCATAGCAGAGAATCAGGCTTCACGTCACCCACCACTGGAACAGGCCACTGTCACACATTTAGGCCCAGGCACCCAGGCAGAGGAGAGAGGTCCCGTAACAGAGAATCTGGCCTGATGTCAGCACAGAATCTGTCTTCATGTCATAGCAGAGAATCAGGCTTCACGTCACCCACCACTGGAACAGGCCACTGTCACATATTTAGGCCCAGGCATCCAGGCAGAGGAGAGAGGTCCCGTAACAGAGAATCTGGCTTCATGTCAGCACAGAATAAGTCTTCATGTCATAGCAGAGAATCAGGCTTCACCTCACCCACCACTGGAACAGGCCACTGTCACACATTTAGGCCCCGGCACCCAGACAGAGGAGAGGTTCATTTAACTTTGGGTTGCCCCGCAATATAATGGTAAAATGAAATTAAAAATAGTATTGAATGAGGAAGTGCCCTGGAGTAGAATAATATATTGTTAAGGGGAGGTAGTTAATATCTAATCTGCACAAGGGATGGACAGGTCCTGTGGGATCCATGCCTGGTTCATTTTTATGAACGTCAGCTTGTCCACATTGGCTGTAGACACGTTCAGACAAAATGCTGGCCCCTGGGCAGGCCAGCACCTCCAAGGCATAAAAGGCTAGCTCTGGCCACGTAGACAATTTGGAGACCCAGAAGTTGAATGGGGCCGAACCATCAGTCAGTACGTGGAGGGGTGTGCACAGGTACTGTTCCACCATGTTGGTGAAATGTTGCCTCCTGCTAACACGTTCCGTATCAGGTGGTGGTGCAGTTAGCTGTGGCGTGTTGACAAAACTTTTCCACATCTCTGCCATGCTAACCCTGCCCTCAGAGGAGCTGGGCGTGACACAGCTGCGTTGGCGACCTCTTGCTCCTCCTCTGCCTTCGCCTTGGGCTTCCACTGGTTCCCCTGTGACATTTGGGAATGCTCTCAGTAGCGCGTCTACCAACGTTCGCTTGTACTCGCGCATCTTCCTATCACGCTCCAGTGTAGGAAGTAAGGTGGGCACATTGTCTTTGTACCGGGGATCCAGCAGGGTGGCAACCCAGTAGTCCGCACACGTTAAAATGTGGGCAACTCTGCTGTCGTTGCGCAGGCACTGCAGCATGTAGTCGCTCATGTGTGCCAGGCTGCCCAGAGGTAAGGACAAGCTGTCCTCTGTGGGAGGCGTATCGTCATCATCCTGTGTTTCCCCCCAGCCACGCACCAGTGATGGGCCCGAGCTGCTTTGGGTGCCACCCCGCTGTGAACATGCTTCATCCTCATCCTCCTCCACCTCCTCCTCATCCTCGTCCTCCTCGTCCTCCAGTAGTGGGCCCTGTCTGGCCACATTTGTACCTGGCCTCTGCTGCTGCAAAAAACCTCGAGTCACTTCGAAGAGACTGGCCTGAAAGTGCTAAAAATTACCCCTCTTCCTCCTCTTCCTCATGGGCCACCTCCTCTTCCATCATCGCATTAAGTGTTTTCTCAAGGAGACATAGAAGTGGTATTGTAACGCTGATAACGACATCATCGCCACTGGCCATGTTGGTGGAGTACTCGAAACAACGCAACAGGGCACACAGGTCTCGCATGGAGGCCCAGTCATTGGTGGTGAAGTGTGTCTGATCCACAGTGCGACTGACCCGTGCGTGCTGCAGCTGAAACTCCACTATGGCCTGCTGCTGCTCGCACAGTCTGTCCAGCATATGCAAGGTGGAGTTCCACCTGGTGGGTACGTCGCATATGAGGCGGTGAGCGGGAAGGCCGAAGTTACGCTGTAGCGCAGACAGGCGAGCAGCGGCACGGTGTGAACGCCGGAAGCGCGAACAGACGGCCCGCACTTTATGCAGCAGCTCTGACATGTCGGGGTAGTTGCGAATGAACTTCTGCACCACCAAATTCAGCACATGCGCCAGGCAAGGGATGTGCGTCAAACCGGCTAGTCCCAGAGCTGCAACGAGATTTCGCCCATTATCGCACAACACCAGGAAGGGCTTGAGGCTCACCGGCAGCAACCACTCGTCGGTCTGTTGTTCTATACCCCGCCACAACTCCTGTGCGGTGTGGGGCCTGTCCCCCAAACATATGAGTTTCAGAATGGCCTGCTGACGTATACCCCGGGCTGTGGTGAAGTTGGTGGTGAAGGTGTGTGGCTGACTGGATGAGCAGGTGGAAGAAGAGGAGGAGGTAGCTGAGTATGAGGAGACAGGAGGCAAAGAATGTTGCCCTGCGATCCTTGGCGGCGGAAGGACGTGCGCCAAACAGCTCTCCGCCTGGGGCCCAGCCGCCACTACATTTACCCAGTGTGCAGTTAGGGAGATATAGCGTCCCTGGCTGTGCTTACTGGTCCACGTATCTGTGGTTAGGTGGACCTTGCCACAGATGGCGTTGCGCAGTGCACACTTGATTTTATCGGACACTTGTTTGTGCAGGGAAGGCACGGCTCTCTTGGAGAAGTAGTGGCGGCTGGGAACAACATACTGTGGGACAGCAAGTGACATGAGATGTTTGAAGCTGTGTGTGTCCACCAGCCTAAATGACAGCATTTCATAGGCCAGTAGTTTAGAAATGCTGGCATTCAGGGCCAGGGATCGAGGGTGGCTAGGTGGGAATTTACGCTTTCTCTCAAATGTTTGTGAGATGGAGAGCTGAACGCTGCCGTGTGACATGGTTGAGATGCTTGGTGACGCAGGTAGTGGTGTTGGTGGTACATCCCATGTTTGCTGGGCGGCAGGTGCCAACGTTCCTCCAGAGGCAGAGGAAGAGGCCGAGGCGGCGGCAGCAGCAGCAGAAGAGGCCGAGGCGGCAGCAGCAGAAGAGGTAGCAGGGGGAGCCTGAGTGACTTCCTTGTTTTTAAGGTGTTTACTCCACTGCAGTTCATGCTTTGCATGCAGGTGCCTGGTCATGCAGGTTGTGCTAAGGTTCAGAACGTTAATGCCTCGCTTCAGGCTCTGATGGCACAGCGTGCAAACCACTCGGGTCTTGTTGTCAGCACATTGTTTGAAGAAGTGCCATGCCAGGGAACTCCTTGAAGCTGCCTTTGGGGTGCTCGGTCCCAGATGGCGGCGGTCAGTAGCAGGCGGAGTCTCTTGGCGGCGGGTGTTCTGATTTTGCCCACTGCTCCCTCTTTTGCTACGCTGTTGGCTCGGTCTCACCACTGCCTCTTCCTCCGAACTGTGAAATTCAGTGGCACGACCTTCATTCCATGTGGGGTCTAGGACCTCATCGTCCCCTGCATCGTCTTCCACCCAGTCTTGATCCCTGACCTCCTGTTCAGTCTGCACACTGCAGAAAGACGCAGCAGTTGGCACCTGTGTTTCGTCATCATCAGAGACGTGCTGAGGTGGTATTCCCATGTCCTCATCATCAGGAAAAATAAGTGGTTGTGCGTTAGTGCATTCTATCTCTTCCACCCCTGGTGAAGGGCTAGGTGGATGCCCTTGGGAAACCCTGGCAGCAGAGTCTTCAAACAGCATAAGAGACTGCTGCATAACTTGAGGCTCAGACAGTTTCCCTGATATGCATGGGGGTGATGTGACAGACTGATGGGCTTGGTTTGCATGCGCCATCTGTGCGCTTTCTGCAGAAGACTGGGTGGGAGATAATGTGAACGTGCTGGATCCACTGTCGGCCACCCAATTGACTAATGCCTGTACCTGCTCAGGCCTTACCATCCTTAGAAAGGCATTGTTCACCACCAAATATCGCTGTAAATTCTGCTGGCTACTGGGACCTGAGGTAGTTGGTTCACTAGGACGTGTAACTGTGGCAGAACGGCCACGTCCTCTCCCAGCACCAGAGGGTCCACTAACACCACCACGACCATGTCCACGTCCGCGTCCCTTATTAGATGTTTTCCTCATTGTTCCCGTTCACCAAAATTTTGAGAATTGCAAATTTGGGAATAGTTTTTCAACCCAGAAAAAAAAAATTGCATTTACGGTCACTACAAATAACTTGACCAGCTAAAACAGTACAGATTTAGTTAAATAGAAATGCGAGGCCTGTTTTTTTTTGCGCTGTGTGACAGGTATAGGTTTAATCACAGAATCAGACTTCTATCTGCACGGTAGCGTGTTTCTTAGGTTTTTCTGAATGGCACTAGCAGCACTTTCAATGTAAGATATCCTTTTTGGGATAGATTTCAAGTAGGCCTCAAATACCAGAAACTACTTATTTTGAGAATGGCAAATTTGGGAATAGTTTTTCAACCCAGAAAAAAAAATGTGCTTTTACGGTCACTGCAAATAACTTGACCAGCTAAAACAGTACAGATTTGGTTGAATAGAAATGTGAGGCCTGTTTTTTTTTGCGCTGTGTGACAGGTATAGGTTTAATCACAGAATCAGACTTCTATCTGCACGGTAGCGTGTTTCTTAGGTTTTTCTGAATGGCACTAGCAGCACTTTCAATGTAAGATATCCTTTTTGGGATAGATTTCAAGTAGGCCTCAAATACCAGAAACTACTTATTTTGAGAATGGCAAATTTGGGAATAGTTTTTCAACCCAGAAAAAAAAATGTGCTTTTACGGTCACTGCAAATAACTTGACCAGCTAAAACAGTACAGATTTGGTTGAATAGAAATGTGAGGCCTGTTTTTTTTTGCGCTGTGTGACAGGTATAGGTTTAATCACAGAATCAGACTTCTATCTGCACGATAGCGTGTGTCTTAGGTTTTTCTGAATGGCACTATCAATACCTTCAATGTAAGATATCCTTTTTGGGATAGATTTCAAGTAGGCCTCAAATACCAGAAACTAGTTATTTTGAGAATGGCAAATTTGGGAATAGTTTTTCAACCCAGAAAAAAAAATGTGCTTTTACGGTCACTACAAATAACTTGACCAGCTAAAACAGTACAGATTTGGTTGAATAGAAATGTGAGGCCTGTTTTTTTTTGCGCTGTGTGACAAGTATAGGTTTAATCACAGAATCAGACTTCTATCTGCACGGTAGCGTGTGTCTTAGGTTTTTCTGAATGACACTATCAGCACCTTCAATGTAAGATATCCTTTTTGGGATAGATTTCAAGTAGGCCTCAAATACCAGAAACTAGTTATTTTGAGAATGGCAAATTTAGGAATAGTTTTCCAACCCAGAAAAAAAAATGTGCTTTTACGGTCACTACAAATAACTTGACCAGCTAAAACAGTACAGATTTGGTTGAATAGAAATGTCAGGTCTATTTTTTAGGCGCTGGGTGACAGGCTCAACTTGCCCCTGATGTAGTATATGGCCAAAAAATAACCACACTGTTGATGGTTAAATGCACTTGGGTGACACAGGCTCAGCCTGCACCAGATGTAGTATATGGCCAAAAAATAATCAGACTGTTGATGGTTAAATGCACTTCGGTGACACAGGCTCAGCCTGCAGCTGATGTAGTATATGGCCAAAAAATAACCAGACTGTTGATGGTTAAATGCACTTCGGTGACACAGGCTCAGCCTGCAGCTGATGTAGGATATAGCACAAAATAACCACACTATTCATGGTTAAATACACTTGGTGATAGCTTGTGCTGGCGCACCACAAGTCACAAAATGGCCGCCGATCACCCCAGAAAAAAAGTGATCTAAAAACGCTCTGGGCAGCCTCAAAAAAGTGAGCAAGTCAATATTAGCACTTCAATGATCCACAGCTGCAGATCGATCACAGAATGAAGTCTTTTGGAGGAGTTAATCTGCCTATTCTCGCCCTAATGTCGCAGCTGCAACCTCTCCCTATGCTTCAATCAGCAGAGTGACGTGCAGCGCAACGTGACCCAAGCTTATATAGAGGCTGGGCCACATGCTGCACTGGCCAATCACAGCCATGCCAATAGTAGGCAAGGCTGTGATGGCCTCTTGGGGCAAGTAGTATGACGCTTGTTGATTGGCTGCTTTGCAGCCTTTCAAAAAGTGCCAAGAAAGCGCCGAACACCGAACCCGAACCCGGACTTTTACGAAAATGTTCGGGTTCGGGTCCGTGTCACGGACACCCCAAAATTCGGTACGAACCCGAACTATACAGTTCGGGTTCGCTCATCCCTATTAATGAGGTTTCCAAATTCGATGCGTATACCATGCCCCAGGTGGACGAGCTCATCGAGAGGTTAGGACAAGCCCAGTATTTTTCTGTTTTGGACCTCACAAAAGGGTACAGGCAGGTGCCCTTAATAGAGGCTGCAAAAGAGAAAACTGCCTTTATCACGCCTGAGGGGCTGTATCAATATAAGGTCCTACCCTTTGGTCTGCATGGCACCCCCGACACTTTTCAGTGACTAATAGACATTGTGCTTCATCCACATCATCGGTACGCTTCGGCTTACCTGGATAATATCGTCATCCACAGTACCAACTGGGAAAGTCACCTACCCAAAGTGCAGGCTGTAGTGGACTCCCTTTGAAAAGCTGGCTTAACCGCTAACCCTAAAAAATGTGCGATAGGGTGAGAAGAGACTAAGTACCTGGGGTATGTAATTGGGCGCGGAGTCCTCAAACCCCAAGTGAACAAAATACGGTAGTCGATACAGTATTGGCCCCGACCTGTCACCACTAGGCCAATAAACTAATTCCTGGGAATGGTGGGCTATTACATGAGGTTTGTTCCACACTTTGCTACTCTAGCCACGCCCTTGACAGAGCTCTTGAAGGGACGAAAATCAGTGATGGTTCCCTGGAATGATCAGGCGGAAGAGGCTTTTGCGGCTTTGAAGTCGGCCCTGTGTGGGTCACCGGTTTTGGTGACGCCCGACTTCAAGAGTGAGTTTGTGGTACAATCAGATGCCTCCGAAGTAGGTCTCGGTGCTGTACTGTCTCATGAAGTCATGAACTCATGGGGAGGAGCATCCCGTTGTCTTCCTAAGCCGCAAGCTCACCCCAGCTGAAACCAGATGCAGTATAGTGTAGAGAGAGTGCCTGGCTATCAAATGGGCACTCAAGTCTCTCCTTTACTATTTGCTGGGGAGAAAGTTCCGCCTGGTGACCGATCACTCCCCTCTCAAGTGGATGAGACAGGCCAAAGCCAGGAATGCCCGGGTCACCAGATGGTTTTTGTCTCTGCAGAACTTTAAGTTCTCAGTAAAACACAGAGCAGGCCGATTGCAGGGAAACGCGGATGCCCTGTCCTGAGTGCATTGTCTGATGTGTGTCCATCCCCACAGGGTTGAACAAATGGGGGAATATGTGACATAGTGAGGGATTGTGTCTGGCAAGGCAGGTTTTTCCCTCCCAGCATATGCGGCTGGGCTGGTTTCCAGCCAGGTGAGGTCAAATACTGGACCAGAGTTTAAGTGATGGTCCAGGTTTTGGCAGCACCTGGCTATCCTTAATTAGACAGCTGGGCTCAGCAGAGATGTATCTGTTTTGGGGTCTGAGGCTTGGTGCCATGCTGGAAGGCTGAGAGCCACATGCTGAGGAAACAGGCCCCCTAAAGCCTGCTGTGGAATACTGGAGGCAAAATTGCCAGCAAGTGTTATGTGAACTTTCCATTGTGTGTGAATTAACACCAAGACTGCAAAATTACGTGTTGTTTTGTGCAATTGCCTTAAGTGTGAATAAACACTGATGTTTTGAGTTAAGAACTTGTATTTTACCTCTGTACTGTGCCCGTTTACCCTATCTACAAGAGAAAAACCCCCCAATACTAAAAAGCTCAGAGCTACAGCACTTGATTTAACCCCTTAGGGACGCATGACGTACCGGTACGGCATGTTTCCCGAGTCCTTAAGGACCCATGACGTATCGGTACGTCATGAGTTTAAAATGAGATTGCGGCGCTGCGGGGGTTAATCAGAACAGGATGCCGGCTGAAATCATTCAGCCGGCATCCTGTCACAACGCCGGGGGGGGGGGGGTCATGTGACCCCCCCGTATCGGCGATCGCAGCAAACCGCAGGTCAATTCAGACCTGCGGTTTGCTGCGCTTTCTGCCGAATCTGATCCCAGCAGTCCCTGACCGCGGGGATCAAACTTTAAAATGCCCCAAATAAAGTTTTTATCACCCCCCTGCACCAATGAATGATTTTATGGCGGCGGGTGGTGCATGGGGGGTGTTGCATGCGGTGCGGGCTGTGCGGGAGGCGGGCGGTGCGGCAGGCGGGATCGCGATCCCCCGCCCGCCTCCTCTTGAATATTCATTGAATATTCATTTATACCAGAGTGTCAGCACATTGCTGACACTCTGGTATAAACGGCTGACATCTGTGATGCGATGTCAGCCGTTTAACACTTTTCATACCACTGTCTGTACGGACCGCTGTATGGAAAAAGTTAACAGTAAGAGGGAGCTCCCTCCCTCTCCCATCGGGGGGCTGCTGTGCCTTTGCAGCCCCCCGACAGTATGGGGTGACAGAGGGAGGGAGCCCCCCTCCTTACCCTTCCCCGTCTGCGAAGTTGTGGCCACAACTGTGCAGACGGGGAAGGTTCCCATGGCAACAGGACGCCTTCTCAGGCATCCTGCTGTCCATGGTGCTGAACAGATCTGTGCTAAAGGCATAGATTTGTTCAGACAAAGTGTAAGTAAAATACAGTACAATACACGATATAGTGTACTGTACTGTATTATACAGACATCAGACCCACTGGATATTCAAGAACCAAGTGGGTCTGGGTCAAATTTTTTTTTTTTAAAAGTGAGAAAAGTTAAGATAAAAAAAACACACTTATCACTAAATAAAAATTAAGAAAATAAAATACACTACACATATTAAGTATCGCCGCGTCCGTAACGACCTGATCTATAAAACGGTCATGTTAATTTCCCCGCACGGTGAACGCCATAAAAAAAATAAAAACTATGAGAAAATTGAAATTTTGCCCACCTTACTTCCCAAAAAAGGTTATAAAAGTGATCAAAAAAGTCACATGTACGCCAAAATAATACCAATCAAACCGTCATCTCATCCCGCAAAAATTATACCCTACCCAAGATAATCGCCCAAAAACTATGGCTCTTAGACTATGGAAACACTAAAACATGATTTTTTTGTTTCAAAAATGAAATCATTGTGTAAAACTTACATAAATAAAAAATAAGTATACATATTAGATATCTCCGCGTCCGTATAGACCGGCTCTATAAAAATATCACATGACCTAACCCCTCAGGTGAACACCGTAAAAAAATAAAAATAAAAACGGTGTTAAAAAAGCAATTTTTTGTCATCTTACTTCACAAAAAAAGTAATAGCAAGCGATCAAAAAGTCATATGCACACCAAAATAGTGCCAATCAAACCGTCATCTCATCCCACAAAAAATGAGACCCTACCTAAGATAATCGCCCAAAAACTGAAAAAACTATGGCTCTCAGACTATGGGGACACTAAAACATGATTTTTTTGGTTTCAAAAATGAAATCATTGTGTAAAACTTACATAAATAAAAAATGTTTTATACATATTAGGTATCGCTGCGTCCGTGACAACCTTCTCGATAAAAATACCACATGATCTAACCCAGGCATGTCCAAAGTCCGGCCCGCGAGCCAATTGCGGCCCGCGGTCCGGAGTAAAACGGCCCCCTAGAGGTTTGATTAAATCATGGGTATGCCGGCCCCCAGCCCCTCTCACCAGTCACCGCCAGCTACTCACCGGGAGCCCACAGCTTCACAGGAAGAGGCTGCATCAGCAAAGGCCAAATCTCGCGGCGACGTCCGAGATCACGCGACATTTGGTCTTTGCCTTCACAGAGAAGGAAAGCCGAGATCTCACAACGTCCGAGATCTCGCGGGATTTGGGCTCAGGGAGATGGAAAGCCCAAATCTCAGATGTCACGAGATCTCTGACTTCATGAGATCTCGGACATCGCGAGATCTCGGCTTTTCTTCTCTTGTAAGGCCAGAATATCGGTCATACTGCACCTAACATATAATTGTGATCGATTAAGTTGCAGTTTGTTGAGGTCTCCTACCTCCACGGTCACATTACCCCCAGAGGACATTCATACAGTGTGAAGGTCCCAAATGTAGAAGAAAAAATGTATTAAAACATTTCTGGCTGCGTTCTAGCGCTGAGTTCCAGGTCCAAACATAATAATCAAAGTCATCACCAATTAACGTCGCCTTTCCTTCTCCCTGCGCCTCCACACTTCCAGCCACAAGGCCAGAGCGACCATAAGGGCTATTGAGCCTTTTGAGGAAAAAAAACACACACTTGCAGGCTGGGCTGTGAACTAAAGCAGAAAAGGGGGCATAATCCGAATCAGTGGTAGCAAGCTGCCATACCCTTCATTAACCCCTCACTGTACGTCACTGGGCTAGAATCTGATTATCTGATTGTGCTCCTAGTACTCTCTACAAATAACTTCTCCCCATCTGGCCAATTTTTATAATGGCAACTACAAATAAGAAACAAAAAGTTGACAGTGAGGGACGCCGCTTCCAGGACAGGTGGAAAGTGGAATATTTTTTCACTGAAATACGGAATCACTGTGTTTGTCTAATATGCCAAGAGACTGTGGCTGTTAATAAGGACTTTAATGTCAAGAGACACTACCAGTCGAGACACAGCACATACGTCAAGCTAACAGGGCGCGACCGCAGTGACAAGGTGAAGCAACTTGAAGCTGTTTTAATGTCACAACAGCGATCTTTTACAAGAGCCCGTGAGTCAAATGAAAATGCCACATGGGCTAGCTATGAGGTAGCAACGTTAATTGGTAAAAATTGCAAATCTTTTGCTGAGGGTGACTTTATTAAAGAATGCGTTATGAAAATGGTGCAGAATATCTGTCCCGAGAAGAAGTCAGAGTTTTCCAAATTCTTGGAAACAAAGGGACAACCGATACGAGAACTATCTGATCCTATTTGGCTGGCTGATTTAGGGTTTCTAGTCGACATAACAAAGCATCTGAATGTACTGAACACGAGTCTTCAGGGCAAAGATGCAGCGGTGAACCAGCTTTATTCACACCTCAAAGCCTTTGGAACAAAGCTGCAACTTTTCCAAAAGCATTTGTCACAAACACCGCCCAATACCATATATTTTTTAGCGTTGCAGGAAATAATGAACAGTTTTCCACAGGATGATATCAGTGCGCAAGCGAGCAGGTATGCAGCAGACATCACATCTCTTGCTGGGGAGTTTAGACGGCGCTTTCAAGATTTTGCAGCTATTGAAATGGAGATCAGCCTTTTCTCCTCTCCATTCTCTGTTGACCCCGACAATGCTCCAGATCAGCTGCAGCTCGAGCTCATTGACCTGCATTGTGACAGTGAGTTACGCAGGCGGCACCAACAGCTCTCTCTTGTGAAATTTTACAGCCAACTGGATAAGAGCCGTTTTAAAGAGATTCGGACATTGGCAAAGAAAATGCTGAGCTTGTTTGGCTCAACATATTTGTGTGAGAAGACATTCTCTGTTATGAACCTTAACAAGAATCGCATGCGGACAAGACTAAGTGACTCTCACTTGCGTGATATTTTGTGCATCAAAACCACAGCCTTTGAACCAGATCTAGCCTATCTGCTGCAGTCCAGATCTCAGTTTCACCCTTCACATTAGTGCAGGCAAGATTTTTTTCAGTTGAGATGAATACATTGTAAAATCTCAGTTAAAGGGAACCTGTCATCAACTTTCTGCTAATCTCACTGAGGGCAGCATAAATTAGTGACATAAATACTGATTTCAGCGGTGTGTCACTCATGAGCTAAAAGTAAGTGGTTGCTGAGAACCAGCATCATAATCATTGCAGCACAGACCTTGAAAAGAGTCAAATCTACCTGAGAAGAGTCATGGTTATTCATAATCTCCTGCACTCTCGTCCATCTGCTGATGACTGGCAGTTCTCTCCTAGAGAGAAAGGGAGAAAACTAGGTAGAAGACTGTCAGTCATCAGCAGGTGGGCAGGAGAGCAGGAAGTCATGAATAACCAGGACTCTTCTCAGGTGGCCGGGACACTTTTCCATCCCCAGTCTGCAATGATTGTGATGTTGGTTCTCGGCAACCACTTACTTTTAACTTATAAATGACCGATCGCTGAAATCAACTCACCTGTCTCTACTTTATTCTGCCTTTAGTATAGTATGGGCGGAATAAAGTTGATAACAGGTTCCCTTCAATGTCAGTTGGTCAATCAGTTATAAATATATTTGAACATATGAGTATACTTGGTGTTATGTTCCTGCTCACATTTTTGGAATTTAAAAGTTAACAGACAACCTTGTAATGTACTGTTTCCGACATATTTCTGCCTCCTGTTTTTTATATTGAAGGCAGAGTGATTTAACACCTGTTTAGATTTGTCATCCAAGTCACAAAATGAAAGGTATGCCGTTTGCAATAAAATTTGCATAAAATAGTTAATTTGCATGTAATTTTAATGGTTCAAAGAATGTTGGGCAAAATGGTCGGCCCTTGCATATGTTCACTTTATCAAATCTGGCCCTCCTCGAAAAAAGTTTGGACACCCCTGATTCTAACCTGTCAGATGAATGCTGTAAATAACAAAAAAAAAAGCTATTTCTTGTTACCTTGCCTCACAAAAGTGTAATATAGAGCAACCAAAAATCATATGTACCCTAAACTAGTACCAGCAAAACTTCCACCCTATCCTGTAGTTTCTAAAATGGGGTCACTTTTTTGGAGTTTCTACTTTAGGGGTGCATCAGGGGGGCTTCAAATGGGACATGGTGTCCAAAAAAACTGTCTAGCAAAATCTGCCTTCCAAAAACCGTATGGCATTCCTTTCCTTCTGCGCCCTGCCGTGTGCCGGTACAGCAGTTTACGACCACATATGGGGTGTTTCTGTAAACTACAGAATCAGGGCAATAAATAATGAGTTTTGTTTGGCTGTTAACCCTTGCTTTGTAACTGGTAAAAAATATTAAAATGGAAAATCTGCCAAAAAAGTGATTTTTTTTTATTGTATCTCTATTTTTCATTAAATCTTGTGCAACACCTAAAGGGTTAACGACGTTTGTAAAATCAGTTTTGAATACCTTGAGGGGTTTAGTTTATTATATGGGGTAATTTTGATGGAGTTTCTACTCTAGTGGTGCATTAGGGGGGCTTCAAATGGGACATGGTGTCAAAAAAAACAGTCCAGCAAAATCTGCCTTCCAAAAACCATACGGCGCACCTTTCCCTCTACGCCCTACTGTGTGCCCGTACAGTAGTTTACGGCCACATATGGGGTATTTCTGCAAACTACAGAATCGGGGCAATAAATATAGCATTTTGTTTGGCTGTTAACCCTTGCTTTGTTACTGGAAAAAATGGATTAAAATGGAAAATTTGCCAAAAACTTGAAATTCTCAAATTTCATCTCCATTTGCCAATAACTCTTGTGCAACACCTAAAGGGTTAACAAAGTTTGTAAAATCAGTTTTGAATACCTTGAGGGGTGTAGTTTCTAGAATGGGGTCATTTTTGGGTAGTTTCTATTATGTAAGCATCACAAAGTGACTTCAGACCTGAACTGGTCCCTAAAAAAGATTTTCTTCTAAACTTCTAAGCCTTGTAACATCCCCCAAAAATGAAATATGATTCCCAAATTGATCCAAACATGAAGTAGACATATGGGTAATGTAAAGTAATAACTATTTTTGGAGGTATTACTATGTATTATAAAAGTAGAGAAATTGAAAATTTTTGGTAAATTTTGTATTTTTTTATAAATAAAAATGATTTTTTTTTACTTCATTTTACCAGTGTCATGAAGTACAATATGTGATGAAAAAACTATCTCAGAATGGCCTGGATAAGTCAAAGGGTTTTAAAGTTATCAGCACTTAAAGTGACACTGGTCAGATTTGCAAAAAATGGCCAAGTCCTTAAGGTGAAATAGGGCTGAGTCCTTAAGGGGTTAAGCGCTAACTTGGGCTGAAGCGCCCCCGTAAAAAGGTGGTGCTCCAGCCCAATGCCCCTTAGTGACTGCTGTAAAAACATATATGGGTGGTCACGTAGGGGTTAAATCTCCTTGTTCAATTGCATAATAAAATGAAAAAAAGATAATAATAATAATGTTTGCTATGTTGGCATTTTTCAACATTGCTAAGGTGAAAAACTGGTCATATCTATATTTAACATTGCATGCTTCTTTAGAATTTTTGAAAAGTATTTCTTTTGACAATTTTGCTAAATTGCCTCATTTAAATGATCATTTGCATTCCAGAAAAGATAATTTTTCATATAATGCATTTTTTACAGTGACTTACCTACCTTTGGCGCTTATTTGAATAAGGTCAATGGAATAAACGTTATTGCAAATGCATAAATATTCATAGATAGAGTTATATAATTTATGAAATTTATGTTACAGATATTGTAGAATATATCCAAATGTATTTCCATATGTTTTCCATTTTTCATTTTTATTGTGTTTTCTTGCTTTTGTTGGCAAATACAAATAATGTATGATTAAACAAAAATCATGTCAACAGTAGGGTTGAGCGAACCCGAACTCTAAAGTTGGGGTTCGTACCGAACTTTAGGATTTTTGGACCCCGGACCTGAACCCGAACATTTCAGTAAAAGTTTGGGTTCGGGTTCAGTGCTTGGCGATTTCTTAGCGCTTTTTTAAAGGCTGCAGAGCGGCCAATCAACAAGCGTTTAACTGTGTGACCTTAGAAGCCATCACAGCCATGCCTACTAATGGCATAGCTGTGATTGGCCAGTGCAGCATGTGACCCAGCCTCTATATAAGCTTGAGTCACGTAGCGCTGGACGTCACTCTGCTGTTACTAGTGTAGGGAGAGGATGCTGCTGGTGCTTTCAGGGAGAGAATCTGAGATCAGAACTCCAATTTAACTCAGCAATCTACGAAGATATAGTTCTGTGGGTGCAGTGCACAATCTTTTTACCCTGCCCTGAGCCCAGTGACAGAAAAAAAAAAAACTTTTATCCATCTGTTAGCTAGGTGGGCGGTGGTGGCGGCCATTTTATGCAAGCTCAGTGCACCAGTACTGTATCTGAGCTTTTGTGACATTCAAATCCAAGCTTGAAATACTGCACTAATAATCTGGTTTTAAAAAAACACCCTTTTTTGGCAATATACAACATCTGGTGCATTTGCAGGATTAGTCAGTGTGCAATTTAAGCTAGAATTACAGCCAGAATTTTCTGGGTTTTTACAAACACCCTTTTTTGGCAAAATACATTATTATACAGCCCTTGATGCATCTGCACTTGTGAAATTGAAACGTTATATACAGCTTTCATATTCTGTTAGTAAAAAAACACCCTTTTTTGGCAATATCCAACATCTGGATTAGTCAGTGTGCAATTTAAGCTAGAAATACAGCCATATTTTTTGGGGCCAAATACACAATTTTACAGCACTTGCTGCATCCGAACATGTGAAATTCAAGGTTTATATACTGCTGTCATATTCTGTTATTAAATAAACACCCATTTTGGGCCAAAAACTAAATTTTGCAGCATTTGCCATTGTGAGATACACCCTTTAGATACTGTGGTTTTATTCAGTTATTTGCAAAACAACCATTTTGAGCCAAAAACTTTAATTCCGGCCTAGTCTGGATCAGGAGGTGTGAGATACACCCTTTAGATACTATGATTAAATTCTTCTATTAATAAAACACACTTTTTGGGCAAAATACATAATTTTACAGCACTTGCTGCATCCGAACGTGTGAAATTCAAGGTTTATATACTGCTGTCATATTGTGTTATTAAACAAACTATATACGTGTGAGATACACCCTTTAGATACTGTGGTTCTAGTCAGATATTTGCAAAACAACCATTTTGGGCACAAAACTTAAATTCCGGCCTAGTCTGGATCAGTACGTGTGAGATACACACTTTAGATACTGTGGTTCTATTCTTCTATTAATAAAACACCCTTTTTGGGCAAAAAACTTTAGTTGCGGCCTAGTCTGCATCTGTACGTGTGAGATACAACCTTTACAAACTGTCGTTATATTCTGCTATTAATTAAACACCCATTTGGCGCAAGATCCTAAATTTGAGAAATTTGAGGAGAGCGTCAAATAAGGGACGTGGCCCAGGTCGTGGTGCTGCTGGTGGAGCTCCTGTTGCAGGGAGAGGACGTGGTCGATCTGTGCCAGCAACACGCACAAGTGAAACACCTTCCTCAGGTGCGAGTAGGCGACAGAACCTGCAGCGGTATTTGGTCGGACCTAATGTGGCTCTACGAATGGTGAGGCCAGAACAAGTACAGGCGATAGTAGATTTGGTTGCTAACAGTGCCTCCAGTTCCTTCACATTGTCTCCCACCCAGTCTCCTGCTAAAAGATCAGAGTTGGCACCTGCAGCCAATGTCCTTCAGTCTTTCACCTCACCTTATTGCAAATCAGCCAAGCAGTCTGAGCCCCAAGTCATGCAGGGTTTCCCAGGGCCATCCACCTATCCCTGCCACAGAAGTGAAAGATATTGAGTGCACCGATGCCCAACCACTTATGTTTCAAGATGAGTACATGGGAGGACAATCGCAGCACATCTTGGATGATGACGAAATGCAGGTGCCAACTGCTGGGGCTTTCGAAAATGTGCAGACTGACAAGGAGGGCAGGGGTGATAACTGGGTGGAAGATGATGTGGAGTACGATGAGGTTCTCGACCCCACATGTAATCAAGGTCATGTGAGTGACCTATGTAGTTTGGAGGAAGAGGCGGTGGTCGCACAGAGCCACCAGCACAGCAGAAGAGGGAGCAGGGTGCAAAAGCGGAGTGGCCATCCCCTAGACAGTACGCCTGCTACTGCCCAGCGCAGCAAGGGACCGAGCACACCAAATCCAGGTCCAAGGAGTTCCCTGGCATGGTAGTTCTTCATACAATGTGCTGACGACAAGACACAATTGGTTTGCACGCTGTGCAATCAGAGCCTGAAGCGAGGCATAAACGTTCTCAACCTGAGCACAACCTGCATGACCAGGCATTTAAGTGCAAAGCACGAGCTGCAGTCGAGTAGACACCTCAAAAACCAAGAAAGGTCTCTGGCTCCTCCAGCTTCCTCTTCTGCTGCAGTCTCGGCCTCTTCATCCACCTCCGGAGTGACAGTGCCACCTGCCAACCCGCAAACAGAGGATCTGAAAGCAAAACCACCACCTGGGTCACCAAGCATTTCTACAATGTCCCACGGAAGCGTTCAGCTCTCCATCGCCCAAACACTGGAGAGGAAGAGAAAGTACCCATCTACTCACCCGCGATCCCTAGCCCTGAATGCCAGCATTTCTAAATTACTGGCCTTTGAAATGCTGTCATTCCGTCTGGTGGAGACGGAGAGTTTTAAAGGCCTTATGGCGGTGGCTGTCCCACAGTATGTTGTGCCCAGCCGCCACTACTTTTCCAGGCGAGCCATCCCTTTCCTGCACATCCAAGTGGGGGACAAAATCAGGTGTGCACTGCACAACGCCATCTGTGGCAAGGTGCACCTCACTACGGATACGTGGACAGCACGGTCAGGGACGTTATATCTCCATAATAGCACACTGGGTAAATGTAGTGGCGGCTGGGCCTGAGGCGGATAGCAGTTTGATGCATGTCCTTCCACCAGGATTGCAGGGTGCTTCAGTTTGCCTCCTGTTGCTTCCTCCTCTTACTCCGCTTCCTCATCCTCTACCGGCTCTTCATACGCTCAGCATAACACCTTCACCAGCAACTTCAGCACAGCCAGGGGTAAACGACAGCAGGCAGTTTTAAAATGTATCTGTATGGGGGACAAACCCCACACCGCGCAGGAGCTGTGGACGGGCCTTGAACAACAGACCGATGAGTGGTTAATGCCAGTGAGGCTCAAGCCCGGCCTGGTGGTGTGCGATAATGGGCAAAATCTCATAGCAGCTCTGGGACAAGCCGGTTTGACGCACATCCCTTGCCTGGCACATGTGCTGAATTTGGAGCTGCTACATAAAGTGCAGGCCATCTGTGCGTGCTTTCGGCGTTCTCACCCTGCTGCTGCTCGCCTGTCAGCGCTGCAGCGTAACTTCGGCCTTCCCGCTCAGCGCCTCATATGCGACGTGCCCACAAGGTGGAACTCCACCTTGCACATGCTGGCCAGACTGTGCGAGCAGCAGCAGTTGATAGTGGAGTTTCAGCTGCAGCACGCACGGGTGAGTCACTCTGCGGAACAGCACCACTTCACCACCAAAGACTGGGCCTCCATGCGAGACCTGTGTTCCTTGTTGCGCTGTTTTGAGTACTTCACCAACATGGCCAGTGCCGATAACGCCGTTCTCAGCGTAACTATCCCACTTCTATGCCTCCTTGTAAAAACGCTGCTGGCAATGATGGAAGAGGATGTGGCACAGAAGGAGGAGGAAGAGGGATCATTTTGTAGGGTTTCTGGCCAGTCATTCACAAATGGCTCCGAGGGTGGGTTCATGCACCCACAAACGCCAGGTACACAATTGTCCAGCCAGGGCACAATTCTGGAGGATGACGAGGTGGAGGATGAGGAGATGGAGGAGGAGTAACCATGTTCACAGCAGGGTGGCACCCAGACCAGCTCATGGCCATCACTTGTGCGTGGCTGGGGGGATACAGAGGACACAGACGATACACCTCCCACAGAGGACAGCTTTTCGTTGCCTCTGGGCAGCCTGGCACACATGAGCGATTACATGCTGCAGTGTCCCGCAACGACCACCGTGTTGCCCACATTCTAACTTGTGCTGATTACTGGGTGGCCATGCTGCTGGATCCCCCTTGCAAGGACAATGTACCGTCCTTAATTCCCTCACTGGAGCATGATCGTAAGATGCGCGAGTACAAGCGCACGCTGGTAGACGCACTGCTGGTGGCATTCCCACCTGACAGCGGGGGCACAGTGGAAGCACAAGGCGAAGGCAGAGGAGGAGGAAGATGTCGCCAATGCAACTGGGGCTCCGCCAGCACCCCAGAAGGCAGGGTTAGCATGGCCGAAATGTGGAAAAGCTTTGTCAGCACGCCACAACAACCAGAACCACCAGCTGATATGGAACGTCTTAGCAGGAGGCAGCATTTCACCAACATGGTGGAGCAGTTTGTGTGCACATGCCTACACGTACTGATCGATGGGTCTTCCCCCTTCAACTTTTGGGTTTCCAAATTGGGCACATGGCCTGGGCTTGCCCTTTACGCCTTAGTAGTGTGTTTAGCACGGCAGGGGGCGTTATCACAGACAAGAGTAGCCGCCTGTCCACAGCCAATGTGGACAAGCTCACGTTCATTAAAATGAACCAGGCATGGATCCCACAGGACTTGTCCGTACCTTGTGCAGAATAGACATCTATACCGGCCTTAACCAGCCATTGTTATACTGCAGCAAAATTGCTCATTCTTGTATTTTGGATATTTCACACTCTTTTGGAGTGTCCCGTAATTAAAAAAATAAATAAAAATTTAAACCAAAAAACTGTGTTGGCTACCTCGTCCTCCTCCAACGCTGCTTCCACCTACAACGCTACGTCCACCGCCTCTTCAAACTCCTACTCCATATGTACCTCCACCTCATAAATCAATTTTTATTTTTTATTTGTACGTATTTTATTTTATTTTATATCATTTCACTACTTTGTCTGTTACATTTTTGGGTGAAATTCACCAATTTTTGGGTATGATGTACCACTGCTATACCTAGTAGTTAGGTTAAAAAAATTCACACATTTGTCTGTTACATTTTCAGGTGAAATTCACAAATTTTTGGGTGTGATGTACCGCTGCTATACCTAGTAGACAGGAAAAAAAAAATCACTAATTTGTCTGTTACGTTTTCAGGTGAAATTCACCAATATTTGGGTGTCATATACCCCTGCTCTACTAAGTAGACAGGTTAATAAATGTCACTAATTTTTCTGTTACATTCTTCGGTTGACATTTTACAATTTTGGACCTGAATAAGCACCTGCTCTGCATAGATGACAGGGAATAAAATTTCAGAATTTTTTCTTTAATTGGTGCGCGCCACCTCCTTTCATTCAATGCTTAAACTTTAACAAGTTGTCTTACATTTGCGCTTCAATAATTTGTCCCACATTTGCGCTTTAAGAATTTGTCCCACATTTGTGCTTTAATAATTTGTTTCACATTTGTGCTTTAATAATTTGTCCCACATTAACGCTTCAATAATTTGTCCCACATTTGCGCTTCAATAACTTTTCCCATATTTCCGCTCGATCCCAAAAAAATGTATTCCATTTATCAGGGTTATCGGCGAATCAGGGTTCCACGCCAGAGAGATATTCCACGCCGGAGAGATATCCAAATGGATGGTGGACGACACTGGGGCACCTCTGCATAGGTGACAGGAACATAAATTAAAAAAAATTGTCTGTTACATTGTCAGGTGCAATTTTTCGAATTTTGCCGGATAGAAACCCTGCTCTGCATAGGTGACAGTGAATAACATTTCAGAAATTCTTCTTTAATTCATGCTGAAACTTTAACAAGTTGTCCCACATTTGCGCTTTAATACTTTGTCCCATATTTCCACTCTATCATATTTAATTTGAAACAATTAAACTCCCTTGGATGTGGTCTCTCTTTCTCACGCTCCTTCTCCGGCGTGGAACCCTGATTCGCCGATAACCGTGATCAACATGTTAGGCTAAGAAAAGAACATTGAAAGTTGATAGAGAAGCAACGTGCGATCAGGCAGAAGTTATCTAGAGTCAGCAAAGCGGCAGTAGGGCCTCTCCTGGCTAACGTTTCCAAATCCAAAATACCACAGTGACATTCCCTATAATTTTTTAATAATCATTCCAATAACAGGGCATCTTAAGAGTCCTGTATTGTTATTTATCGTCACTACCTCCTCGAGTCGGGAGTGGGTAATTGCCGCGCACCCCCTCCTTAACTTGGAAGCTTATGCTTCAATACTTTGTCCCACATTTCCGCTCAATTACATTTAATTTTATCCATTGACCTCCCTTGTATGTGTTATGCCTTTCTCAGGCTTCCTCTACGGCCTGGAATCCTGAATCCCCGCCACCATGGTAGGCGCATAAAAGAACATAAAAAGTTGATAGAGAAGATATCCAATTGGATCGTGGACATCACGGGGACATGCGACATGGTGGAGCAGTATTTATGCACGCGCCTACAAGTACTGAATCATGGGTCTGCCCCCTTCAATTTCTGGGTCTCCAAATTGGGCACATGGCCTGAGCTTGCCCTTTATGCCTTGGAGGTGCTGGCCTGCCCTGCAGCCAGTGTATTGTCTGAACATGTGTTTAGCACGACTTGAGGGGGTTATCACAGGTTATATTTCCCAATGTTTTGGGGTGTAGCCTAATTTAAAAAAAATATAAATAAATTTAAAACCAAAAAACTGTGTAGGCTACCGCCTCCTCCTCCACCGCCGCTTCCACCTACACCGCCACATCCACCGCCTCCTCAACCTCCTACTCCATATGGACCTCGTCCTTTTAGATCACGATTATATTTTTTTCTTTTTACGTATTTTATGCTATTTAAAGTCATTTCCTTATCCACTTTTGTTTGCAGAACACTTGCCATGCTCTTAACCACATTTTGCTGGCATTTGCAGCCCTCTAGCCCTTTTTCCATGACATTTTTACAGCCCTTTTAGTGCTCAAAAGTTCAGGTCCCCATTGACTTCAATGGGGTTCGGGTTCGGGGTCAAGTTTGGGTCAAGTTTGTCTCCCAAACTCAAACTTTTTTGTGAAGTTCGGCCGAACCCGAACATCGAGGTGTCCGCTCAACTCTAGTCAACAGTTAGATTAATTATGATAAAATGGATATAAATTTAATAACTAATAGGGTTGAGCGAACCCGAACTGCAAAGTTCGGGTACATACCGAACTTTGCGAGTTCGGGTACCCGTGCCCGAACCTGGACTTTTTCACTGAAGTTCGGGTTCGGGTTTGGTGTTCGGGTGATTCTTTTTTTTTTTTTCATTATAACCTGGTTATAACGGAATATAATAGCATTTTTTCTTAAGATGTCTTAAAATGGCCATTGAGGGGTTAAAAATAATAAAAACTCACCTTATCCACTTGATCGCGCAGCCGGTATCCTCTTCTTTTTTTCTTTCTGCAGGACCTGCAAAAGGACCTGCGATGACGTCACTGCGCTCACCACCACCCCTCAATGGCCATTTTATTTAGCATTCTTTCTTAAGAATGCTATTATTTTTTGTTATAACCATGTTATAGCGGAAAATAATAAAGTGAAGTTCGGGTCCCTATTGACTTTAATGGGGTCTGGGTTCGGGGTCTAGTTTGGGTCAAGTTCAGGTACCGAACCCGAACTTTGACTTGAAGTTTGGCCAAACCCGGCAAACCCGATCTTCCACGGGTTCGCTCATCCCTAATAACTAATATTATAATGTAATCCACCATCACATATTTAAAGTTTCAAGGTGCTGTATTAACACAACGATAAAGTTTTTCCACATAGAGATGCTTGAAATGTAAAAGGATTGTGGCAGATTACAAATGTAATCACAGGATAAGGGATAAGTATCTGATCTGAAGGGGCTGACCCATGGGTCCTCCAGCAATCATAAGATTGGGGAACCTGTGTCCCATATGAATGGAGAAGCAAGTCTATAGAGAATGAATAGAGTGGTAGTGTGCATGCCTGACAAGCCACTCCAGGCATATTGGGTATAGGATCTCCATTATCATTAATGGTGGGTTTCCCAGTGGTTTGATTTAAATTGTTCAGATACTTATCCCCTATACTGTGAATATGGGATACATTTATAACAAAGATGAGCAAATTGATACTAAATTAATCAGATTAGTTCCACATTTCACAAAACTTCCGGTGTCTAACGAATCTAAAGTTTTTGCGATCCACTTTGGACGAATCATGGAAAACAGTACAAGTAACATTTCATTGTGAAAATTTGTGGAAAACAAGGCAGCAAGGATGAAGATGAAAGATCACAACACCCTAGAAAAGAGGATTGCCCCAATTGGCTCAGAGGCTGACATACAGGCAATGAGCCAATCAAGGGGCAGTGTTTTTGCAGGTCCTCCAGTTTCGGGCCTTGCACAGAAGCCAGAGACACCGTTTTGAACTTAGCTTGCTATCAGAGAGCATGTGTCTAGGATGTGACTGGTCAGGGGCACTGCTAGGGTCTCAAAGCATCCTGGGCCCAAGCCCCAATGAATATGGCCCAGTTCTCTAAGGCTACTTTCACACTGGTCCGGTGGGGGAACAGCCAGCTGAATCTGTGCTACGGCTGGTGCACCGTGACGCCGGATGTCCACTCTGGCCCCATTCACTATAATTGGGCGGGCTAGAGGTCCGGCCGCAGCACGGCAAACATGCCAAGGGGTGGCTAGAATAAAACTGCAGCATGCTGTAGTTTTTTTCAGCCCACCTCTCGGCATGTTTGCCGTACTGCGGCCGGACCTCCGGCCCGCCCAATTATAGTGAATTGGGACGGAGTGGACTTCCGTTGGAACGGTGCACTAGCCGTAGCACGGATCCAGCAGGCTGCTCACCCGCCAGAGTCGACCCTCCCCGCGCACGTTGCATTTTGCTGTATTCTCTATACAGCAGCACATACCTGTCACATCCGGTGCCTCCAGGTGATGTCTCCTCTGATGTACATATATCTTCTCTGTCATCATCTTTTGCACTCAGTCCAGACAACTTCTTTCACCTGCACCTCATCTCTGCAGAGTGTGACACACAGACATGTGAGATTCCTCATATTTCTATCATCATCCCCCAACCTGGAGCCCCCGCAGTGTTCTCCTGCTCCTCGCTGTGCTCCCCAATACCCCCAAATACTATCCTGAAGAAAAATGAGTGCTGTACAGATAGCGCCCCCATAGTAATAGTGCTCCTCATAGTCCCACCAATAGTAATTCCCTTCTAGAGTGTCCTCATTAGTAATACTGCCCCCTACAGTGCCCCCAACAGTGATAATGCTCCCCAAGAGTGTCTCTATTAATAGAAGAGCCCTCCAGTATTAATAATGCCCTTACAGACCCCTCAGTAGTAATAAGGCCCCCATAGTGCTCTTTGTAGAAATAAGACAGACCTATAAGTCACTCCTACAGAGCCCCCAGTAGCAATAATAACTCCTAATGTCCCCTGGATTTAAAATGTCCCCACAGTGCCCCCCGTATTTATATTGTCCCCTCCTGTTATAATGCTCTCCCCTGCAGTGCCCCCTGTAGTTATATTCCTTCTATTAGTGTCCTCACAAATTATAATTCCTCAGCACCTCCACCATACAGTCCCATGTAAATAACACTATTTCCCTCCCTCCGCCAGAGTCCCATGTAAATTACACCACTCCCTATTCAGCCACCATCAACATACAGTCCCATGTACAGTGGGGGGAATAATTATTTGACCCCTCACTGATTTTGTAAGTTTGTCCAATAACAAAGAAATGAAAAGTCTCAGAACAGTATCATTTCAATGGTAGGTTTATTGTAACAGTGGCAGATAGCACATCAAAAGGAAAATCGAAAAAATAACTTTAAATAAAAGATAGCAACTGATTTGCATTTCATTGAGTGAAATAAGTATTTGAACCCCTACCAACCATTAAGAGTTCTGGCTCCCACAGAGTGGTTAGACACTTCTACTCAATTAGTCACCCTCATTAAGGACACCTGTCTTAACTAGTCACCTGTATAAAAGACACCTGTCCACAGAATCAATCAATCAAGCAGACTCCAAACTCTCCAACATGGGAAAGACCAAAGAGCTGTCCAAGGATGTCAGAGACAAAATTGTAGACCTGCACAAGGCTGGAATGGGCTACAAAACCATTAGCAAGAAGCTGGGAGAGAAGGTGACAACTGTTGGTGCGATTGTTCGAAAATGGAAGGAGCACAAAATGACCATCAATCGACCTCGCTCTGGGGCTCCACGCAAGATCTCACCTCGTGGGGTGTCAATGGTTCTGAGAAAGGTGAAAAAGCATCCTAGAACTACACGGGAGGAGTTAGTTAATGACCTCAAATTAGCAGGGACCACAGTCACCAAGAAAACCATTGGAAACACATTACACCGCAA
The DNA here is from genome assembly GCF_905171765.1 of Bufo bufo. Classification (NCBI taxonomy): domain Eukaryota; kingdom Metazoa; phylum Chordata; class Amphibia; order Anura; family Bufonidae; genus Bufo; species Bufo bufo. The sequence goes on along the minus strand of NC_053391.1, from coordinate 164,991,553 downwards.
TGGATTAAAATCCTGCAGGGCTCGCAAGGTCCCCCTGCTCAGGAAGGCACATGTGCAGGCCCGTCTGAAGTTTGCCAATGAACACCTGAATGATTCAGAGAGTGACTGGGAGAAGGTGCTGTGGTCTGATGAGACCAAAATAGAGCTCTTTGGCATTAACTCAACTCGCTGTGTTTGGAGGAAGAAAAATGCTGCCTATGACCCCCAAAACACCGTCCCCACCGTCAAGCATGGGGGTGGAAACATTTTGCTTTGGGGGTGTTTTTCTGCTAAGGGCACAGGACAACTTATTCGCATAAACGGGAAAATGGACGGAGCCATGTATCGTGAAATCCTGAGCGACAACCTCCTTCCCTCTGCCAGGAAACTGAAAATGGGTCGTGGATGGGTGTTCCAGCACGACAATGACCCAAAACATACAGCAAAGGCAACAAAGGAGTGGCTCAAGAAGAAGCACATTAAGGTCATGGAGTGGCCTAGTCAGTCTCCGGACCTTAATCCAATCGAAAACCTATGGAGGGAGCTCAAGCTCAGAGTTGCACAGAGACAGCCTCGAAACCTTAGGGATTTAGAGATGATCTGCAAAGAGGAGTGGACCAACATTCCTCCTAAAATGTGCGCAAACTTGGTCATCAATTACAAGAAACGTTTGACCTCTGTGCTTGCAAACAAGGGTTTTTCCACCAAGTATTAAGTCTTTTTTTGTTAGAGGGTTCAAATACTTATTTCACTCAATGAAATGCAAATCAGTTGCTATCTTTTATTTAAAGTTATTTTTTCGATTTTCCTTTTGATGTGCTATCTGCCACTGTTACAATAAACCTACCATTGAAATGATACTGTTCTGAGACTTTTCATTTCTTTGTCATTGGACAAACTTACAAAATCAGTGAGGGGTCAAATAATTATTTCCCCCACTGTAAATAACATCACATCATCTCTCCAGCCCCCTCCAATATACAGTCCCATTTAAATAACATCCCTCTCTGTCTACAGCCCCTACAATATATAGTCCCTTTTAAATAACATCACCCCCTCCCCAGCCACCTTCAACATACAATCTCATGTAAATAACACAACCCCCTCTCCAGCCTCCTCCAACATACAGCCTCATGTAAATAAAATTGCCCCCTCCCCAGCCTCCTCCAACATACAGTCCCATGTAAATAACATCACTCCCTCCCACAACCACCATCAACATATAGTCCCATGTAAACATCACTCCCTCCCACAGCCACCATCAATATACAGTCCCATGTAAATAACATCACTCCCTCCCCCAGCCACCATCAATATACAATTCCATGTAAATAAGATTGCACCCTAACCCAGCCACCATTAATATATACAGTCCCATGTAAATAACATCACCCCCTTCCCAGCCTTATCCAACATACAGTCCCATGTAAATCACTCCCTCCCCAGCCACCATCAATATACAGCACCATGTAAATAACATCACTTCTGAACATTTTGTCCCATGATAACATCCCTCCCTTCAGCCCTAACATACAGTCCCAGTTAAATAACCACAACTCCCAGCATTGCTCTGCCTCTCCCTTCACATACCTCTCCTCATGTAGCAGAAATCACCACAGCTTCTTCCCCCAGGACTTCTCCTCTTCACTGCCATCCTCTCCTGCACTGGTCACATGATGGTGACATCATTGCAGGTCCGTCTCAACCCCTGCCTTCTGCACTAATCATGTGACCTGTGATATCATCACAGGCCCTTCAGATCTTTCAGTGCACTATATTCAATTGTATTGCCGTCCTAAGGACGGGCCTGGGACAAAACATCAGGGGCCCAGGCCCCAAATGTTTTAGCCTAGCAACCCTGAAACCAATTACAGACACAAGCCAGTAATCTAGGCATTGTAGGGACAGTTTAGGGACATATTTTGTTAGTAGATTGAATCAATAGGTAGAAAAGTCAGGGATGGCTGCGTCAAGGAGAACTGACCCATGTGACCTGCATGGTGTATGTCTTCAATCTCATTGTTATTTGGTTCAAGTCTTCCATTGAGCTGTTAAAAATCCCCAGGAAACTCTGAATGCACTTCAGTCACTCTTACTGTGTAAAACACGCCCTCCTTGAGCTGCAAAGGCAAAATGCTCTCCCTCAACATCACCTGATTTGTGGCATTTCCACCCATTATAACTCAACACTCCATATGTTAGACCGCCTGTACGAGCAGAGGAAGGCAGTCACTGATTTGCTAATGCAGCAGATTGACAGATATACTCACTGATGTAACTTCCACATTAGCCAGTGGCAAGCTCATGCGTGACACATGACGTTTCCTCAGGCCCTTTGAGGAGGCCACTTTATTTGTCAATCAGTAGAACTACAAGATGAATTATGTAATTCCACTCCTTCATATCCTGGAGTGAATGCTGAGAAATATGATTGGTGAAGGGGTAGAAAATGTGGCACCTACATCTCACTGCCACCTGAGCCCTGTGGAGGATGAACTGGCAGAGGAGGAGGATGAGGACGAGGACATAAACTCCCAGGAATTTTATACATAGCTAGGTGGTTTTTCTGCCCAAGTGACAGGAGAGGAGCAGGAGGAGCTGGTGGGCAACACTGAAGATAATGCAGATGACCCCTACAGACCGTGGCAGTATGCAGTAGAGATGGAGCCAGGGAGTCCCTCCGAGTCCCTTCCACAAATGGCCAGATGCATGCTTTCTCGTTTGCATAGTGACAGCAGCATTGTCAGGATTTGGCAGAGGGACGGATACTGGCTATCCACATTGTTAGACCCTTACTAGATGTCAAAAATAGGGGCATTTTTTAGAACTTCGGAGAGGGATACAAAAATGGACTACTATGCTCCGTAGTTGGTTGGTACCTGCCTATGAGTGCCATCATCAGTCCTCAGGAAGTTCTGACCAGGGGGACTCTCTGCGCTCATGCTCAAGTGCCATGACTGGTGAGGGGAGGCAAGGGCAGCACCAGCCTTAAGCAGCAACTTAAGATCAGGGTCTCTGATGACCAGTTTTCTTCAGCCACCTTCCAAGTAAGAGCAGCAGGACTTGCAGTAAACCTCAACCAGCAGTTGGTGGCATACTTGGACTGCACCCTGTCACCCATGATCCAAGATCTCCTGGACTACTGGGCATGCAAACTTGAAGTGTTACTATAACTGGATCAGTTTGTCATGGTCATGCTTTCCTTTCTAGCCAGTAGTGTGGCATCAGAGTGAGTGTTTAGTGCGGCGGGGGCATAGCTACCCCTATGAGAACTCGCCTTTCCTCCCAAATTTTGAGAGACTAGCCTTCATAAAAATGAATCAGGCGTGGATCAACCAGGGCGTCCAGACACCAGTGCCTAGTGCAACATAATAGATTATTCTGCTACTAATGATCACGTAGTGTGCTTCCATATCAGAATATTCTGCAAAAGGCCTTTGCTTCTGACCACATGCTGATGCCACCTGTCTGATGCAACCCGCCTGATGCCATTCTTACAATGGGACTTCTTGTCCTACTGATGTGTATTTGCTGCATTTTTACAAGAATATGCATACCTCTGGCCCGTGCTATCATACTGCTGTTGTTGGTTCTGCTACAACTGTGATCTGCCACCATCTTATTCTGTCTGCCAGTGCTGCTGGTACCACCATCCTCACTCTGTCATGGAGCCACTTCTGTCACTAGTACCGCATTTCCATTTTCTGACAGCCATAACTTTTTTTATATTTCAGTCTACAGAGCTATATGAGGTCTTTTTTTGTGGGAAAAACTACATTTTATTAGTACAATTTTTGTCCTATGTATGACTTTTTGATCACTGTTAATTTGTTACAAATTAATTTGTCACAAATCGCTATGTTAAAACCCTATTTAGTGGGGGGGGGGCGGAGCTAGCACAGGAGCCGAGCGGTCATGTGAAGCGATGCTCTCCTGTTGATTTTACCCTCTAAGCCTGGTTACATAGCCCTACTGGCTTCTAAAATGGTCAAAATAGGTAGCCAAAAGACAGCTGATCAAGCAGGTCAAGCCCGTTCCTCCAGCCAGCCCGGTGAAATGGATTGCTTTATTAAGAAAGCTGCTGAGCAGGGAACCTAAGATGGCGCCCGGCACCGCGAGAAGCGGCAACTCCAGATCTGCCAGAGAGTCAGCCGATGCAGAAGGGGTAAGAGATGTCTCCCCTGACCCTGACAGCCTCCCCATCTCCCGATCCTACCTCAAAGAGGCACTCCTAGATGCCTTAGGTCCTCTCAGCCTGGATCTTGCTTCTATTAAGGAAGATGTCTGGCACATAGGCAGGCGGGTGGAGGCCCTGGAAGAGAACCAGGCGGCCATCATTACTCACCAGACCGAAGCTGTTAACATCCTATCGGAATGCCAGAAGCACCTTAACTCCTTGTACTCAGCAATCGAGGAGCAGGAAAATAGAGGCAGGAGAAAACCTGCAGTTCCGAGGGATCCCTGAGTTTGTATCCCCAGTGGATGTCCCTCATGCTGTTATACAAATCTGCCTCCAAATCCTGGGACCGGAATCAGTACATGAAGTGATCATTGAAAGGGCACACAGAGCCCTTCGCCCTAAACCGCAAGCCTCAGAACCCCCACGGGACGTTATCTGCAAGTTCCTGCATTTCCCAGTCAAGGAGGCCATATTATCCGGAGCCAGACAGGCAGAACCGCTGAAATGGGAGAATAGCACTATTGATGTGTATCAAGACCTAGCACAGTCTACTCTGAAGAAACACAGATCCTTGAAGCCATTAACGGAGTGGCTGCGTCAGCATAACATCGCTTACCGTTGGTCTTTTCCGTTTGGTCTATCGTTCCTCCATGACGGCCGTCGCGTCATCATCTCTTCCTATTGCGTCTTAGAGAAAGCATACGCTCACCTGAAAATCTCCCCCCTGGACATAGGTTCTGGACTATCTCCCAATTCTCTATCATCTCTGATGTCTCTGCCTGCTGTGTCGCCCTGGGAGACCCTGCGCACCCCAAGATCCCAGAAAAACAAGAGGGGATACCTGGCGTCTACTCCAAAGAGACTTTCTCTACCAGATAAATGATTATCTTTAATTTCTCAGGTCCCTGACCTCTTTAATCTAGTAGTATTAGCTACTGAGGGTTCTATCTACCTAATTATATGATGTTATATCTAATCCCCCCCTTACTGTCATTGTGTTTAGTACTAACCTACATGCACAGTAATTATATATTTGAGCTTAGTTTTAAGCTCTTGTTGAGTTATTTGTTACTTGTTCTTATCTTTTCTCATTGTCACAGGTATAACCTTATCCATTCTTAGGAAGATGTCTTCCTATCTTATCAATTTTGGAAGTAAGACTTGTACTATGCACACTCTGTTTTTCCCTCCTGCCAAACAGGTTATTCACATGGAGCTCACTCACCCACTGACCCTCACCCTGCCAGGCAGCGCCTTCCTTGGGGAGATCGGGTGGACCTCCCTCCATTCCCCGCATTTCATAAATTACATTAGATAATGGCGGATGTGCACCTGGTCTCCTACAATGTTAAAGGGCTAAGATCACCCTCCAAAAGGTATAGAATCTTCTCACTGCTGAGAAAAGAAAACAATTCTGTGATATTCCTTCAAGAAACCCATTTCAAGCATGGTCATTACCCCAATCTTTCATATGCTAAATTCCCCACGTGGTATCATTGTGGAGCTAGTGGCGCTGCCTCAAGGGGTGTGAGTATAGGTTTTCGCAAAGATTTTCCCTTCACTTTCCAGACCCAAATTCCAGACCCAGATGGCAGATACCTCATCCTGAAGGGTTTGATAGGCCAACAGGCCTTCACGCTGGTGAATGTGTACGCCCCCAACTCCGGCCAGATAGACTGGCTCCTTTCCCTCCTGAATCTACTAGAGGAACATGTAGAAGGCACCTTAATATTAGGAGGTGACTTTAATCTAACCCTCAACCCGCTATTAGATTCATCCTCCAAAAAATCCTCAATCTCCACCAGAGGCCTCAAAGCCCTCCAGGTTAAGCTGTTTAACTTGGGCCTGGTAGATGTATGGAGGTGTTTACATCCAGATGAGTTTGACTTTTCCTATTATTCACCGGTTAATGACACATATACTAGGATTGATTATATATTCATCCCTAAAGGAAAATTACAACTCTGTAAATTAGCTAAAATTGGTGACATCACACTTTCCGATCATGCCCCTATAACATGTGAACTAAAAACACTAACATCCCCCTCTAGAGCTCCTAATTGGCGCCTCAATGAGTCCCTATTAGGCAACACTTCACATAAATCCCAGATAGCCTCTAATCTTGAAGAATATTTTTCTATTAACAACACCCCAGCCATTTCTCCCCAAACGCTATGGGATGCCCATAAACCCTATATTAGGGGTAACATAGAAACATAGAATGTGTCGGCAGATAAGAACCATTTGGCCCATCTAGTCTGCCCAATATACTGAATACTATGGATAGCCCCCGGCCCTATCTTATATGAAGGATGGCCTTATGCCTATCCCATGCATGCCTAAACCCCTTCACTGTATTTGCAGCTACCACTTCTGCAGGAAGGCTATTCCATGCATCCACTACTCTCTCAGTAAAGTAATACTTCCTTATATTACTTTTAAACCTTTGCCCCTCTAATTTAAAACTGTGTCCTCTTGTGGTAGTTTTTCTTCTTTTAAATATGCTCTCTTCCTTTACCGAGTTGATTCCCTTTATGTATTTAAAAGTTTCTATCATATCCCCTCTGTCTCTTCTTTCTTCCAAGCTATACATATTAAGGTCCTTTAACCTTTCCTGGTAAGTTTTATCCTGCAATCCATGTACTAGTTTAGTAGCTCTTCTCTGAACTCTCTCTAGAGTATCTATATCCTTCTGGAGATATGGCCTCCAGTACTGCGCACAATACTCCAAGTGAGGTCTCACCAGTGTTCTGTACAGCGGCATAAGCACTTCACTGTTTCTACTGCTTATACCTCTCCCTATACATCCAAGCATTCTGCTGGCATTTCGTGCTGCTCTATTACATTGTCTTCCCACCTTTAAGTCTTCTGAAATAATTACTCCTAAATCCCTTTCCTCAGATACTGAGGTCAGGACTGTGTCAAATATTCTATATTCTGCCCTTGGGTTTTTACGCCCCAGGTGCATTATCTTGCACTTATCCACATTAAATTTCAGTTTCCAGAGTTCTGACCATTCTTCTAGTTTTCCTAAATCCTTTTCCATTTGGCGTTTCCCTCCAGGAACATCAACCCTGTTACATATCTTGTGTCATCAGCAAAAAGACAAACCTTACCAGCGAGGCCTTTTGCAATATCACTTATGAAGATATTAAACAAAATCGGTCCCAGTACAGATCCCTGTGGAACCCCACTGGTAACATGACCTTGTTTTGAATGTTCTCCATTGACTACAACCCTCTGTTGTCTGTCACTCAGCCACTGCCTAATCCACTCAACAATATGGGAGTCCATGCTCAATGACTGCAGTTTATTGATAAGTCTTCTATGTGGGACAGTGTCAAAAGCCTTACTAAAATCTAGATATGCGATGTCTACTGCACCTCCACCGTCTATTATTTTATTCACCCAGTCAAAAAAATCTATAAGATTTGTTTGACATGATCTCCCTGAAGTAAACCCATGTTGTTTTTCATCTTGCAATCCATGGGATTTTAGATGTTCCACAATCCTATCCTTTAATAGGGTTTCCATTAATTTGCCTACTATTGATGTCAGACTCACTGGTCTATAGTTGCTCGATTCCTCCCTACTACCTTTCTTGTGAATGGGCACGAAATTTGCCAATTTCCAATCTTCCGGGACGACTCCTGTTACTAATGATTGGTTAAATAAATCTGTTAACGGTTTTGCCAGCTCACCACTAAGCTCTTTTAATAATTTTGGGTGTATCTCATCAGGCCCCTGTGACTTATTTGTCTTCACCTTAGACAGCAAACTTAGAACATCTTCCCCTGTAAAGATACATGCATCAAACGATTTATTAGTCATTCTTTCTAGTGGAGGTCCTTCTCCTTTTTCTTTTGTAAAAACTGAACAGAAGTATTCATTAAGGCAGTCGGCTAGCCCTTTATTCTCTTCTACATACCTTCCGTCCTTTGTTTTTAATTTAGTTATTCCTTGTTTTAATTTCCTTTTTTCATTTATATATCTGAAGAATGTCTTATCCCCTTTTTTCATAGACTGAGCTAGTTTTTCTTCTGCCTGCGCTTTAGAAGTTCTTATAACTTGCTTGGCCTCTCTCTGCCTAATCTTGTAGATTTCCTTATCTTCATTGCTCTGGGTTTTTTTATAATTACAAAATGCTAGCTTTTTATTTTTAATGATTTGGGCCACTTCTGCTGAGTACCACAGTGGTCTCCTCCTTTTTTTGCTTTTACTGACAAGTCTAATGCAATTTTCTGTTGCCTTCAATAATGCACCTTTTAAGTAGTCCCATTTCTCCTGGACTCCATGTAATCCGTTCCAGTCTGATAAGGACTCATTTATGACTAATTTCATTTTTGAAAAGTCTGTTTTTCTAAAATCTAAAACTTTTGTTTTTGTGTGGTGGGACTCTTTCACAGTTCTTATATTAAACCACACTGACTGGTGATCACTAGATCCCAAGGTTTCGCCTACAATGACATCATATACCGAATCCCCGTTTGTGAATACCAAATCCAAAATGGCCTCCCTCCGGGTTGGCTCCTCAACCACTTGTTGTAGAGATAACCCCAGTAGGGAATTTAGAATATCTGTACTCCTGGTAGAACTTGCTATTTTGGTTTTCCAGTTTATATCTGGAAGATTGAAATCTCCCATAATGATAACTTCTCCTTTCATTGTCATTTTAGCTATTTCTTCAACTAGTAGATCATCTAGTTCTTTAACTTGACCAGGTGGTCTATATTTCACACCTACACGAGTTACTGCATGGTTAGCAAACTGCAACGTAACCCAAACTGACTCTATGTTGGCCTCACCAACTTGTATTAGGTTAGATTTAATGCTATCTTTCACATACAGGGCCACTCCTCCTCCTTTCTTGCCTTCTCTGTCTCTTCTGTATAAAGAGTACCCTGGTATGGTTATGTCCCAGTCATTTCTTTCATTAAACCATGTCTCCGTAACAGCCACTAAATCTACATTCTCAGATGCCATTATTGACCCATGTTCATTGATTTTTTTACCTAAACTGCGAGCATTTGTAGACAGGACTTTGAGCTTATCATTTCTTAACCTCTGTACTTCTGACCTGTTCTGGCATTGTTTCGGGGGGCAATTGGACTCTTTTATTTTCACTCTTTTGCCCCCCCTTACTAGTTTAAATACTCTTTCGCAAATTCTTGGAGTTGTTCACTAAGTACATTTGTTCCTTTGAGAGAAAGATGCAAACCATCTTTTTTGTACAGTTCCTTTCTATTCCAAGTAGAGATATCATGAGAAACAAAGCCAAATCCTTGCTCTTGACACCATTTACCAAGCCATATGTTGAACTTTATGCGCCTCTGCCTATCATTCTGAACATTATGCACAGGCAGAACTTCAGAAAATGAAATGGTGGATGCAAAATCCTGTACGTCATTACCAAGTGTGATAAAAGATTTTTTCACCTCTGACACTTCATTGCAAGCCAGGTCATTTGTCCCTAGATGGGTAAGCTCATTAGCCTCTGTTCTTTTCTCAAAAAGGAATCAGAGAAAAAGCTGAATCACCTTCTGTCACGGATACACTCTCTTGAGAAACAACACAAACATTTCCACCTTGCTCTGCACCTGTCGGAACTTCTAACCCTCAGATCAGACCTGAAGAACCTCTTAAATGAGCGTTCAGCAAAATACTTTTTGTCATCCCAACAGAAGTTTTATGCCCATGGCAACAAAGCCTCTAAGTACATGATTCGGAGGATAAAACAGAAGAGGGAGTCCCGATATGTCCAGAGCAGAGGCGGCTCTAGACTTTGTGAGGCCTTAGGCGAAACTCGAACATGAGGCCCCCACAAAGATTGTTGGAATGCTCGTGATCTCCTGTACGGCGCCCCGCCTCAATCCTCAAGAAATAAGCTGTGTCAACCACCGCATGGTGTGGTCAACACTCCCCCTCCATGTATCTCTATGGAGGACTCGGAGATACACAAGTGTTGTTTCTGCGGCTCTCCCATAGATACATGGAGAGGGAGTGTTGACCACCGCTTTGGGCACAAGGAGATCCGGAGTACCATACAGGAGATCATGGGGGATCCCAACGGCCAGACCCCCCTGATCAGACACTTGTCTCCTATCCTTTGGATAGGGGATTTATTTTCCTATCCCGGAGTACCCCTTTAATATGCAGTGACATCACAGTAAAGGGTTAATATGCACAGTGACAACACAGTACTGGGCTTATATTCACAGTGCATATTAACACTTTGCATTAACCCTAGCCCAGTTCTCTAAATCGACCCTCCCCCCACACACCGCATTGTGCTGTACTTGCTATACGGCAGCACATACCTGTCACATCCAGGGCCTCCAGGTGACGTCTCCTCCGATGTAGATCTTCTCTGTCATCATCTTCTCCATTCGGTCCAGACAACTTCTCTCAGCCACCTCGTCTCTGCAGAGTGTGACACACAGACATCTTAGTGTCCTCACTATCATCATCCCCCAACCTGGAGTCCCCACAGTGTTATCCTGCTGCTCGCTGTGCCCCCAAATACTATCCTGAAGAAATATTAGTGCCCCCCAAAGTAATAGTGCTCCTCATAGTCCCACCAATAGTAATTCCCTTCTAGAATGCTCTCATTAGTAATACTGCCCCCTACAGTGTTCCTATTAAGTAAATTGCCCCCCACACTGCCCACATTAAGTAATTTGTCCCCCCACACTGCCCCCATTAAGTAATTTGTCCCCCCACACTGCCCCCATTAAGTAATTTGTCCCCCCACACTGCCCCATTAAGTAATTTGTCCCCCCACAGTGCCCCATTAAGTAATTTGTCCCCCCACTAATTAATTTGTCCCCCCACACTTCCCCCATTAAGTAATTTGTCCCCCCACACTGCCCCCATTAAGTAATTTGTCCCCCCACACTGCCCCCATTAAGTAATTTGTCCCCCCACACTGCCCCCATTAAGTAATTTGTCCCCCCACAGTGCCCCATTAAGTAATTTGTCCCCCCACACTGCCCCCATTAAATAATTTGTCCCCCCACACTGCCCCATTAAGTAATTTGTCCCCCCACACTGCCCCCATTAAGTAATTTGTCCCCCCACACTGCCCCCATTAAGTAATTTGTCCCCCCACAGTGCCCCATTAAGTAATTTGTCCCCCCACACTGCCCCCATTAAGTAATTTGTCCCCCCACACTGCCTCACAAATTTGCCCACACACTGCTTCATATTATGAAATTTCCCCCCCACCTTGTACTTGTCCGCTGATCTGCTAGGCTGCTGCGCGGGCATGAGTTCAACTTCAGTCACTTGACAGCGCAACCCCATCCTGCGAGACCCGTGACCTCCCGCCGGTCTTGCGGGATTACGCACCGCACGACTGGGTTGCGCTGTCAAGTGACTGAATTCATGACCGCGCAGCGCAGCAGCCTAGCAGATTAGTGGACAGACAAGTACAAGGGGGGTGGGGAATAGCATTCTGGGCCTGGAATGTTTTGACCTAAGGACGCTCCCACCCAACACCGCTGCAAGTACTTGTGGCGGTGTCGGGTGGGAGCCAGAGCAAGGCCCCCACCAGCGCGAGGCCTTAGGCGGTGGCCTAAGTGGCCTAATGGAAGAGCCGCCTCTGGTCCAGAGCATCAAATCCCCACAAGGTGCCTCCCTATTTAAATCAGAAGACATTGCCGAACAATTTAAACTCTTTTACAAGTCTTTATACGATCTTCCTCCACATGAACTCAAATATTCCCCTGAGGAAAAAACACCTTGAGTCAAAAGCTTCCTGGATTCCCTTTCACTCCCCACCCTAACCCCTTCCCAGAAAGAGCTTCTAGCCAGACCTTTTTTCTTCCCAGGAATTGGAAGCGGCTATAAAAACAACCCCTAAAGGGAAATGCTCAGGCCCAGATGGTCTCCCGATACTTTACTACTCCTCCTTTAAGAATATTCTTACCCCCATCTACTCCCAATCTATAATTCTTCTTTAGAAGGGTCCCCCATTTCCACTGACATGACAAGAGCAACTATCACTATTATCCCTAAAGATGGGAAAGACCCCACTTCTTGTTCCAATTACCGCCCCATCTCCCTGCTCAACGTTGATCTAAAACTCCTAGCTAAAATGCTTGCCCTCCGCCTGAATAAACTCCTTCCCACTTTAATCCATCCAGATCAAGTGGGTTTTGTCAAGGGTCGTGAAGGCAAGGACAATACCACCAAAGTCCTAAATTTCCTTTACTATGCCTCCCACAAACATACTCCCTTGATCCTGATTGGCACGGACGCTGAGAAAGCGTTTGACAGAATTGATTGGTCTTACATCCGTTCCACTTTACAAAAATTCCAGATCCCAGACTCTTTCATCAACTCAATTTTCTCAATGTATGCCCAATCCTCAGCGTCCATGTCAGTTAATGGAATCCTCTCATCTAGCTTCCCAATCAGGAATGGGACCAGACAGGGCTGCCCCCTTTCCCCCCTTATTTTTGTCCTCGTCATGGAAACCCTCTCACAAGCGTTGAGACAGGAGAAAAATATTCAGGGCTTACGAGTAGAGGGTATAGAATTTAAACTAGCTGCTTTTGCAGACGACCTCCTAATAATCACGTCTAACCCCTATAAATCCATGCCCATCATCCTCTCACTACTGAACCAATTTAGATCCTTATCTAATTTTAAAGTTAATCCCACCAAATCTCAGGTCCTACACATGGGTCTCCCCCACTCAACCCTTGCCTCTCTCAAGGCTTCCACCCCTTTTAACTGGGACACTCAACAATTGACATATTTGGGTGTCAAGCTTACTCCCCTTCTTTCCGACCTTTACGCTCTAAACTATAAACCCCTTTTGTCTTCCATTATTGCCCAATTGGATTTATACAATTTCCCTTTTTTATCTTGGTTTGGAAGGAAGAACTTGCTTATGTCCCTAGTTATGCCGAGACTCATATACCTAATGCAGACTCTCCCTATAGAACTGCCTAACTCCTTTTTCTGCCATTTAAACAAACATATCCGTAAATTCATTTGGCAGGGTAAAGCCCCTCGCATCTCCTTCTCTACGCTTTCCAAGCCAAAGAAGGCTGGTGGGATAGGATTGCCAGACCCTGAAATATACATGAGATCCATCCTACTGTCAAGGATAGTTGATTGGATTAAGTCTCCCTCCACCAAGACATGGATTACTCTGGAAAACTATTTTTCAAATACTCCCCTCTGGGCCCTACTACTGTCGGGTAAACCCCTCCCCAGTCAACGCCTTATCCCTAACTCGATGATTAGGAACACTTTCAAAACTTGGAAATGGTTTTTAACTAGGGAAAGTTCCATATCCCTTCCTTCCCCTTTATTGCTCACTAGAGACATAGTCTCCTTGGCTCCAAGAGAGCTTAGGGATGGCTTTCCCCTCTCCCTACGTTCTTCGGCCATCCCCATAGAGAAGCTAATAAATTCAGATGGGACATTACTTTCTGACCAAAAATTAGGCGAGCTCCTCCAAATAAAACACTGTAATCCCATCCCACTGAAATTTCTCAAATCAGAAACCCTCTCCTCCCTCAAAAACACTCCATCCCACAAAGAACTCCACTGGTTCGAAAAATTGTTAAGCACCACTTTATATCCCTCCAAACTCATTTCTACAATTTACAGAAATCTGAAATCTGCAGCTTCTGATCCTAAGCCTGCAATAGTGGGATTGTGGGAGAAGGATCTACAACGGTCCCTATCAGATTCGGAAGTTTCCTCCATGATGATTGCTCCGCACAGGATCTCCAGATGTGCCCGAACACAGGAGAACAGTTACAAGATTATATCTCGGTGGTACAAAACTCCAGATAAAACATTTTTACAACAAAAACTCCCCAAATCTTTGTTGGAGATGTAAAACAGCAAAAGGCTCCTAATTGCACATCTGGTGGTCCTGTAGCTTGATCAAACCATGGTGGGAAGAAATAGTGAAAAGTATAAACAAAATCTGTCAAACTGCTATTACTTGTACACCAGAATTGACTCTCCTCTCACTGGGGCTCCAGAAAATCCCCAAAAACAAAGCCTCGTTTTTCTCCCTTATGTTGGGAGCGGCCAGATTACTCCTTCCAAGATTCTGGCTTTACTCTGACGTCCCTAGTCTTGAGAACTGGTATGCTAAGATAGATCAGATTTATAGGATGGAAGGGATTTCGCACTGGGAGCTTAGAACGAGATCTGTCTTTCTGAATATATGGAACCCCTGGAAGAGGTTCAGAGGTTACTCCTGAACTTCTCAAGTAAATTGCCTACTCTTTTATCTCTGCCTAACTAAACCCTTCCCCCCCTTTCCCTCTTCCTTTATTAAGTGACCACTTATCACCACTGTCCTACCTGACGCAGTAATGTAAACAAGTCATGTAACTGTATTTTTTTCAACCTGTAACAGTCATAACAATTATAGTTTACCATGTCTGTGCAATACTTGTGATATTTATAGCTGTATTGTTCCCTGTCTTTTGATATACGTTTTTTATGAAAATAAAAATTATCAATAAATTTTTTTTTTTATTTAATCTATTAATCAATTGAACAGTTTTTATCATCCACTTGAACAGAAGTGCACCTGTCTAGCAGTCGTTAAAACAATAATACACTAGTGCAATATGGCCTTTTGGGTTTTAAAAAAAAATTGACTCACCTCATCCACTTACTTGCGTATAGGCAGTCCGCTCCTCTCTTTAGTGTAAAAGACCTGCCGAAGAACCTGCTCTGATGTGTGATGATATAACTGCACACTCCAAGCATGATCACTTGGTGACGATGCCGATTTTTTTTTTTCCGTTCTGATGGAGAGATCTATTAGGGTGAACGTCATTATACCACACTCCATGCTGTGCTGTGCTTCATGCACAGCATAGCATGGAGCTTACCATGGCAGGCATGTAAAGCTGTAGAAACGTCCAGGCTGCCTCAATTTCACTCCAGGAGCTTCGATTGGAAGGCAGAGGGAGCCGCATCCCTCTTCCTTAACTCATAAATGCTGCAATTGGTGTTGGTCGCAACATCTGAGGGCTGAAATGACAGGGGTCAGTGGGATCGTCGCATGATTCAGCTGATACTTGTTGCGTATGGAGCAGACAGCCCACTCCATACATGCCCTCAGCCACCATGATACTCAATACGCAAATACTCATTAACCACCTCAGCCCCCATAGCTTAAACAAAAAATAAAAACTTCCATGAACTCACTATGCCCATCACAAAATACCTGGGGGTGTCTTCTTTCCAAAATGGGGTCACTTGTGGGGTAGTTATACTGCCCTGGCATTTTAGGGGCCCGAATGCGTGAGAAGTAGTTTGAAATGAAAATCTGTAAAAAATGGCCGGTGAAATCCGAAAGGTGCTCTTTGGAATGTGGGCCCCTTTGCCCACCTAGGTTGCAAAAAAGTGTCACACATCTGGTATTGCCGTACTCAGGAGAAGTTGGGCAATGTGTTTTGGGGTGTCATTTTACATATACCCATGCTGGGTGAGAGAAATATCTCGGTCAAATGCCAACTTTGTATAAAGAAAATGGTAAAAGTTGTCTTTTGCCAAGATATTTCTCTCACCCAGCATGGGTATATGTAAAAAGACACCCCACAACACATTGCCCAACTTCTCCTGAGTACGGTGATACCAGATGTGTGACACTTTTTTGCAGCCTAGGTGGGCAAAGGGGCCCACATTCCAAAGAGCACCTTTCGGATTTCACAGGCCATTTTTTACAGATTTTGATTTCAAACCACTTCTCACGCATTCGGACCCCTAAAATGCCAGGGCAGTATAACTACCCCACAAGTGACCCCATTTTGGAAAGAAGACACCCAAAGGTATTTCGTGATGGGCATGGTGAGTTCATGAAAGTTTTTATTTTTTGTCACAAGTTAGTGGAATATGAGACTTTGTAAGAAAAAAAATAAAAAATCATCATTTTCCGCTAACTTGTGACAAAAAATTAAATATTCTAGGAACTCGCAATGCCCCTCACGGAATACCTTGGGGTGTCTTCTTTCCAAAATGGGGTCACTTGTGGGTTAGTTATACTGCCCTGGCATTCTAGGGGCCCTAATGTGTGGTAAGTAGTTTGAAATCAAAATGTGTAAAAAATGACCTGTGAAATCCTAAAGGTGCTCTTTGGAATGTGGGCCCCTTTGCCCACCTAGGCTGCAAAAAAGTGTCACACATGTGGTATTGCCATACTCAGGAGAAGTTGGGCAATGTGTTTTGGGGTGTCTTTTTACATATACTCATGCTGGGTGAGAGAAACATCTCGGCAAAAGACAACTTTTCCCATTTTTTTATAAAAAGTTGGAATTTGACCAAGATATTTCTCTCACCCAGCATGGGTATATGGAAAATGACACCCCAAAACACATTGCCCAACTTCTCCTGAGTACGGCGATACCAGATGTGTGACACTTTTTTGCAGCCTAGATGCGCAAAGGGGCCCACATTCCTTTTATGAGGGCATTTTTAGACATTTGGATCCCAGACTTCTTCTCACGCTTTAGGGCCCCTAAAATGCCAGGGCAGTATAAATACCCCACATGTGACCCCATTTTGGAAAGAAGACACCCCAAGGTATTCAATGAGGGGCATGGCGAGTTCATAGAATTTTTTTTTTTTTGCCACAAGTTAGCGGAAAATGTTTTTTTTTTTTTTTTCTCACAAAGCCTCCGTTTCCGCTAACTTGGGACAAAAATTTCAATCTTTCATGGACTCAATATGCCCCTCACGGAATACCTTGGGGTGTCTTCTTTCCGAAATGGGGTCACATGTGGGGTATTTACAGTCATGTGAAAAAATTAGGACACCCTTTGAAAGCATGTGGTTTTTTGTAACATTTTTAATAAATGGTTATTTCATCTCCGTTTCAACAATACAGAGAGATTAAAGTAATCCAACTAAACAAAGAAAACTGAAGAAAAGTCTTTTCAAGATCTTCTGTAAATGTCATTCTACAAAAATGCCTATTCTAACTGAGGAAAAAGATAGGACACCCTCACATGTATTCCCTCTTAAATTGGCTCAGATCTCACACAGGTATATCACACCAGGTGCACATAATTAGTAGATCGTTACTCTGCATGTTGAATGAGGCTTGCCCTATTTAAACCTCAGACATTTAGTTTGGTGTGCTCCTGACTGTTGAAGTGAGAGTGAGCACCATGGTGAGAGCAAAAGAGCTGTCAGAGGACTTCAGAAAAAAGATTGTAGCAGCCTATGAGTCTGGGAAGGGATTTAAAAAGATCTCAAAAGATTTTGAAATCAGCCATTCCACTGTCCGGAAGATAGTCTACAAGTGGAGGGCTTTCAAAACAACTGCCAACATGCCCAGGACTGGTCGCCCCAGCAAGTTCACCCCAAGAGCAGACCGCAAGATGCTAAAAGAGGTATCCAAAAACCCTAAAGTGTCATCTCGAGAACTACAGCAGGCTCTGGCTACTGTTGATGTAGAAGTACATGCCTCTACAATCAGAAAGAGACTGTACAAGTTTAACTTGCATGGGAGGTGTGCAAGGAGGAAACCTTTGCTTTCCAAGAGAAACATCGAGGCCAGACTGACATTTGCCAGCGATAAAGTTGACAAAGACCAGGACTTCTGGAATAATGTTCTTTGGACAGATGAGTCCAAAATTGAATTATTTGGACACAACAGCAGAGGACATGTTTGGCGTAAACCAAACACAGCATTCCAAGAAAAGAACCTCATACCAACTGTGAAGCATGGAGGTGGAAGTGTCATGGTTTGGGGCTGCTTTGCTGCAGCAGGACCTGGTCAGCTCACCATCATAGAATCCACGATGAATTCTACTGTGTATCAGAAGGTGCTTGAAGAACATGTGAGACCATCAGTTAGAAAATTAAAGCTGAAGCGGAACTGGACCATGCAACATGACAATGACCCAAAACATACTAGTAAATCAACCAAAGATTGGCTGAAAAAGAAGAAATGGAGAGTCCTGGAATGGCCAAGTCAAAGTCCAGATTTGAATCCCATTGAGATGCTGTGGGGTGACTTGAAAAGGGCTGTACGTGCAAGAAACCCCTCAAACATCTCACAGCTGAAAAAATTCTGCATTGAGGAGTGGGGTAAAATTTCCTCAGACCGATGTCGAAGACTGGTAGATGGCTACAAGAACCGTCTCACTGCAGTTATTTCAGCCAAAGGAGGTAACACTCGCTATTAGGGGCAAGGGTGTCCTATCTTTTTCCTCAGTTAGAATAGGCATTTTTGTAGAATGACATTTACAGAAGATCTTGAAAAGACTTTTCTTCAGTTTTCTTTGTTTAGTCGGATTACTTTAATCTCTCTGTATTGTTGAAACGGAGATGAAATAACCATTTATTAAAAATGTTACAAAAAACCACATGCTTTCAAAGGGTGTCCTAATTTTTTCACAAGACTTGTATACTGCCCTGGCATTTTAGGGGCCCTAAAGCCAGTGTGCGCGCGTTCACAGGAAATCTCGCGCCTCGCGAGATGACGCATATATGCGTGACTGTGCGCAGAGCTGCCGCCTCCGGAACGTGATCCTGCGTTAGGCGGTCCGGAGGCGGTTAATAGGTTCTATATACCTGTTTCCACAAAATACTGATAGAGGGGATTGATATACCAGCTTCCAATAAATATTGATTGAGGCCTGCTATACATCGGCTTCCACCAAATATTAATTAAATGGGTTTGATTTACCGGCTTCCAGCAAATACTCATTAAGGGGTTCTATATACCTGTTTTCACAAAATACTGATAGAGGGGATTGATATACCGGCTTCCATTAAATATTGATTGAGGCCTACGATGCACCAGCTTCCACCAAATATTGATTAATCTGGTTTGATATACCAGCTTCCAGAAAATACTCAATAAGGGGTTCTATATACCTGTTTCCACAAAATACTGATAGAGGGGATTGATATACCTGCTTCCACCAAATATTCATTGAGGCCTGCAGTATACCTGCTTCCACAAATACTGGTCTTCTACTTTGTCACAGGGTCATTTTGAAAATGACAGGCAGAGAAAGAGGCAGGCCATTCAGCAGAATTGGTAGGGGTCGGCCAGGTGCGCTCCACGTCCTGCTTCTTCTCCTTCTCCTCTCTCCTTCCATTTGTCCTCCACCTTCCACCGTGCTGTTGTTGCGTTCATCTGGCAAAAGGCATGCTTTAGTGGCCAAAATGTTTGAACGTAAAAAGTTAATGACGCCGAATAACCCTCTTGCCCAATGGCTGACCTCTGACTTGTCGGAACTGCTAGCCCGCCAACTACTGCCATATAAACTAGTGGACTCGGAGGCCTTTTGAAAATTTGTGGCCATTGGCACACCACAATTTCTCCCAGAAGGGCATCCCAGAGCTATATGGCCACGTTCAGCGGCAAGTGAATGTATCTCTGGCAAACAGTGTCGGTGCCAAGATACATCTGACTACAGACACGTGGTCTAGCAAACGCGGGCAGGGAAGGTACATAACTTTTATTGACCACTGGTTGAACCATCTGACGGCTGTCAAGCAAGAAACCCGTGGCACCTGTGTGAATTTGGAGTTACCGCCACGGATTGCATGCAGGCCTGCCTCTTCTTCTCCTCCTCCTACTTCATCCTCCGTCTCCTCCTCGGCTGACTCCTCCTTTTCCACTGCTACCGCCTCTTCCGCTGCACCCCCCAGGCTCCCCAGAACCTATTCGACGTGCCATGCTGTGCTGCGGCTTTTTGTGTCTGGAAGCCAAGAGCCACACCTGTCCTGCACTGCTTTCAGCTCTGCGGTCACAGGCCAATCAGTGGCTAACCTTGCTCAATTTTACAGTTGGTAAAGTGGTGTGTGACAATGGTGCCAATCTGCTGAGCGTGCTGAAATAGGGCAAAATGAAATACGCCCTGAACTTAGTCATGCAGCAATTCATTGCCAAATACCCCGGGGTCCAGGACGTCCAGGCAATTTTAGAAGATCTTACCCAGCCATGGTTCGACTTGCTGACATTCATCGGCGACACCACCTGACGGTTAGACATCTGATTTGTGACAGCCCGATGCGCTGAATCTCCACCTTGAATATGCTTGATAGGCTGCTCCAGTACGAACTTTGCAGCAGGACAGGTTCTGGGGAGATTGGTTTCTTTTTACCGCGACAGTGGATGCTCATTCTCGATACATGCAGACTTCTGCGGCAATTTGATGAGATCACCAAACTGGTCAGTCGCAGCCATGGCGTCATCAGTGACATCGTACCCTACGCCTTATTTCTAGAGCGTGCATTTCGTTGTGTCATTGATCAAGCCGTTGAAGAGCAGGAGCTGGAAGATGAGGAAGTCACAATGCAAAATGAACTACTAATGGAGGCCTACTCCATCGGAAACAAGTAAGCAGGAGTCTGAAGAGGAGTCAGAGGAGGATGGTGCCTGGGGGGAGAAGCAGGAGGAGGAAGAAGAGCAGGTTTTAAACTTTTCAGGGATGCCTGGTGTTGTCCGTGGCTGGGGAGGAGGAGACAGAGGATGACATTCTCCTGGGCAATGAGCAGGAACCAGGCCGCTCCACCGCTTCCAATTTAGTGCACATCAGGGCCTTCATGCTCCAGTGTTTGAAGAGGGACCCCCGTATAAAACACTTAAAGGGCAAGGACCAGTACTGGGTGGCAACGTACTTAGACCCCTGGTACAAACACAAAATGGCGGACATGTTACCAGCATCACAGAGGGCTGTCAGAATGCAGCATTTTCAGGCCTTGCTGCAAAAGATGCTGCATTCTGCTGTTGCGGGCACTGGCAGATGAATTTCTACCCACAAAGAAACAGTTAAAGGGGTTATCCGACTTAAATAAATATATTCTAATTGCATTTATTGTAGACCAGTGAAAGATTCTTAAAATCACTTTCATAACCTATCTATCACTATTTGGCCAGTTCAGTTCAGGGTCATGTTACACCTGACGTCAGTAAGCCTGCTCTGCTGATGACGTTTCGTTTACAAGCTTCTCCCTGCTTGAGGGAGTGTCCAGGCTCTGTAAACGAAACGTCAGAGCCTCTGGTGCCCTCCCCCCTCCAGCTCTCCTCACACTGCCTCGGCTCTGCTCTGCTGATGATGTTTCATTTACAGCCGTCTCCCTGCTTGAGGGAGTGGCCAGGCTCTGTAAAGGAAACATCAGAACCTCTGGTGCCCTCCCCCCTCCAGCTCTTGTCACTGCCTCGGCTCAGAGCCTCTGGTGCTCTCCCCCCTCCAGCTCTTGTCACTGCCTCGGCTCCGCTATGCGATCGCTCATGTGCAGTACATACCAGAGCCGAGGTGATCTCTTCTCCTGCAGCAGGGTATGTTATTCCCTCCTGCATTCACTGGGGCTAGAGGTGGCAGTTTGTAAATGTTCCCCTCTGCATCTGGGGATCGTTATTACAGCCCTGCCCCCCCCCCCCCCCACACTAGTACACATTCAACACCCCCTGGGAAATATAAATAAATTATTGGCCATCATTATTATGATCATCATCATCATTATTCAGCTATATAAAATCCTTATCTGCCACCAAAATATGGATTTATCTAAGCAATATCAATATTGAATATATATTTGAATAATATAGATATTGCTTAGATACATATAATGCTAATGATATTTTTACACTAGCGGCAGGACATATCCGACAGGCTGTTCACCCTGTCGGATCCGCCCTGCCGCTATGTGACGGTGCCGCTGGACGGATCCGTTATTGCAATTCATTTCTAGATGGATCCACACCTGGATCCGTCTACAAATGCTGTCACTTGTCACACTGATCGGCGGATCCAGCAGGCACGCAGCTCCGACGACGGAGCTGCCTTGAGGATCCGGCGTTGCAAAACAACTGAAGGACGGATCCGCCCTTCCGGTCTGCGCATGCGCAGAACATGAAAACTGTGAAAAAGACTGCAAGAGGGATCCGTCCATCGACATGGCAAGCGGATAGACGGATCCGTTATTGCAATACATTTCTAGACGGATCCGCACCTGGATCCGTCTACAAATGCTGTCAGTTGTCACACTGATTGGCGGATCCGGCGGGCAGCTCCGACGATGGAACTGCCTGCCGGATCACACTAACGCTAGTGTGAAAGTACCATAAAAAGTCGAAAATCCAGGACTTTTAGTCAAGTGGCCGCTCGCTGTGCACTGTCGTGCTGCGCCATAGCTCCACCACCGTCCCCTTTATAGTCAATGGGGACAGAGCGGCAGTCCAGCGGCACGGCAAAATAGCGGCTGGCCGTGCCAGATCCGGATCCGACAGGGTGAACAGCCTGTTGGATCGATCCTGCCTCTAGTGTGAAAGTACCCTTAGGCTCCATTCACACATCCGCATGGGTCCGCATTTGTTCTGCAATTTTGCGGAACGGGTGCAGACCCATTCATTTTATATGGTGACGGAATTTGGAATTAGTGCAAATACGTCCTCCTTGATATACTGTAATAACAGAAAGAACATTTTTAGACTAGAAACAAAACCAAACATGAAAGAAATGTATGTAAAATAACATAACTTACACTGTGCAGCTGCAATGTGACAGAAAGATCTTCTGCCCTGTGTGTGTATTTTTATTTTTTTTTGCAAAGTGCAGAGCAAGGTGAAGGAAAGGTCAGGTTGTTCACGCCCAGAAATATTCATGAGGCAGAGCTCAGGCTTTGTTGGTACACGCCCCCTCAGCATGTACTTCAGCATGTAAACAAAGCAATGACAGAACCATGAAAAGGTGCAAATATGGGTTTTAACTTGATGAAATCAAGCTTAACCAAATTATATGTATATCCTGATGGATTTTAAGTGTTTTCTTTTTTTTTTATTAACTCGGATAACCCCTTTAAGGGTATCAATCCTGCCGTGCATGAAAAAAGAGGGCGATTTGAAGTTGTGTTGGTCACTTCGGATCATTCTTGCAGCCAATCCATCGACAGCCGCCCTCCGGAAACAGCCTCAGGGAAAGCCTAGACCAACAGGTGTTCGACTACATCGGGTTAACGGCCGATGTGGATGCTCTGATATACCCGTGCTCTACATAGTGGACAGGGAAATACATTTCACTAATTCGTCTGTTACATTGTCGGGTGAAATTCCCCAATTTTTGGCTGTGATATACCCCTGCTCTACATATTAAACAGGGAAATTCATTTTACTAATTTATCTGTTACATTGTCGGGTTAAATTCCCCAATTTTTGGCTATGATGTACCCCTGCTTTACATTGTGGACAGGGAAAATCATTTCACTAATTTGTATGTTACATTGTCGGGTTAAATTCCCAAATCTTTGGCTGTGATATACCCCTGCTCTACATAGAGAACAGGGAAATACATTTCACTAATTCGTCTGATACATTGTCAGTAGAAATTCCCAAATTTTTGGCTGTGATATACCCCTACTCTACATAGTGGAAAGGGAAATACATTTAACTAATGTGTCTGTTACATTGTCAGTAGAAAATCCCCAATTTTTGGCTGTGATATACCCCTGTTCTACATAGGGGACAGGGAAATACATTTTACTAATTCATCTGTTACATTGTCGGGTGAAATTCCCCAATTTTTGGCTGTGATATACCCCTTTTCTACATAGTGAACATGGAAATACATTTTATTATTCCTCTGTTACATTGTCAAGTGAAATTCCCCAATGAATTTTTGGCTGTGATATACCCCTGCTCTACATAGTGGACAGGGAAATACATTTTACTAATTTGTCTGTTACATTGTCAGGTGAAATTCCCCAATTTTTCGCTGTGATATACCCCTGCTCTACATATTGGACAGGGAAATTCAGTTTATTAATTTACCTGTTACATTGTCGGGTGAAATTCCCCAATTTTTGGCTATGATGTACCCCTGCTTTACATTGTGGACAGGGAAAATCATTTCACTAATTTGTATGTTACATTGTTGGGTGAAATTCCCAAATCTTTGGCTGTGACATACCCCTGCTCTACATAGTGAACATGGAAATACATTTTATTATTCCTCTGTTACATTGTCAGGTGAAATTCCCCAATTTTTGGCTGTGATATACCCCTGCTTTACATATTGGACAGGGAAATTTATTTTACTAATTTATCTGTTACATTGTCGGGTTAAATTCCCCAATTTTTGGCTATGATGTACCCCTGCTTTACATTGTGGACAGGGAAAATCATTTCACTAATTTGTATGTTACATTGTCGGGTTAAATTCCCAAATCTTTGGCTGTGATATACCCCTGCTCTACATAGTGAACAGGGAAATACATTTCACTAATTCGTCTGATACATTGTCGGGGGAAATTCCCCAATTTTTGGCTGTGATATACCCCTACTCTACATAGTGGACAGGGAAATACATTTCACTAATTTGTCTGTTACATTGTCAGTAGAAATTCCCAAATTTTTGGCTGTGATATACCCCTACTCTACATAGTGGAAAGGGAAATACATTTAACTAATGTGTCTGTTACATTGTCAGGTGAAATTCTCCAATTTTTGGCTGTGATATGCCCCTTCTCTACATAGTGAACATGGAAATACATTTTATTATTCCTCTGTTACATTGTCAGGTGAAATTCCCCAATTTTTGGCTGTGATATAACCCTGCTCTACATATTGGACAGGGAAATACATTTCACTAATTTGTCTGTTACATTGTCGGGTGAAATTCCCAAATTTTTGGCTCTGATATACCCCTGCTCTACATATTGGACAGGCAAATTCATTTTACTAATTTATCTGTTACATTGTTGGGTGAAATTCCCCAATTTTTGGCTATGATGTTCCCCTGCTATACATTGTGGACAGGGAAAATCATTTCACTAATTTGTATGTTACATTGTCGGGTTAAATTCCCAAATTTTTGGCTGGGATATTCCCCTGCTCTACATAGTGGACAGGGAAATACATTTCACTAATTCGTCTGATACATTGCTTGGGGAAATTCCCCAATTTTTGGCTGTGATATACCCCTGCTCTACATAGTGGACAGGGAAATACATTTAACTAATTTGTCTGTTACATTGACAGTAGATATTCTTAATTTTTTGGCTGAGATATACCCCTATTCTGCATAGTGGAAAGGGAAATACATTTAAAGGGGTTGTCCGGGATCAAAGTAATTTTTAAAAACGTTAATAATCACCTTGATATTACGCAGTAAAGTCATTCTGATGCTCTGTGTATTTTTTTTTTCATCCTCTTTGCTCCTATGAGTCTCTAATACTGCTGTCAGTATTGTTTACATAGCAGCTCCTGTGCTATGTCATTTCCGGCCACACTGCCTTATGGGTCCCACAAGGCTGTGTGACTCTGCAGCTGGATCTTACAAGCCTTTCCACTCCCCCTAATCAGTATTCCGCCTCCTGCCACTCATACTCCTCATCAGTATTCCTCCCCTAAAACCACTTTTTTCTAAGCCTACAAACTGGATCCCTCCCTGCTTCCATGTATCTGCTCTCTGCTAGCATTGCATAAAAGACAATAGTGTCAGGGAGCGATCTGACTGGCATGTAGGGACATGGGAGGCGTGGTTAGCACCCATACTGTAGCACATCCCATTCATTGCAAATGACCATGGGAGGCGTGCAGTATGCTAAATAGCATAGTTTGCTGCCTCCAATAGAACCTCCTTCTACTCCTAATAACACTCCTCTATGGCCGGTGACATCATCGGCAGAGGGGGGCGTTCCTTAGTGAGGCGAGTTCCCTCCTCCAATACTGCCTCCTTCCTCCCAGACTAACGCCCTCTGTGCCCGGTGATGTCACAGAGGGGCGTGGTTTAGCTCCGACATTTCCCTCCTACTGACAGCCTCCTTGCTAGCTGCAGAACGATCCTGTGTGCTGGTGACGTCACCGGGCTCCTTGCTAAGCGGAAGGAAGAGGCTTAGCACACCAGTAAGGAGTCGGTACGTCACTGAATCTTTGAAAATCTGAACTTCCGGCTGAGAATTTATGAAAGAAATACAGGGCATCAGAAAACTCTGGCAAAGGTAGGACAGGAATGTATGTAATATTTATGTGCTTGTTGTACCCTTACAACAATGTCCCCAATCCCGGACAACCCCTTTAACTAATGTGTCTGTTACATTGTCAGTAGAAATTCCCCAATTTTTGGTTGTGATATACCCCTGCTCTACATAGTTGGCAGGGAAATACATTTTACTAATTCATCTGTTACATTGTCGGGTGAAATTCCCCAATTTTTGGCTGTGATATACCCCTTTTCTACATAGTGAACATGGAAATACATTTTATTATTCCTCTGTTACATTGTCGGGTGAAATTCCCCAATTTTTGGCTTTGATGTACCCCTGCTTTACATTGTGGACAGGGAAAATCATTTCACTAATTTGTATGTTACATTGTCGGGTGAAATTCCCAAATCTTTGGCTGTGACATACCCCTGCTCTACATAGTGAACATGGAAATACATTTTATTATTCCTCTGTTACATTGTCAGGTGAAATTCCCCAATTTTTGGCTGTGATATACCCCTGCTCTACATATTGGACAGGGAAATTCATTTTACAAATTTATCTGTTACATTGTCGGGTTAAATTCCCCAATTTTTAGCTATGATGTACCCCTGCTTTACATTGTGGACAGGGAAAATCATTTCACTAATTTGTATGTTACATTGTCGGGTAAAAATCCCAAATCTTTGGCTGTGATATACCCCTGCTCTACATAGTGGACAGGGAAATACATTTCACTAATTCGTCTGATACATTGTCGGGGGAAATTCCCCAATTTTTGGCTGTGATATACCCCTGCTCTACATAGTGGACAGGGAAATACATTTCACTAATTTGTCTGTTACATTGTCAGTAGAAATTCCAAAATTTTTGGCTGTGATATAGCCTTGCTCTACATAGTGCACAGGAACATACATTTAACTCATGTGTCTGTTACATTGTTGTAACGGTCACGTCCAAACACACACAGGGGGAAGGGTAGTGACCACTGCGCTCCACCCTCACCCCTGGCCCTGCCTACTTGCCTCACGAGTCCTGATGACAGGGGACAACTGGACGGCAGTACCTAACTTAGGATATGTGCAGGGAAGACAGACAAGACAAAATACGGAACATGAACTGACCGGGTCAGAACCAAGAGAGCTACGCAGTACAACGGATTAAGCAAAGAATGTTCAGGAGAAGCTGGGGTCAAATACCAGGAGAGTAGCGAAGTACAAGAGGAGTCCTAAGAAAGTAGTCAGGTGGGAGCCGAGGTCACAATACCAGGATGGATGCGCAGTACAGGAGGAGCAGGCAGAGAATCGTCAGGGAACAGGATCAGGTAAGTATTCAGTAGTCCAACAAATAGCCAGGAACCTAGAAATTAACAGGCAACCTGTGGCCAGCAGGCTGCCTGTATTTATAGTGGGGAGTGAGGGTCATGTGACGTGACCAACGTCACATGACCGACAGGCCAACCAGTCGAGCACCGAGTGATCAGCTCGGCGCTCAAGGCAGACTAGGAGCAGGGAGCCACCCAGCCAGCAAAGCCGCCCTGGGAATGAGGTCAAGCACAAATCCTCATTCCCAAAGCTAAGCAACAGGTCTGCGGGCAATGGGGGACCGAGTGCACCTTCGGAACCCCGTGACAATTGTCAGTAGAAATTCCCCAATTTTTGGCTGTGATATACCCCTGCTCTACATAGTGGACAGGAAAATACATTTTACTAATTTGTCTGCTACATTGTCAGGTGAAATTCCCCAATTTTTGTCTGTGATATACCCCTTCTCTACATAATGAACATGGAAATACATTTCCCAAATTTGTCTGTTACATTGTCGGGTGAAATTCCCAAATTTGTGGCTGTGATATACCCCTGCTCTACCTATTGGACAGGCAAATTCATTTTACTAATTTATCTGTTACATTGTCTGGTGAAATTCCCCAATTTTTGGCCATGATATACCCTGCTATACATTCTGGAAGGGGAAAATCATTTCACTAATTTGTGTGTTACTTTGTCGGGTGAAATTCCCAAATTTTTGGCTGGGATATACCCCTGCTCTACATAGTGGACAGGGAAATACATTTCAATAATTCGTCTGATACATTGTCGGGGGAAAATCCCAAATTTTTGGCTGTGATATACCCCTGCTCTACATAGTGGACAGGGAAATACATTTAACTAATTTGTCTGTTACATTGTCTGTAGAAATTCCCACATTTTTGACTGTGATATACCCCTACTCTACATAGTGGAAAGGGAAATACATTTAACTAATGTGTCTGTTACATTGTCAGTAGAAATTCCCCAATTGTTGGTTGTGATATACCCCTACTCTACATAGTGGACAGGGAAATACATTTTACTAATTCCTATGTTACATTGTCAGTAAAATTCCCCAATTTTTGTCTGTGATATACCCCTTCTCTACATAGTGGACAGGGAAATACATTTCACTAATTTGTCTGTTACATTGTCGGGTGAAATTCCCAAATTTTTGGCTGTGATATACCCCTGCTCTACATAGTGGACAGTGAAATACATTTCACTAATCCCTCTGTTATATTGTCGGGTGAAATTCCCCAATTTTTTGCTGTGATATATTCCTGCTCAACATAGTGGACAGGGAAATACATTTTTCTAATTTGTCTGTTACATTGTCAGGTGAAATTTCCCAATTTTTGGCTGTGATTTACTCTTTCTCTACATAGTGGACAGGGAGATACAGTTCACTAATTTATCTGTTACATTGTCAGGTGAAATTCCCAAATTTTTGCCTGTGATATACCCCTGCTCTACATAGTGGACAGGGAAATACATTTCACTAATTCGTATGTTACATTGTCAGGTGAAAATCCCCAATTTCTGGCTGTGATATACCGATGTTCTACATAGTGGATAGGAAAATACATTTCACCTATTTGTCTGTTACATTGTCTGGTAAAAATCTGCAATTTTTGGTTGTGATATACCCCTGCTCTACATAGTGGACAGGGAAATACATTTTACTAATTCCTCTGATACATTGTCAGGTAAAATTCACCAATTTTGGGCTGTGATATACCCCTGCTCTACATAGTGGACAGGGAAATACATTTCACTAATTTTTCTGTTACATTGTCGGGTAAAATTCACAAATTTTTGGCTGTGATATACCCCTTCTCTACATAGTGGACAGGGAAATACATTTTACTAATTCCTCTGTTACATTGTCAGGTAAAATTCACCAATTTTTGATTGTGATTTACCCCTGTTCTACATAGTGGACAGGGAAATACATTTCACTAATTGCTCTGATACATTGTCGGGTGAAATTTCCCAATTTTTAGCTGTGATATACCCCTGCTCTACATAGTGGACAGGGAAATACATTTCCCAAATTTGTCTGTTACATTGTTAGTTGAAATTCCCAAATTTTTGGCTGTGATATACCACTGCTCTACATAGTGGACAGGGAAATACATTTCACTAATTCCTCTGGTACATTGTCGGGTGAAATTTTCAAATTTTTAGCTGTGATATACCGATGTTCTACATAGTGGATAGGAAAATACATTTCACCTATTTGTCTGTTACATTGTCTGGTAAAAATCTGCAATTTTTGGTTGTGATATACCCCTGCTCTACATAGTGGACAGGGAAATACATTTTACTAATTCCTCTGATACATTGTCAGGTAAAATTCACCAATTTTGGGCTGTGATATACCCCTGCTCTACATAGTGGACAGGGAAATACATTTCACTAATTTTTCTGTTACATTGTCGGGTAAAATTCACAAATTTTTGGCTGTGATATACCCCTTCTCTACATAGTGGACAGGGAAATACATTTTACTAATTCCTCTGTTACATTGTCAGGTAAAATTCACCAATTTTTGATTGTGATTTACCCCTGTTCTACATAGTGGACAGGGAAATACATTTCACTAATTGCTCTGATACATTGTCGGGTGAAATTTCCCAATTTTTAGCTGTGATATACCCCTGCTCTATATAGTGGACAGGGAAATACATTTCCCAAATTTGTCTGTTACATTGTTAGTTGAAATTCCCAAATTTTTGGCTGTGATATACCACTGCTCTACATAGTGGACAGGGAAATATATTTCACTAATTCCTCTGGTACATTGTCGGGTGAAATTTTCAAATTTTTAGCTGTGATATACCCCTGCTCTACATAGTGAATAAAAGAACATTGAAAGTAGATAGGGAAGATTTCCAATTGGATCAAGGCCGTCACGGGGACGTGCAACATGGTTAAGCAGTATGTGTGCACACGCCTACACGTACTGACTGATTGGTCTGCCCCCTTCAACTTCTAGGTCTCCAAATTGGGCACATGGCCTGAGCTTGACCTTTACGCCGTGGAGGTGCTTCCCTGCCCTGCAGCCAGTGTATTGTCTGAACGTTTGTTTAGCACGGCAGGAGGGGGTTATCACAGTCAAGCGCAGCCGCTTGTCCGTAGCCAATGTGGACAAGGTCATGTTAATTAAAATGAGCCAGGCAGTGATCCCACAGGACTTGTCCGTACCTGTACCTTGCAGAATAGACATGTATACCGGCCTCACCCAGCCATTGTTGTACTCCAGCTCGCTTTCTCTTTGTTTTATTTTTTATATTTCAAAATGTTTTAGGGTTTACCAAAATTTTAACAAAAAAAATAAAACCAAAAACCAGTGTTGACTACCTCCTCCTCCCCCAACGCCGATTCCACCTACACTGCCACATCCACTGCCTCCTTAACCTCCTACCCCATATGGACCTCCTTCTCCTAGATCAAGTTTATTTTTTAAATATTTTTTTTCGTATTTTATGTTATTTTAAGTAATTTCCCTATCCACATTTGTTTGCAGAGCACTTGCCATGCTCTTAACCACATTTTGCTGCCATTTGCATCCCTCTAGCCCTTTCCATGACTTTTTAAGAGCCATTTCAGTTCTCCAAAGTTCGGATCCCCATTGACTTCAATGGGGTTTGGGTTCGGGGTCAAGTTCGGGTCAAGTTCAGGTCCCGAACTCAAACTTTTTTATGAAGTTCGGCCAAACCCGTCGAACCCGAACATCCAGGTGTCCGCTCAACTCTAGTGATTACATCATCATTTCGGCTGGCGTAGTTATGATGTCATCATCATCACTACGGCTGGCATTGTAGATATGTCATCATCATCACTACACCAGCCAAAGTGATGATGTCATCACTGGCCATGGGAGAAGTATGATTTTATTTTTTTTACCCTATTTCAGGGAAAATTGATTTATCATGAAGCACAAGGAAATTAAGGTTCATGGCAAATCAAATTTTCCCTGAAGTTCAGGTCAAAGTCCGCTTCTTGAACTTCGATTCATTTAATACTAATCATTATGAATGTTATTGTGATTAAAAATATAATCAGAAGATTATAAGTGAGTTTTCTGCAAAAAGTGACCACAGATCCAAAATTATTTAGCTACCAATATCACAACTAATTCCATTTTAAGAACTCTTATAAAATGTAGACCTCTATTTGAATAAAAGCTTTTTTTTTTTCATCTTGATTAAAAATGAACACTATTCAAGTGATATAATTGAAATGAAACTTAGCTTTTGTTTAACAGCTGTTTGTACATCCAAGCAATAATAATCACTGAAACCCTTTGCTATCTGGCACTGTAATGAATAAGTAATAATGTAGCTAGATTATACATGCAGGTGTTCTTTTCAATCTTTTTTTAGAACAATCACAACAAAGGTTATCATATATTTTTTTCACATCTATTTATTAACAATAGTTTCTAAAACTGCATGAAAAATAGATTTGCATATTTTTTGTTTCCTCATATAAGGTAGTTTGATCTTTAAGAAAATAGAACAGAAGACTTCAAATAACAGGAGTCAAAGTTTGTCTGGATTTAAAAAAAAAAAATTGAATAAATTTTAATGGAATTGTAATGAAACTGATATGGGTACTCCACTTGTGATATTTCTTAAGTCAAAGCAAAGAGCATTTACAAATAATAGAAGAGTTTTACTGGTCAGTTTGTGCTAAAAAAAAAAAAAATAGGATCCTTTTCTCACACCACACTTTTTTTTTTATATTAATAGGTTATGAGTAGAGTTGAGCGAACACCTGGATGTTCGGGTTCGAGAAGTTCGGCCGAACTTCACGTAAATGTTCGAGTTCGGGATCCGAACTTCGTCCCGAACCCG
This sequence comes from Bufo bufo, assembly GCF_905171765.1. NCBI lineage: Eukaryota > Metazoa > Chordata > Amphibia > Anura > Bufonidae > Bufo > Bufo bufo. Next base: position 164,959,289 of record NC_053391.1, on the reverse strand, counting down.
AACCCCATTGAAGTCAATGGGGACCCGAACTTTTGGGCACTAAAAAGGCTGTAAAACAGCCCAGGAAAGAGCTAGAGGGCTGCAAAAGGCAGCAACATGTAGGTAAATCCCCTGCAAATAAATGTGGATAGGGAAATGAATTAAAATTAAAATTAAAAAAATAAAAATGAACCAATATCAATTGGACAGAGGTCCCATAGCAGAGAATCTGGCTTCACGTCAGCAGAGAATCAGTCTCTTCATGCCATAGCAAAGAATCTAACTTCATGTCAGCAGAGAATCAGTCTCTTCATGCCATAGCAGAGAATCTGGCTTCATGTCAGCGCAGAATCAGTCTTCATGTCATAGCAGAGAATCAGGCTTCACGTCACCCACCACTGGAACAGGCCACTGTCACACATTTAGGCCCAGGCACCCAGGCAGAGGAGAGGTCCCGTAACAGAGAATCTGGCCTTATGTCAGCGCAGAATCTGTCTTCATGTCATAGCAGAGAATCAGGCTTCATGTCACCCACCACTGGAACAGGCCACTGTCACACATTTAGGCCCCGGCACCCAGACAGAGGAGAGCGGTCCCGTAACAGAGAATCTGGCCTTATGTCAGCGCAGAATCTGTCTTCATGTCATAGCAGAGAATCAGGCTTCACGTCACCCACCACTGGAACAGGCCACTGTCACACATTTAGGCCCAGGCACCCAGGCAGAGGAAAGAGGTCCCGTAACAGAGAATCTGGCCTTATGTCAGCGCAGAATCTGTATTCATGTCATAGCAGAGAATCAGGCTTCACGTCACCCACCACTGGAACAGGCCACTGTCACACATTTAGGCCCCAACACCCAGGCAGAGGAGAGAGGATGAGGATGAGGAGGAGGTGGAGGAGGTTGAGGATGAAGCATGTTCACAGCGGGGTGGCACCCAAAGCAGCTCGGGCCCATCACTGGTGCGTGGCTGGGGGGAAACACAGGACGATGACGATACGCCTCCCACAGAGGACAGCTTGTCCTTACCTCTGGACAGCCTGGCACACATGAGCGACTACATGCTGCAGTGCCTGCGCAACGACAGCAGAGTTGCCCACATTTTAACGTGTGCGGACTACAGCTGTTCCACATCTCTGCCATGCTAACCCTTCCCTCAGAGGAGCTGGGCGTGACACAGCTGCGTTGGCGACCTCTTGCTCCTCCTCTGCCTTCGCCTTGGGCTTCCACTGGTTCCCCTGTGACATTGGGGAATGCTCTCAGTAGCGCGTCTACCAACGTGCGCTTGTACTCGCGCATCTTCCTATCACGCTCCAGTGTAGGAAGTAAGGTGGGCACATTGTCTTTGTACCGGGGATCCAGCAGGATGGCAACCCAGTAGTCCGCACACGTTAAAATGTGGGCAACTCTGCTGTCGTTGCGCAGGCACTGCAGCATGTAGTCGCTCATGTGTGCCAGGCTGTCCAGAGGTAAGGACAAGCTGTCCTCTGTGGGAGGCGTATCGTCATCGTCCTGTGTTTCCCCCCAGCCACGCACCAGTGATGGGCCCGAGCTGCTTTGGGTGCCACCCCGCTGTGAACATGCTTCATCCTCATCCTCCTCCACCTCCTCCTCATCCTCGTCCTCCTCGTCCTCCAGTAGTGGGCCCTGTCTTGCCACATTTGTACCTGGCCTCTGCTGTTGCAAAAAACCTCCCTCTGAGTCACTTCGAAGAGACTGGCCTGAAAGTGCTAAAAATGACCCCTCTTCCTCCTCTTCCTTCTGGGCCACCTCCTCTTCCATCATCGCCGTAAGTGTTTTCTCAAGGAGACATAGAAGTGGTATTGTAACGCTGATAACGGCGTCATCGCCACTGGCCATGTTGGTGGAGTACTCGAAACAGCGCAACAGGGCACACAGGTCTCGCATGGAGGCCCAGTCATTGGTGGTGAAGTGGGTCTGATCCACAGTGCGACTGACCCGTGCGTGCTGCAGCTGAAACTCCACTATGGCCTGCTGCTGCTCGAACAGTCTGTCCAGCATATGCAAGGTGGAGTTCCACCTGGTGGGCACGTCGCATATGAGGCGGTGAGCGGGAAGGCCGAAGTTACGCTGTAGCGCAGACAGGCGAGCAGCGGCAGGGTGTGAACGCCGGAAGCGCGAACAGACGGCCCGCACTTTATGCAGCAGCTCTGACATGTTGGGGTAGTTGCGAATGAACTTCTGCACCACCAAATTCAGCACATGCGCCAGGCAAGGGATGTGCGTCAAACCGGCTAGTCCCAGAGCTGCAACGAGATTTCGCCCATTATCGCACACCACCAGGCCGGGCTTGAGGCTCACCGGCAGCAACCACTCGTCGGTCTGTTGTTCTATACCCCGCCACAACTCCTGTGCGGTGTGGGGCCTGTCCCCCAAACATATGAGTTTCAGAATGGCCTGCTGACGTTTACCCCGTGCTGTGCTGAAGTTGATGGTGAAGGTGTGTGGCTGACTGGATGAGCAGGTGGAAGAAGAGGAGGAGGAAGCTGAGTAGGAGGAGGAGGAGACAGGAGGCAAAGAATGTTGCCCTGCGATCCTTGGCGGCGGAAGGACGTGCGCCAAACAGCTCTCCGCCTGGGGCCCAGCCGCCACTACATTTACCCAGTGTGCAGTTAGGGACATATAGCGTCCCTGGCCGTGCTTACTGGTCCACGTATCTGTGGTTAGGTGGACCTTGCCACAGATGGCGTTGCGCAGTGCACACTTGATTTTATCGGACACTTGTTTGTGCAGGGAAGGCACGGCTCTCTTGGAGAAGTAGTGGCGGCTGGGAACAACATAGTGTGGGACAGCAAGTGACATGAGCTGTTTGAAGCTGTGTGTGTCCACCAGCCTAAATGACAGCATTTCATAGGCCAGTAGTTTAGAAATGCTGGCATTCAGGGCCAGGGATCGAGGGTGGCTAGGTGGGAATTTACGCTTTCTCTCAAATGTTTGTGAGATGGAGAGCTGAACGCTGCCATGTGACATGGTTGAGATGCTTGGTGACGCAGGTTGTGGTGTTGGTGGTACATCCCATGTTTGCTGGGCGGCAGGTGCCACGTTCCTCCAGAGGCGGAGGAAGAGGCCGAGGCGGCGGCAGCAGCAGCAGAAGAGGCCGAGGCGGCGGCAGCAGCAGAAGAGGCCGAGGCGGCAGCAGCAGAAGAGGTAGCAGGGGGAGCCTGAGTGACTTCCTTGTTTTTAAGGTGTTTACACCACTGCAGTTCATGCTTTGCATGCAGGTGCCTGGTCATGCAGGTTGTGCTAAGGTTCAGAACGTTAATGCCTCGCTTCAGGCTCTGATGGCACAGCGTGCAAACCACTCGGGTCTTGTCGTCAGCACATTGTTTGAAGAAGTGCCATGCCAGGGAACTCCTTGAAGCTGCCTTTGGGGTGCTCGGTCCCAGATGGCGGCGGTCAGTAGCAGGCGGAGTCTCTTGGCGGCGGGTGTTCTGATTTTGCCCACTGCTCCCTCTTTTGCTACGCTGTTGGCTCGGTCTCACCACTGCCTCTTCCTCCGAACTGTGAAAGTCAGTGGCACGACCTTCATTCCATGTGGGGTCTAGGACCTCATCGTCCCCTGCATCGTCTTTCACCCAGTCTTGATCCCTGACCTCCTGTTCAGTCTGCACACTGCAGAAAGACGCAGCAGTTGGCACCTGTGTTTCGTCATCATCAGAGACGTGCTGAGGTGGTATTCCCATGTCCTCATCATCAGGAAAAATAAGTGGTTGTGCGTTAGTGCATTCTATCTCTTCCACCCCTGGGGAAGGGCTAGGTGGATGCCTTTGGGAAACCCTGGCAGCAGAGTCTTCAAACAGCATAAGAGACTGCAGCATAACTTGAGGCTCAGACAGTTTCCCTGATATGCATGGGGGTGATGTGACAGACCGATGGGCTTGGTTTTCATGCGCCATCTGTGCGCTTTCTGCAGAAGACTGGGTGGGAGATAATGTGAACGTGCTGGATATACTGTCGGCCACCCAATTGACTAATGCCTGTACCTGTTCAGGCCTTACCATCCTTAGAACGGCATTGGGCCCCACCAAATATCGCTGTAAATTCTGCTGGCTACTGGGACCTGAGGTAGTTGGTTCACTAGGACGTGTGGCTGTGGCAGAACGGCTACGTCCTCTTTCAGCACCAGAGGGTCCACTAACACCACCACGACCATGTCCACATCCACGTCCCTTATTAGATGTTTTCCTCATTGTTCCCGTTCACCACAATTTTGAGAATGGCAAATTTGGGAATGCTTTTTCAACCCAGAAAAAAAAGTGTGCTTTTACGGTCACTACAAATAACTTGACCAGCTAAAACAGTGCAGATTTGGTTGAATAGAGATGTGAGACCTGTTTTATTTTGCGCTGTGTGACAGGTATAGGTTTAATCACAGAATCACACTTCTATCAGCACGCTAGCGTGTGTCTTAGGTTTTTCTGAATGACACTATCAATACCTTCAATGTAAGATTTTCTTTTTGGGATAGATTTCAAGTAGGCCTCAAATACCAGAAACTAGTTATTTTGAGAATGGCAAATTTGGGAATGCTTTTTCAACCCAGAAAAAAAAGTCTGCTTTTACGGTCACTACAAATAACTTGACCAGCTAAAACAGTGCAGATTTGGTTGAATAGAGATGTGAGACCTGTTTTTTTTTGCGCTGTGTGACAGGTATAGGTTTAATCACAGAATCACACTTCTATCAGCACGCTAGCGTGTGTCTTAGGTTTTTCTGAATGACACTATCAATACCTTCAATGTAAGATTTTCTTTTTGGGATAGATTTCAAGTAGGCCTCAAATACCAGAAACTAGTTATTTTGAGAATGGCAAATTTGGGAATGCTTTTTCAACCCAGAACAAAAAGTCTGCTTTTACGGTCACTACAAATAACTTGACCAGCTAAAACAGTGCAGATTTGGTTGAATAGAGATGTGAGACCTGTTTTTTTTTGCGCTGTGTGACAGGTATAGGTTTATTAACGGTCACTAGGACCACGCGCATTTTTGCAACTCCTCTGACTAATAATATAAAACTCAATTTTATTATATTTCTTTTAAAACCAACATAATGCTTGGGAACATAAAGTGGGGAGATTAAAACTTTCAGGAGTGACAGTCGCACTATCAGTGGCCAATGATTCTGTGTACAGCTTATGTCATCAGACTTGCCTGCATCTTTTTACAAATCAGTGATGTAGAGTCTCTTAATTTGAGACCCACATATAACACCCTGTCTAACTCCTGTCTAAAACCTAACTACCTGAATCCCTACATGTTTCGCCGAGCCTGTCGGCGTCTTCAGGGGAAACTATCAGGTGAATGTTGGGGGCGGGGTCAGGGCTTTTTAAACCTTCCGGTTTATTTTAATGTCCAATCCTTTTGTTTCAGGGGAGGGGGCACTGCCGATACATGTGTACTCCACCAGCGTCCCACCAATAGGTGGGAGCCCCGTCACATCGATTGGGGGTGTATACTATATGGGCGGGCTGTTGACGTCACCTGGATCCCCAGTATGAATTATTACTGGGAAAAGGTCTATCCTTCACCCCTACACCAAGGTTCAATTGTTTTTCCTGGGTAAAGGATATTAATCTCTTTGCTAGGAAACTAGCTTTACATAAAGAATTCCAAGAGAGAGAAAGACAGGATCCAGGTAGGAAAGAACGGGAGGCCTTGATGATCCTGGAGGAATTATCAAGAGAGGGTAGAGGAGAGGCCCCTAATTCCATAGCCCCGATGACGGATATGGGACCTAGATCCAAATACACCCCTCCGTTTTCGGGATTTGCCAGTGTGGAGACTTTTGTGAATTTGGTCACAAGGGACCTAGAGCTGATTAAGACAAAAAAAAGTGAGGTTGGCAACAATTTGACGAATGAAGAAAAGGCTGCTCTAGCAGATCTGACCAAGAGAGATGAAATAATAATCAAAGCCTCTGATAAAGGAGGAAACATAGTGTTACTTAAACAACAGGACTATGTAGGAATGGTCAGAAGACTGCTAGATGACCGGAAGACCTATAAAAGATTGGAGTCAAACCCAACTGTCAAATTCAAATCAGAACTTGAGTCCCTTGTAAAGCAGGCCAGAGAGGATAATTTGATCTCAAAAGATGAATTTAAAATACTGTATAAAACATGTCCAACGACGGCTACTTTTTACGCCTTGCCAAAGGTACATAAAAAGCGGGATCCAATCCCAGGAAGACCAATTGTATCTGGCAATTCCAGTCTGTGCGAGGGAATTAGTACCTATGTAGACTATTTTCTTAGACCTTTTGTTGAAATTTTACCGTCGTATATAAAAGATACGTTGGACATGGTCAAAAAACTAAATGGCATCCAGCTAGGCCCCAACACCCTTTTAGCAAGCCTCGACGTAGAGGCCTTATACACGAGTATTGAACATGAAAAAGGGATAAAAGCAGTGGAGCACTACCTATATACAAAGGGAACACACTTATATCAGCACAATGATTTAGTCATACAATTGTTACGTTTTTTACTTACTCACAATTATTTTGTTTTTGATGGCACTTATTATTTACAAACGCACGGCACAGCAATGGGGACGGTTTGCGCGCCCAGCTTCGCAAACCTGTACCTTGGGTGGTGGGAAGAAAAATTCGTATTCACGGAGGAGAACGCATTATTCACAGATTGTATTTTGTTTTGGGGTCGGTTTATAGATGACATTTTGATTTTTTGGAATGGTTCATTGAATGTATTCAATGAATTCACGGACAGATTAAATAAAAATAATCTAGGTCTGATATTCACTGTAGAAATACAGTCTGAAAGTATCAATTTCCTCGATTTAAAAATCACACTTGACATGACAGGAGAAATTAAAACAGAAGTCTATAGGAAACCCACAGCGTCTAATGGTTTTCTTCATTGGCAGAGCTATCATCCACCAAAATTAAAGAGAGGCATCCCCGTAGGCCAGTACTTGAGGGCCAGACGGAATTGTACTGACGAAGAGACCTTTCAAAAGGAAAGTAACATCTTATACTCGAGGTTTAGAAAGAGGGGTTACCCTAAAAAGGTCCTTCATCAAGCGTATAATAGAGCCGTAAATACAAATCGGGAAGAACTCCTAAATAACAGGAAAAAGGATGATGAGAAAACCATTAGATGCATAGGGACCTACGACGTACAGAATGCCAGGGTGTACAGGATTCTCCAAAAACACTGGCACATCCTGAAGGCGGATAAGGATCTGAGAGAGATACTGCCTAAAAATCCAAGTATCACATATAGACGGGGCAGAAATTTGAAGGAAATGCTAGTCAGAAGTCATTTTCAAAGAACTTCCAAAATCAAAACTACATGGCTCACAACCACGGGTTCTTATCCGTGTGGAGCCTGTAGTTTCTGCAAATTTATGATTCCAAAGAAGGAATTCAAAAACCCGTATGATGACAGAACTTATACGATACGTGAGTTCATCAACTGTAAGAGTTCGGGGGTGGTCTACTGTATACAGTGTGAATGTGAAAAGCTGTATATTGGGAAAACCATCCAGGAATTAAGGAGGAGGATCTCGAAGCATTTTAGCGTATTAAATACTAATGAAGAGACACCCCTCTCTAGGCATTTACTAACATGCCATGGAGGCAAAACAAACGGACTAAAAATTTGGGGGATACAGAAGATCGGGGTATCTCCCAGACAGGGCAGTATTGACCGCAAGCTTCAACAAGAGGAGACGAAGTGGATCTATCGTCTCCACTCCCTAGCCCCGAATGGGCTAAATGAAGGATTTACCTTTGCTTCTTTTCTGTAAGGTCAATTGGATCATCCAGAAATGCATTACAATATATGATGGATCTAGTGAGAATGACATTTAAAATATGGAGCATTAAAATAAAATAAAAAATATAAATCTTTCCTCCCCATATGAGAATAAATATGAATAAAAAGGGAAAAAGAAAAAATTAAATAGATAAATAAATAACCATCCCCACAGGGAGATGAGGGAGAAAAGAAATTGGGGTACGGACGTTCAGGGATGGATGAAAGCAAGATAAAAAATTAGGGGAGTGGAGACAACTAGGATATAAACCGATATGAATAATACTCACGTCTGGGAAGGCTTCCGACAGGAGGAGGGTGAGGAACCTAAAGGGAAAAAAGAAAAAAAGTAAATAGAGAATAGTTAATAGACATCAATAAGGGAAGTATCAAAAAGCCATATCTATAAGTCATATCTATAACCTAAAATCAAAAAAAGAGGAGAAGTCCAGAGGGTATTAACCACTGTGAACCTCTGATGAGATGAGGAAAGTGGTGTTTATTAAAAAAATTAAAAAAATAAAAAAAGAAATATACAATATATACCCATATTGACTATCCCCCCAGTAGCTACCCATACAGCAATAACGCTTTCTTGCTGTAATCTTGTCGGAAGCTAAGTTCGCAGGCATGCGCAGATCCAGTCGTCAGTGGAAACGGAGAAAAAGTTCTTGCGCATGCGCACAACACCACTGTGAAGCCGGAGGACGCAGGGCAATCACGTATGTGGGCGCACTGGCAATGACATCATCAAGAGGACCGGGCTGGCTGACGGGAGGCGAAAGAGGTGACGTCAACAGCCCGGCCATATATAATATAGTATACACCCCCAATCGATGTGACGGGGCTCCCACCTATTGGTGGGACGCTGGTGGAGTACACATGTATCGGCAGTGCCCCCTCCCCTGAAACAAAAGGATTGGACATTAAAATAAACCGGAAGGTTTAAAAAGCCCTGACCCCGCCCCCAACATTCACCTGATAGTTTCCCTTGAAGACGCCGACAGGCTCGGCGAAACATGTAGGGATTCAGGTAGTTAGGTTTTAGACAGGAGTTAGACAGGGTGTTATATGTGGGTCTCAAATTAAGAGACTCTACATCACTGATTTGTAAAAAGATGCAGGCAAGTCTGATGACATAAGCTGTACACAGAATCATTGGCCACTGATAGTGCGACTGTCACTCCTGAAAGTTTTAATCTCCCCACTTTATGTTCCCAAGCATTATGTTGGTTTTAAAAGAAATATAATAAAATTGAGTTTTATATTATTAGTCAGAGGAGTTGCAAAAATGCGCGTGGTCCTAGTGACCGTTAATAATTAAAAAAATTTTTGGTAAATTGGTGCGTAGCAACTCCTTTGAGGGACTTCTTTGTTTGTTACAATTGTCAGGTATAGGTTTAATCACAGAATCACACTTCTATCAGCACGCTAGCGTGTGTCTTAGGTTTTTCTGAATGACACTATCAATACCTTCAATGTAAGATTTTCTTTTTGGGATAGATTTCAAGTAGGCCTCAAATACCAGAAACTAGTTATTTTGAGAATGGCAAATTTGGGAATGCTTTTTCAACCCAGAACAAAAAGTCTGCTTTTACGGTCACTACAAATAACTTGACCAGCTAAAACAGTGCAGATTTGGTTGAATAGAGATGTGAGACCTGTTTTTTTTTGCGCTGTGTGACAGTTATAGGTTTAATCACAGAATCACACTTCTATCAGCACGCTAGCGTGTGTCTTAGGTTTTTCTGAATGACACTATCAATACCTTCAATGTAAGATTTTCTTTTTGGGATAGATTTCAAGTAGGCCTCAAATACCAGAAACTAGTTATTTTGAGAATGGCAAATTTGGGAATGCTTTTTTAACCCAGAACAAAAAGTCTGCTTTTACGGTCACTACAAATAACTTGACCAGCTAAAACAGTGCAGATTTGGTTGAATAGAGATGTGAGACCTGTTTTTTTTTGCGCTGTGTGACAGGTATAGGTTTAATCACAGAATCACACTTCTATCAGCACGCTAGCGTGTGTCTTAGGTTTTTCTGAATGACACTATCAATACCTTCAATGTAATATTTTCTTTTTGGGATAGATTTCAAGTAGGCCTCAAATACCAGAAACTAGTTATTTTGAGAATGGCAAATTTGGGAATGCTTTTTCAACCCAGAAAAAAAAGTGTGCTTTTACGGTCAATACAAATAACTTGACCAGCTAAAACAGTACAGATTTGGTTGAATAGAAATGTCAGGTCTATTTTTTAGGCGCTGGGTGACAGGCTCAACTTGCCCCTGATGTAATATATGGCCAAAAAAATTAACCACACTGTTGATGGTTAAATGCACTTGGGTGACACAGGCTCAGCCTGCACCAGATGTAGTATATGGCCAAAAAATAATCAGACTGTTGATGGTTAAATGCACTTGAGTGACACAGGCTCAGCCTGCACCAGATGTAGTATATGGCCAAAAAATAATCAGACTGTTGATGGTTAAATGCACTTGGGTGACACAGGCTCAGCCTGCACCAGATGTAGTATATGGCCAAAAAATAATCAGACTGTTGATGGTTAAATGCACTTGGGTGACACAGGCTCAGCCTGCAGCTGATGTAGGATATAGCACAAAATAACCACACTATCGATGGTTAAATACACTTTGTGATAGCTCGTGCTGGCGCACCACAAGTCACAAAATGGCCGCCGATCACCCCAGAAAAAAAGTGATCTAAAAACGCTCTGGGCAGCCTCAAAAAAGTGAGCAAGTCAATAACAGCACTTCAATGATCCACAGCTGCAGACCGATCACAGAATGAAGTCTTTTGGAGGAGTTAATCTGCCTAATCTCGCCCTAACGTCGCAGCTGCAACCTCTCCCTATACTGATCATAGCAGAGTGACGTGCGGCGCTACGTGACTCCAGCTTAAATAGAGGCTGGGTCACATGGTGCACTGGCCAATCACAGCCATGCCAATAGTAGGCATGGCTGTGATGGCCTCTTGGGCCAAGTAGTATGACGCTTGTTGATTGGCTGCTTTGCAGCCTTTCAAAAAGCGCCAAGAAAGCGCCGAACACCGAACCCGAACCCGAACCCGGACTTTTACGAAAATGTTCGGGTTCGGGTCCGTGTCACGGACACCCCAAAATTCGGTACGAACCCGAACTATACAGTTCTGGTTCGCTCATCCCTAGTTATGAGCAAAGTTTATCAGAATGGGTAATGGCTGAAATGTGTAAAAAATGTCCTGAAATTATTGATGACCTACCTTCAGGATAGGTCATCAATATCAGATCAGTGGGGGTCTTACAACCAGCACCCCTGCCGATTATCTGCTTGAAGAGAAGGCATGTGCTGCCTTCTCTTTATTGTTTATCTGCTCACTGTCGCAACAGTAGCGGTGAGCAGGTATAGCTACAAAAAGGTGTCCCATTTGCTTCTATGGGATAGTGCCAGGTGTCAGACCCCTGCCGATTTGATATTGATGACCTATCCTAAGGATAAGTCATCAATAAAAATAACTTGGACAACCCCTTTAATGCAAAATAAGCCAGCCAATATGTGGGATGAAGTTCGACTATGGCCACTTAGATAAATGTGGCACATCTTTAGATTGTCTAGGCTAAGTTTACATTGTATAAATATTGAGGTTAGCAAATCTGCCTCATTGTCTTGTGTTCTGGAGAACCCCAATGTCCATGCATTAAGTGAACTTTCCATTGGTTTTAAGTGGAATTATTTAACACATTAATTCTGCAGGAAAATGTAAAACTTAGAAGGATGGTTAGAACTGACCTTCTAATTGCCATGCAGTTTAACAACTCATGCCCTTTAGCACATGTTCCGACTTAGTAAAGTATATTTATGACATTGCTACCTCTGTATACTTATCACACTGGTATGACCGTGTGTCACTACAAATGGGTTTTATTTGTATTTCCTCTATTTATGCAGCTAAAGGGTAAACAATGATAATTATTGTATATTGATACATTCAGTATGTAACTTGCTCTAAGAGTTAATAGGCCTTATCAGTCAGTTGCTAGGTGGGGACATTTATAGTGTTGAGCGCGAATATTCGAATAGCGAATTTTTATCGCGAATGTCGCCACTTCAAGAATTTGTGAATATTTAGAATATAGTGCTATATATTTGTTATATCGAATATTCAGCATTTTTTCCATCTGAACACGATTCCTCTCTGCTTCTTGCTTGTGGGCCAATGCGACGGAAGCGATGTGAAGTTCACAACAATACTTTGTACACCAATCAGTAATATGTAGTCATACCTGCTAAAATGTGAAGTTGCACGTAGTACGAAAAAATATTCTAATCACTGGCGATTAGCGCAATCGTGAATATATTGGAGCACTTGACTCTATCTGCATATAAAGCTATTGTAATGTTCTGCCATGCCAACCATTTTATCCAGTCTCAGGAGAAACTCCTGAACTTCTAGCAGCTTGAAAAATTTAGCCAAAGTGACCCACGCCTGTATTTCACGTTACAAATTCGCATTCCGTGATTTTTACATTGCCGATTTTTCGCATTTAATGAAATAATCTCTAATTCTCGAATTTGCGAATATATGAAGAATATTCTACAAAATATTCGTGAAACATAGCAAATTTGAATATAGCCCCTGCTCATCACTAGACATTTACACCCTCCCCATAGAGAGTCGGGTATTAGGGTGCTTTGATGCCATGTGGCGGATCATGCTGGTGTTGGTGAGGTTGCTAGTGTTAATGCTGCATGCTCATTTTAGTATGGCACAGGTTGCAAATGATAATTCTTTTATCGTCCGCACTTTCATCAAAAAAGTGCCAGACTGTGGAATACTAACCCCTTGGCAAGGGAGATTGCTGAAAGGGGGTGCTCCAGGGAACATTTGCGGGCCTGTTTGGTGTGGCCCGCCTTCTCCCTTTTGCCACCCCACTGCCTCTTCCAGCCTGTTGCGGTGCTGCGGATCCCACCCTCTCTGTACTGCTGTTCTCTTTTGGCTTGCCACTGTCACAGACACTATCTCTGGCTGTGACCTTCCGTTCTTGCTTGTTCGGCGCTCCTCGCTGAAGTTCTGTTCCTGTGTATTATTTGTGGTTCTGTATGGGTTAACTCCCCTGTGTTCCTATTAGGAGTTAATCCTCTGTCTGCTCCATGGGTGTGGTCTCTCTGCTGCACCCATGGAACCTGTATATAAGGCTGAGGTTTCCTCAGTTCTGGTCAGCTCTCCTGGTGTGTGTTGTCTGTCCTGCTCCTGGTTTGTACTCTCTCTCCCATGCTGCTGACTCATGGGATCTGTGTCTGTCTGTGCTCTGTGGGTTTCCCTACTTGTTCATTTACGTCCTTTCCCGTTCTCTTTCCTGTCTTTCTGTTATCTGTTCTGCTAGTTATGTTTTAGTTACTTTGTGTTTATTCTGATGTCTGTGTTCAGCAAGCTTTTGCAGCAGAGTGGCATGACAAGGCCATGCAGTTTACTACTGGTGGAGCAAGTCCTTCTCTGCTCATTGCCACTCCTGCTCCCTTGTGTGAACTCCTGCTTGTATCATTAGTTGCACTGTTTTGTAATCTGTTCTGCCTGTTGTATTTTTAGTTACTTTGTGTTTATTCTGATGTCTGTGTTCAGCAAGCCTTTGCAGCAGAGTGGCATGACAAGGCCATGCAGTTTACTACTGGTGGAGCAAGTCCTTCTCTGCTCATTGCCACTCCTGCTCCCTTGCGTGAACTTCTGCTTGTGTTATTAGTTGCTCTGTTTTGTATTTACCTGTCTGTTATGTTTGCCTGTGTGCCGTCGGTACCTTCTGGTACCTGTTGTCCATTCGTTCCTGCTGTCACTGTCTAAGTTCACGCTCCAGAGTGGACCCTGGCAACTTCATGCGGCAAAGTCTAACCCTACCATCTAGAGCTCTAGTGAAAACCAGGAGTTGCTTAGTTACGCCCCTCTGGAGTATTACTAGACAGTGGCGCAGTGGAGGTTTTCTCCCACTGTGCTGACGGTACATAGAGCTCTTGTTTTGTCTGTGCTGCCTTCCCTGTTTTGTTTGTGCAATAAACTCTTATGTGTCTGTACCTGATTTCCGTTTATTGCTTGACGACGCGGTGGTCTCTCCTGGGACCTCCAACTCGTGACAGCCACCTTTCCAGGTTGGGTCAGTGACTTCATCGTCAACCCCTTCCTCTTCCACTTCCTCACTCAGGTTATCAACCCGACTTCTTGACCTAACAACAACCTCAGTTATTGACAAATGTGTCTCATCCTCATCATCAACCTCTTGAGACACTAATTGCCGTTCCCCACCGTCATCTTTTTCTGACTATGGATGCTCAAGAATTTTGGAATCAGGGCACAAGATCTCCTCATGTCCCTCTTGAAGCAGGCTTGGCAAGAGGCCCAAATTAAGGAATGGTGATGAAAAGAGCTCCTCGGAATATCCAAGTGTGGGATCACTTGTTTGCAAAGACTCTCTATGGTTGGAGGAAGGAGGATCAGGGCGAGGATTCTGTTGACCAGACTCTTGGCTACTGAGACTCGACTTCGTGTTAGACAGGGTGGTGCTTAACCGACTGGAAGCATTATCTGCTGCAATCCAACCGACCACCTAGTCGCACTGGTGTCGTCAAGAGTGGTGTCCTGCGCCACCCTGCAAACTGTGATATGAAGCTAGGTATAGTGGATGAGTGTGTTTCTTGTGCTCTGGCAGCAGGCACAGTTTCACAACGCCCAGGGCCACGACCTCTGCGTGCACCATGAGCAGCACAGCCACTTCCCCGTCCCTTACTGCTCGCCTTGCGCATATTAAATGGTATATCTGCTTGCAAGTATGTCACACATACAGTAGCGCAGGTTTTGTAAGTTTATGCACAAATAAAGTACACAGAATGTGACAGATATTTTTAGGATGCGCACACGTTATACAGGAGATGTAGCACAGATAATGTTGCTATCCGCAGCATCTATGAAAAAAGTACACTGAATGTCACAGATAATTTTAGGATGCGCAAAGGTTATACAGGAGGTATATTGCAAGAAAGTAATGTCGCTGTCACCACCGGCTAATAAAAAATTACACTGAGTTAATGTCACTGATATTTAGGTTGCACAAACGTTATACAGGAGGTATAGCGCAAATAATGTCACTGTCACCACCCCCTAATAAAAAATTACAGTGAATGAATGTCACTGATATTTAGAATGCACAAACATTATTCAGAAGGTATTGTGCAAGTAATGTCGCTGTCACCACCGGCTAATAAAAATTTACACTGAATGAATGTCACAGATATTTAGGTTGCACAAATGTTATACAGAAGGTATAGCGCAAGTAATGTCGCTTTTACCAGCGGTTAATAAAAAATTGCACTGAATTAATGTCACTGATATTTAGGATGGGCAAACGTTATACAGTAGATTTAGAACAGGTAATGTAACTGTCCGCAGCGGACACCATTTGCAGAAAAAGTACACTGGATGTCACAGATATTTTTAGGCTGCGCACACATTAGACAGGAGATGTAGCGCTGTCTGCAGCGGCCAAACAATTGCAAGCTATTTAGCGCAGGTTGAGCTAAAAATATATATTGCTGCCACATACAACAATAGTCCTTTAAAGGACTTTTTGGTCTCTGACAAGTTTTTTCAATTTAAAAAATCAGTATTTCACTCCCTACACTATCTGTCCCTTTTTCAGCACAGCTCTCCCTGACTAAGACGGAGCCGAACACGTGTCATCGGGTGCTATATAGCACCGGTGGACGCGTTATGGCGAGCCAATCACTGTAATGCCAGTATCCAACATGTCTACGGCATTATAGTGAATGGCAGCGCTTAACTGCTCATTTATTGGCTGCGTAGCAGCCAAGAAACATGCGGGGAGGAGACTCGAACATCGTGATTGAGCACACCCGGTGTTCGGCGATGCTTGATTAAAATCAGTGTTCGGCCGAGCATGCTCGCCCAACACTACCTCTGCTCCCTCTTTAGCTTTGCCTTTCATATTAGGAAGACCATGGCACCATATGAACTTGCCTAAACCTTGGGGCTGCTCAACAAACACAATGGCACATACAGTTCCCAGGATGCCAGTTGGGCATCACTACTCTAAGTGTACATCAAAGTAAACAGTAATTTCTGACTATGTGTTATAACTCTGTGCAGTATATCTATATACTAAAAAGATTGTAACAAAAACAAAGGTATTTAAAGACTGAAGTTGCAGAGTATTTTTCAATCAAAGTCTGGTTTTATTTCCTTGAGATTCAGTTGTTTAAATATCACTTGCTTCAGTGCTATTTATGATGTAGACACTATATCATCCAGTAGTTTTGTTATAAAAATGTCGGAAGATAAAGGCTCATTACTCTCAAATCTATTGCCTTCAGAAACAATTTGACCAAGATCTTTTTTGATGTACATAGTAGCAATAAGGACTCTTGCTCAAAAACAATAAATCATTTATCATATTATAGCTATTATGTTCTACTTTTATTTCAAATTCAATCTATTACTTTTTCTATAACATATAGTTCTGTTATGGACACTTTCCATGTCATTTGTGAAACTTAGTTCAGTGATCGGTCTTAAATATTTAACTTGCTACAAAATCATTTGTAAAAGCTACTCTTTGAACTTGTGTGCTGTCTTCAATAATTCAAATGTGATTTTTTTTTTTTTTTTTTTTAGAATCCATCCTGTTAACCCATTAAGTACTGGGTCTATTTTCATTTTTGCATATGTGATTTCTCCTTGCCACAATCCAATAGCTATAACTTTTTTTTATTTTTCCTTTCATATAGCCATATGAGGGCTACAAGATACATTTCTAATGGCACCATTTAATTTACCATATCTTATATTGGAAAACAGGGGTTTTCTTTGTTGGGTAAATAAAAAATAAATAAAAAAAAGTTTTTTTTGAGTTGATTACAACGCTCACTGTGTGTTAAAAATGACCTCCTTATTGTACGGCTCAGTATGATTATGGCAATGCTAAATTTGTATAGTTTTTATTTTGTTTTATTAATCTTAAAAGAAGATAAATACCTTTGAAAAAAATCTAACTTTTCTTTGCATTGCCATTTTCTGACAGGCATAACTTTCTATATTTTCATCTACAGAGTAGGGATGAGCGAACCCGAACTGTATAATTTTGTGGTGTCCGTGACGCGGACCCGAACCCGAACATTTTCGTAAAAGTCCGGGTTCGGGTTCGGTGTTCAGCGCTTTCTTGGCGCTTTTTTAAAGGCTGCAAAGCAGCCAATCAACAAGCGTCATACTACTTGCCCCAAGAGGCCATCACAGCCATGCCTACTATTGGCATGGCTGTGATTGGCCAGTGCAGCATGTGACCCAGCCTCTATATAAGCTTGGGTCACGTAGCGCTGCACGTCACTCTGCTGTTACAAGTGTAGGGAGAGGTTGCAGCTGCGACGTTAGGGCGAGATTAGGCAGTGATTAACTCCTCCAAAACACTTAAGACAGTGTTCGATCTACAGCTGTGGATCATTGAACTGCTGCTATTCAATTGCTCACTGTTTTTAGGCTGCCCAGAGTGTTTTTCAGTCACTTTTTTCTGGGGTGATCGGCAGCCATTTTGTGGCTTGTGGTGCGCCAGCACAAGCTGCCACCAAGTCCATTTAACCATCAATAGTGTGGTTATTTTTTGCTATATCCTACATCAGGGGCAAGCTGTCACCAAGTCCATTTAACCATCAATAGTGTGGTTATTTTTTGGCTATATCCTACATCAAGGGCAAGCTGCCACCAAGTCCATTTAACCATCAATAGTGTGGTTATTTTTTGGCTATATCCTACATCAGGGGCAAGCTGCCACCAAGTCCATTTAACCATCAATAGTGTGGTTATTTTTTAGCTATATCCTACATCAGGGGCAAGATGCCACCAAGTCCATTTAACCATCAATAGTGTGGTTATCTTTTGGCTATATCCAACATCAGGGGCAAGCTGCCACCAAGTCCATTTAACCATCAATAGTGTGGTTATTTAAATCTATCCCTAAAAGGGTATATTAGATTCAAGGTGCTGATAGGATCATTCTCAATAACTTCACACACACGCTACTGTGCATATCCAAGTCTAATTCTGTCCGTAAATGTATACCTGTCACCCAGCACCTAAATAATAGGCCTCAAATTTATATTCAGCTAAATCTGTGGCTATTGCTGTAGCTGCTCAAGTTATTTTGTGTCCGTCAAAGCACAGTTTTTGTTCTTGGTTGAAATACAATTCCCAACCTAGCAATTTTCTAAATTAATGGTTTCTGCTGTATCAGGCATACTTTAAATCTATCCCTAAAAGGGTATATTAGATTCAAGGTGCTGATAGGGTCATTCTCAATAACTTCACACACACGCTACTGTGCATATCCAAGTCTAATTCTGTCCGTAAACGTATACCTGTCACCCAGCGCCTAAATAATAGGCCTCAAATTTATATTCAGCTAAATCTGTGGCTATTGCTGTAGCTGGTCAAGTTATTTTGTGTCCGTCAAAGCACAGTTTATGTTCTGGGTTGAAATACAATTCCCAAAATAGCAATTTTCAAAATTTGTGGTTTCTGCTGTATCAGGCCTACTTTAAATCTATCCCTAAAAGGGTATATTAGATTCAAGGTGCTGATAGGGTCATTCTCAATAACTTCACACACACGCTACTGTGCATATCCAAGTCTAATTCTGTCCGCAAACGTATACCTGTCACCCAGCGCCTAAATAATAGGCCTTAAATTTATATTCAGCTAAATCTGTGGCTATTGCTGTAGCTGGTCAAGTTATTTTGCGTCCGTCAAAGCACAGTTTATGTTCTGGGTTGAAATACAATTCCCAAAATAGCAATTTTCAAAATTTGTGGCTTCTGCTGTATCAGGCCTACTTTAAATCTATCCCTAAAAGGGTATATTAGATTCAAGGTGCTGATAGGGTCATTCTCAATAACTTCACACACACGCTACTGTGCATATCCAAGTCTAATTCTGTCCGTAAACGTATACCTGTCACCCAGCGCCTAAATAATAGGCCTCAAATTTATATTCAGCTAAATCTGTGGTTATTGCTGTAGCTGCTCAAGTTATTTTGTGTCCGTCAAAGCACAGTTTTTGTTCTTGGTTGAAATACAATTCCCAACCTAGCAATTTTCTAAATTAATGGTTTCTGCTGTATCAGGCCTACTTTAAATCTATCCCTAAAAGGGTATATTAGATTCAAGGTGCTGATAGGGTCATTCTCAATAACTTCACACACACGCTACTGTGCATATCCAAGTCTAATTCTGTCCGTAAACGTATACCTGTCACCCAGCGCCTAAATAATAGGCCTCAAATTTATATTCAGCTAAATCTGTGGCTATTGCTGTAGCTGGTCAAGTTATTTTGTGTCCGTCAAAGCACAGTTTATGTTCTGGGTTGAAATACAATTCCCAAAATAGCAATTTTCAAAATTTGTGGTTTCTGCTGTATCAGGCCTACTTTAAATCTATCCCTAAAAGGGTATATTAGATTCAAGGTGCTGATAGGGTCATTCTCAATAACTTCACACACACGCTACTGTGCATATCCAAGTCTAATTCTGTCCGTAAATGTATACCTGTCACCCAGCACCTAAATAATAGGCCTCAAATTTATATTCAGCTAAATCTGTGGCTATTGCTGTAGCTGCTCAAGTTATTTTGTGTCCGTCAAAGCACAGTTTTTGTTCTTGGTTGAAATACAATTCCCAACCTAGCAATTTTCTAAATTAATGGTTTCTGCTGTATCAGGCATACTTTAAATCTATCCCTAAAAGGGTATATTAGATTCAAGGTGCTGATAGGGTCATTCTCAATAACTTCACACACACGCTACTGTGCATATCCAAGTCTAATTCTGTCCGTAAACGTATACCTGTCACCCAGCGCCTAAATAATAGGCCTCAAATTTATATTCAGCTAAATCTGTGGCTATTGCTGTAGCTGGTCAAGTTATTTTGTGTCCGTCAAAGCACAGTTTATGTTCTGGGTTGAAATACAATTCCCAAAATAGCCATTTTCAAAATTTGTGGTTTCTGCTGTATCAGGCCTACTTTAAATCTATCCCTAAAAGGGTATATTAGATTCAAGGTGCTGATAGGGTCATTCTCAATAAATTCACACACACGCTACTGTGCATATCCAAGTCTAATTCTGTCCGCAAACGTATACCTGTCACCCAGAGCCTAAATAATAGGCCTTAAATTTATATTCAGCTAAATCTGTGGCTATTGCTGTAGCTGGTCAAGTTATTTTGTGTCCGTCAAAGCACAGTTTATGTTCTCGGTTGAAATACAATTCCCAAAATAGCAATTTTCTAAATTTGTGGTTTCTGCTGTATCAGGCCTACTTTAAATCTATCCCTAAAAGGGTATATTAGATTCAAGGTGCTGATAGGGTCATTCTCAATAACTTCACACACACGCTACTGTGCATATCCAAGTCTAATTCTGTCCGCAAACGTATACCTGTCACCCAGCGCCTAAATAATAGGCCTTAAATTTATATTCAGCTAAATCTGTGGCTATTGCTGTAGCTGGTCAAGTTATTTTGTGTCCGTCAAAGCACAGTTTATGTTCTGGGTTGAAATACAATTCCCAAAATAGCAATTTTCAAAATTTGTGGTTTCTGCTGTATCAGGCCTACTTTAAATCTATCCCTAAAAGGGTATATTAGATTCAAGGTGCTGATAGGGTCATTCTCAATAACTTCACACACACGCTACTGTGCATATCCAAGTCTAATTCTGTCCGTAAACGTATACCTGTCACCCAGCGCCTAAATAATAGGCCTCAAATTTATATTCAGCTAAATCTGTGGTTATTGCTGTAGCTGCTCAAGTTATTTTGTGTCCGTCAAAGCACAGTTTTTGTTCTTGGTTGAAATACAATTCCCAACCTAGCAATTTTCTAAATTAATGGTTTCTGCTGTATCAGGCATACTTTAAATCTATCCCTAAAAGGGTATATTAGATTCAAGGTGCTGATAGGGTCATTCTCAATAACTTCACACACACGCTACTGTGCATATCCAAGTCTAATTCTGTCCGTAAACGTATACCTGTCACCCAGCGCCTAAATAATAGGCCTCAAATTTATATTCAGCTAAATCTGTGGCTATTGCTGTAGCTGGTCAAGTTATTTTGTGTCCGTCAAAGCACAGTTTATGTTCTGGGTTGAAATACAATTCCCAAAATAGCAATTTTCAAAATTTGTGGTTTCTGCTGTATCAGGCCTACTTTAAATCTATCCCTAAAAGGGTATATTAGATTCAAGGTGCTGATAGGGTCATTCTCAATAACTTCACACACACGCTACTGTGCATATCCAAGTCTAATTCTGTCCGCAAACGTATACCTGTCACCCAGCGCCTAAATAATAGGCCTTAAATTTAGATTCAGCTAAATCTGTGGCTATTGCTGTAGCTGGTCAAGTTATTTTGTGTCCGTCAAAGCACAGTTTATGTTCTGGGTTGAAATACAATTCCCAAAATAGCAATTTTCAAAATTTGTGGTTTCTGCTGTATCAGGCCTACTTTAAATCTATCCCTAAAAGGGTATATTAGATTCAAGGTGCTGATAGGGTCATTCTCAATAACTTCACACACACGCTACTGTGCATTTCCAAGTTTAATTCTGTCCGTAAACGTATACCTGTCACCCAGCGCCTAAATAATAGGCCTCAAATTTATATTCAGCTAAATCTGTGGCTATTGCTGTAACTGCTCAAGTTATTTTGTATCCGTCAAAGCACAGTTTTTGTTCTGGGATGAAATACAATTCCCAACCTAGCAATTTTCTAAATTAGTGGTTTCTGCTGTATCAGGCCTACTTTAAATCTATCCCTAAAAGGGTATATTAGATTCAAGGTGCTGATAGGGTCATTCTCAATAACTTCACACACACGCTACTGTGCATTTCCAAGTCTAATTCTGTCCGTAAATGTATACCTGTCACCCAGCGCCTAAATAATAGGCCTCAAATTTATATTCAGCTAAATCTCTGGCTATTGCTGTAGCTGCTCAAGTTATTTTGTGTCCGTCAAAGCACAGTTTTTGTTCTGGGTTGAAATACAATTCCCGACCTAGCAATTTTCAAAATTTGTGGTTTCTGCTGTATCAGGCCTTCTTTAAATCTATCCCTAAAAGGGTATATTAGATTCAAGGTGCTGATAGGGTCATTCTCAATAACTTCACACACACACTACTGTGCATATTAAGTCTAATTCTGTCCGTAAACGTATACCTGTCACCCAGCGCCTAAATAATAGGCCTCAAATTTATATTCAGCTAAATCTGTCATTACTGCTGTGCCTGTATTAGTGTAATACGGTACCTAAATAGATAGCCAGATAGTGTTAGGTGCCTGTAAAAAAAGGCCTGAATTTGAATTCAATACATTGGGCCAAATAATTTTTTTCTTATTGTGGTGAACGGTAACAATGAGGAAAACATCTAGTAAGGGACGCGAACGCGGACATGGTCGTGGTGGTGTTAGTGGACCCTCTGGTGCTGAAAGATGACGTGGCCGTTCTGCCACAGCCACACGTCCTAGTGAACCAACTACCTCAGGTCCCAGTAGCCAGCAGAATTTACAGCAATATTTTGTGGGGCCCAATGCCGTTCTAAGGATGGTAAGGCCTGAGCAGGTACAGGCATTAGTCAATTGGGTGGCCGACAGTAGATCCAGCACGTTCACATTTTCGCCCACCCAGTCTTCTGCAGAAAGCGCACAGATGGCGCATGAAAACCAAGCCCATCAGTCTGTCACATCACCCTCATGCATATCAGGGAAACTGTCTGAGCCTCAAGTAATGCAGCAGTCTTTTATGCAGTTTTAAGACTCTGCTGGCAGGGTTTCCCAAGGGCATCCACCTAGCCCTTCGCCAGGGGTGGAAGAGATAGAATGCACTAACGAACAACCACTTATGTTTCCTAATGGTGAGGACATGGGAATACCACCTCAGCACGTCTCTGATGATGACGAAACACAGGTGACAACTGCTGCGTCTTTCTGCAGTGTGCAGACTGAACAGGAGGTCAGGGAGGAAGACTGGGTGGAAGACGATGCAGGGGACGATGAGGTCCTAGACCCCACATGGAATGAAGGTCGTGCCACTGACTTTCAGAATTCGGAGGAAGAGGCAGTGGTGAGACCGAGCCAACAGCGTAGCAAAAGAGGGAGCAGTGGGCAAAAGCACAACACCCGCCGCCAAGAGAGTCCGTCTGCTACTGGCCACCGCCATCTGGGACCGAGCACCCCAAAGGCAGCTTCAAGGAGTTCCCTGGCGTGGCAGTTCTTCAAACAATGTGCTGACAACAAGACCCGAGTGGTTTGCATGCTGTGCCATCAGAGCCTGAAGCGAGGCATTAACGTTCTGAACCTTAGCACAACCTGCATCACCAGGCACCTGCATGCAAAGCATGAACTGCAGTGGAGTAAACACCTTAAAAACAAAGAACAGAGGATGTACCACCAACACCACCACCTCCGTCACCAAGCATCTCAACCATGTCACACGGCAGCGTTCAGCTCTCCATCTCACAAACATTTGAGAGAAAGCGTAAATTCCCACCTAGTCACCCTCGATCCCTGGCCCTGAATGCCAGCATTTCTAAACTACTGGCCTATGAAATGCTGTCATTCAGGCTGGTGGACACAGACAGCTTCAAACAGCTCATGTCGCTTGCTGTCCCACAGTATGTTGTTCCCAGCCGGCACTACTTCTCCAAGAGAGCCGTGCCTTCCCTGCACAACCAAGTATCCGATAAAATCAAGTGTGCACTGTGCAACGCCATCTGTGGCAAGGTCCACCTAACCACAGATACGTGGACCAGTAAGCACGGCCAGGGACGCTATATCTTCCTAACTGCACACTGGGTAAATGTACTAGCAGCTGGCGAAGAGCTGTTTGGCGCACGTCCTTCCGTCGCCAAGGATCGCAGGGCAACATTCTTTGCCTCCTGTCGCCTCCTCCTCCTATTCGGCTTCCTCCTCCTCTTCTTCCACCTGCTCATCCAGTCAGCCACACACCTTTACCACCAACTTCAGCACAGCCCGGGGTAAACGTCAGCAGGCCATTCTGAAACTCATATGTTTGGGGGACAGGCCCCACACCGCACAGGAGTTGTGGCGGGGTATAGAACAACAGACCGACGAGTGGTTGCTGCCGGTGAGCCTCAAGCCCGGCCTGGTGGTGTGCGATAATGGGCGAAATCTCATTGCAGCTCTGGGTCTAGCCGGTTTGAGGCACATCCCTTGCCTGGCGCATGTGCTGAATTTGGTGGTGCAGAAGTTCATTCACAACTACCCCGACATGTCAGAGCTGCTGCATAAAGTGCGGGCCGTCTGTTCGCGCTTCCGGCGTTCACATCCTGCCGCTGCTCGCCTGTCTGCGCTACAGCGTAACTTCGGCCTTCCCGCTCACCGCCTCATATGCGACGTGCCCACCAGGTGGAACTCCACCTTGCACATGCTGGACAGACTGTGCGAGCAGCAGTAGGCCATAGTGGAGTTTTAGCTGCAGCAAGCACGGGTCGGTCGCACTGCGGAACAGCCCCACTTCACCACCAATGACTGGGCCTCCGTGCGAGACCTGTGTGCCCTGTTGCGCTGTTTCGAGTACTCCACCAACATGGCCAGTGGCAATGAAGCCGTTATCAGCGTTACAATACCACTTCTATGTCTCCTTGAGAAAACACTTAGGGCGATGATGGAAGAGGAGGTGGCCCAGGAGGAGGAGGAGGAGGAGGAAGAGGGTTCATTTTTAGCACTTTCAGGCCAGTCTCTTTGAAGTGACTCAGAGTGAGGTTTTTTGCAACAGCAGAGGCCAGGTACAAATGTGGCCAGACAGGGTCCACTACTGGAGGACGAGGAGGACGAGGAGGTGGTGGAGGAGGATGAGGATGAAGCATGTTCACAGCGGGGTGGCACCCAACACAGCTCGTGCCCATCACTGGTGCGTGGCTGGGGGGAAACGCAGGACGATGACGATACGCCTCCCACAGAGGACAGCTTGTCCTTAACTCTGGGCAGCCTGGCACACATGAGCGACTACATGCTGCAGTGCCTGAGCAACGACAGCAGAGTTGCCCACATTTTAACGTGTGCGGACTACTGGGTTGCCACCCTGCTGGATCCACGGTACAAAGACAATGTGCCCACCTTACTTCCTGCACTGGAGCGTGATAGGAAGATGCGCGAGTACAAGCGCACGTTGGTAGACGCGCTACTGAGAGCATTCCCAAATGTCACAGGGGAACAAGTGGAAGCCCAAGGCGAAGGCAGAGGAGGAGTAAGAGGTCGCAAACGCAGCTGTGTCACGGCCAGCTCCTCTGAGGGCAGGGTTAGCATGGCAGAGATGTGGAAAAATTTTGTCACCACGCCACAGCTAACTGCACCACCACCTGATACGGAACGTGTTAGCAGGAGGCAACATTTCACTAACATGGTGGAACAGTACGTGTGCACACCCCTCCACGTACTGACTGATGGTTCGGCCCCATTCAACTTCTGGGTCTCCAAATTGTCCACGTGGCCAGAGCTAGCCTTTTATGAGTTGGAGGTGCTGGCCTGCCCGGCGGCCACCGTTTTGTCTGAACGTGTATTCAGCACGGCAGGGGGCATCATTACAGACAAACGCAGCCGCCTGTCTACAGCCAATGTGGACAAGCTGATGTTCATAAAAATGAACCAGGCATGGATCCCACAGGACCTGTCCATCCCTTGTGCAGATTAGACATTAACTACCTCCCCTTAACCATATATTATTGTACTCCAGGGCACCAAATTGTCCACGTGGCCAGAGCTAGCCTTTTATGCCTTGGAGGTGCTGGCCTGCCCGGCGGGCCAGCGTTTTGTCTGAACGTGTATTCAGCACGGCAGGGGGCATCATTACAGACAAACGCAGCCGCCTGTCTACAGCCAATGTGGACAAGCTGACGTTCATAAAAATGAACCAGGCATGGATCCCACAGGACCTGTCCATCCCTTGTGCAGATTAGACATTAACTACCTCCCCTTAACCATATATTATTGTACTCCAGGGCACTTCCTCATTCAATCCTATTTTTATTTTCATTTTACCATTATATTGCGGGGCAACCCAAAGTTGAATGAACCCCTCCTCTGTCTGGGTGCCGGGGCCTAAAAATATCTGACAGTGGCCTGTTCCAGTGGTGGGTGACATGAAGCCTGATTCTCTGCTATGACATGAAGACTGATTCTCTGCTGACATGAAGCCTGAATCTCTGTTATGGGACCTCTCTCCTCTGCCTGGGTGCCTGGGCCTAAATATCTGACAATGGACTGTTCCAGTGGTGGGTGACGTGAAGCCTGATTCTCTGCTATGACATGAAGCCTGATTCTCTGCTATGACATGAAGACTGATTCTCTGCTGAGTCGCTGACATGAAGCCTGAATCTCTGTTATGGGACCTCTCTCCTCTGTCTGGGTGCCGGGGCCTAAATTATATGACATGATTCTCTGCTATGATTCTCTGCTAAGCCTGATTCTCTGCTATGACATGAAGACTGATTCTCTGCTGACATGAAGCCAGATTCTATGTTATGGGACCTCTCTCCTCTGTCTGGGTGCCGGGGCCTAAAAATATCTGACAGTGGCCTGTTCCAGTGGTGGGTGACATGAAGCCTGATTCTCTGCTATGACATGAAGACTGATTCTCTGCTGAGTCGCTGACATGAAGCCAGATTCTATGTTATGGGACCTCTCTCCTCTGTCTGGGTGCCGGGGCCTAAATTATATGACAATGGACTGTTCCAATGTTGGGTGACGTGAAGCATGATTCTCTGCTATGACATGAAGACTGATTCTCTGCTGACATGAAGCCAGATTCTCTGCTATGGGACCTCTCTCCTCTGCCTGGGTGCCTGGGCCTAAATATCTGACAATGGACTGTTCCAGTGGTGGGTGACGTGAAGCCTGATTCTCTGCTATGACATGAAGACTGATTCTCTGCTGAGTCGCTGACATGAAGCCTGAATCTCTGTTATGGGACCTCTCTCCTCTGTCTGGGTGCCTGGGCCTAAATTATATGACAATGGACTGTTCCAATGTTGGGTGACGTGAAGCATGATTCTCTGCTATGACATGAAGACTGATTCTCTGCTGACATGAAGCCTGAATCTCTGTTATGGGACCTCTCTCCTCTGCCTGGGTGCCGGGGCCTAAATATCTGACAATGGACTGTTCCAGTTTTGGGTGACGTGAAGCCTGATTCTCTGCTATGACATGAAGACTGATTCTCTGCTGACATGAAGCCAGATTCTCTGCTATGGGACCTCTCTCCAATTGATATTGGTTAATTTTTATTTAATTTTATTTTTATTCATTTCCCTATCCACATTTGTTTGCAGGGGATTTAACTTCATTTTGCTGCCTTTTGCAGCCCTCTAGCCCTTTCCTGGGCTGTTTTACAGCCTTTTTAGTGTCGAACTTCTCGAACCCGAACATCCAGGTGTTCGCTCAACTTTACTCCAATCTCATCTCATTGATTGGACTTCAGTTAGCTGACACCTCACTCCAATTAGCTCTTAGAGATGTCATTAGTCTGGTGGTTCGCATACTTTTTCCACCTGCACTGTGAATGTTTACATTGTGTATTCAATAAAAACATGGTAACATTTAATTCTTTGTGTGTTATTAGTTTAAGCAGACTGTGATTGTCTATTGTTGTGACTTAGATGAAGATCAGATCACATTTTATGACCAATTTGTGCAGAAATCCAT
Source organism: Bufo bufo (assembly GCF_905171765.1). Taxonomy (NCBI): domain Eukaryota; kingdom Metazoa; phylum Chordata; class Amphibia; order Anura; family Bufonidae; genus Bufo; species Bufo bufo. The sequence continues at coordinate 164,931,756 of NC_053391.1, read as the reverse complement.
ATAATTCCAAAGGGTTCACATACTTTTTCTTGCAACTGTATATATTCTAAAGCCCTATATTTGAATATATAGCACTATATTCTAAATATTTGCGAATTCTCAAAGTAAAATTTGCGATTCGAATATTTGCGCTCAACACTACTACGTAATTCCTCCCAAAGCTTTTCCACTGGTGTAGTCAATCACTGCTCCTTTATAAGGTGCTTTTCTCCAGCTCCATATTTGACTCTAAATTAATCAGAATGTAGAGCACACATATATTGAAGCACCGCAGGTAATTATTTAAACCTGCTCTTTTTATTATACTTACAGAAGGTTTTTAAAATACAGAAATATCGCAATAAAAAGACTCGTCTCTCAACGAACGCCCTACCCGGGTTTAACCATCTGCTTCTTCATCACGCCCCTAAATATTTATTGATCAGAACAAAAAAATCAAATCTAAAACTAAAGCACAAATAAAATTACATAAATATAGCAATAAACCATAAAGATAATGGGGGTGGAGCCAGCGCCGGACTGTGATGGCAGCTTAGTCAGGAGCTCTCCGTTACAGATCCCATAAAGCACCAGCTTACGTTAGCTGACAGCCAGAGAGATGGTCAAGATAGGCCAATCCAAGTATGGAGACTCATCTAGCTCCAACAAAACTGCAAACCCGGGTGGAGAAATGGATAAATTTATCCAAAAAGCAGCCGCCACAATTGCAGCCCGGGAGCCCAAGATGGCGCTGACACCTTCGCTTAAGGTCAGTGAGCGCGCTGCGAACCTCTCTGAAGGGGAGTCGGACACCGAAGATTCTCATAACAGAACAGCGCTCCCGATCACCCGCAGATTTCTGAAGCAAGCGCTTAGTAAAGCTATGGAGCCTATACTGACTGAGGCCTAAACCGAAGCCATCTGACCCCCCCCAGGGATGTCATCTGCCGCTTTCTTAATTTTCAGGTCAAAGCAGCAGTGCTAGAGGCGGCCAGAAATCAAGATAACATAACATGCGAGGGGTCGACTGTTACGATTTTTCAGGACTTAGCTCCCTCAACATTAAGAAAACGGCGCTCCTTGAAGCCCTTGACCGATTGGCTTCGGTCCAACAAGATCCTGTATCAGTGGAACTTTCCATTTGGACTTACCTTTGCATATGAGGTAATATCCACGTTCGCCGATTTAGCCGTAGTTTTCGATCATCTACAGATCCCGCGCATTGAAATCGAAAACTGGGAGCTATATCAAGACATCCTGGAGTTACCGGAGCTTCCCGTAATCGCACCCTTTGAACATCCTCGCACTCCAAAGTCGCAGAAGGTTAAGCGAAGAAATATACAGTTCACTCCATGAGGGTCCTGCGCAGTGACAACTCCTTCTCTACTAAATGTTTAATTACATGCTTAGTTTGAGCTATCCTTTACCTATTCACTCCTTATGAAACATCTCTACCCTCATGTTTCATGTCTTATCTAGCGTACTTCCCTCCATTTCCCGCTGCCCTTTCCCTCCTACTTTCTCATACTATGCCTATCCATTGCTAGGCCGTTCTTGGCGTCTCTCTCGCGTCTGTCTGATAGCCTCCTATGTGGGGCCTTACACAGTGCGATGGGGATCGCAAATGGGTTTTTCAACCTTTATCCCCCCTTACGACCCCCACTCTATACTGTGATGACCTACTATCAAAGGCTCACCATGCTGACAGTTTCTTTATCTGTTTTACTTGTTATTGTTTTTACTTTTATTTTGTTAAAGGTAAATATTTCACCTTTTCTGAACATACAGCAGGTGGTTTTACGTGGGGTTATAACCTCTCTTCCCCCCTCTCTCCTGCTACCTAAAATCTCCTCACAACTTACTTCATTGTTGGTTGCACCAATGCGACCCTGTTTTAGTTACTGTTTTGTGTTCAAATTTTATTTGATTTTATTATTTCACAGTCAAAGAGTGCTGACGTGCTTTCCAGATGTTCTTAAAAATGTGACATGCTGGGCCCTGACTCCCCCTGAGGCTGCCAATCATTATCACCTCCCTTTATCTGTTACTATAATACATAGCAACTTTTACCCCCCCTTCCCCCCCATTCAATTCCTCATGACACATTTTAAACTCTCATCCTTCAATGTGAAAGGATTAAGATCACCTTCTAAAAGATCCCAGATCTTTTCCCTCTTATGGAAGGAGAATTGTTCAATTATCTTTCTTCAAGAAACCCACAACAGGTGAAATACCGAGATCTCTCCTATTCTAGATTCCCGGAATGGTATCACAGTGGTTCTGATGGAGCGGCCTCCAGGGGAGTCAGCATTGGCTTCAAAATTTTTTTCCTATTCCAGTATTCTTCCCATATTGTGGATACTGAGGGAAGATATCTTATCTTAAAGGGACTTATAGGCCACAAAATGTTTACTCTAGTGAATATTTATGCCCCTAACTATGATCAAGTCCCCTGGCTTCTAGAGGTTCTTTCAAAGATAGAAAACGTCAAGGAGGGAATAATTATCATGGCAGGGATCTTAACATAGCCCTACACCCGGCCACGGACACATCGTCCAAGAAGTCCTCTATTTCAAGCAAACTCTTGAAAAAAACAAAAAATAAATTACATTCCATGGGTTTGATTGATGTATGGAGATGTATGAACCCTTCAGTTATTGATTACACTTTCTATTCTGCTCCATCTCATTCCTATAGCAGGATTGACTATATCTTCATACCAAAAGACTTCCTTCACCAATCCTCAGACCCACAAATTGGAAGCATCACCATCTCAGACCACTCTCCAGTTTTCTGTTCCTTTCATCTACAACCTGGTTCTGGTAAGCCCTCCAATTGGAGACTAAATGAGTCCATATTGAGTGACACTGAACATGTAAACCACTTCACTTCTCTTCTGGAACAATACTTTGCAGCCAATAATTCCCCTGAAATATCCCCACAAACGTTATGGGATGCCCAAAAAGCATATATTCGTGGACACTTCATAAGCAAATGCTCCCATTTAAAAAAATTAGCAGACAAATACTTTTACTCCCTCTTCGACAGCATACATATCCTAGAGAGCCGACATAAACAGTCCCTAGACCCTCAATTACTTTCTGAGCTACTGGCTCTTAGATCCGAGCTCAAAAACTTATTAAATAAAAAATCTGCCAAATACTACCTCTCCTCCCAACAAAAATTTTATGCTCATGGCAACAAAGCCTCAAGATTTATGATGAACCGTATAAAAAAAAAGAAAAAATGCCAGATACGTGACCTCTATTAAAACCATCCAAGGACACCAACTCTATTCACCGGAGGCTATTGCTGAGCAATTCCGCCTTTTTTATAAAGACCTTTATAACCTACCCCCCCCCTCGGCTCCCCAATCCAACACTGGGTCACAGCTTCATCCCAACTCTTTTTTAGATACCCTTAAACTACCAACCCTGACCCCATCCCAGAGAGAAGACATCTCAAGACCTTTTGACTTAATAGAACTCATCAAGGCCATAAAAACCTCACCAAAAAATAAATGTCCCGGCCCTGATGGTCTCCCGACTGTTTACTATTTAACCTTCTACAACACATTAACTCCTTATCTTCTCCAAGTCTGTAACCAAACTCTTCAAAATTCTCCACTCTCCTCAGACATGACAAGAGCTGTGATCACGATCATTCCTAAAGAAGGAAAAGACCCCAAAATATGTGCTAACTACCGCCCAATCTCCCTTCTAAACATAGATATGAAGCTCCTAGCAAAAATGCTTGCAACTAGAATACAATCCATTCTTCCTGACTTGATCCATCCTGATCAGGTGGGATTTGTTAAAGGGAGAGAGGGAAAGGATAACACCACCAAGATTCTAGACGCCCTTTATTATGCTTCTAACAAAAAATTACCCTTAGTTCTCTTAGGTACCGACGCGGAAAAAGCATTTGACCGTATTGACTGGTCCTATATTAAACTCACATTGCAGAAATTCGACTTCCCTGATCCATATATTCATGCTATCTTTGCAATGTACAACAACGCTTCCGCTTCGGTCCTAGTGAATAACCATATCTCCAACAATTTCCAGATTAAAAATGGAACTCACCAAGGTTGTCCCCTTTCCCCCCTTATTTTTGTCCTAGTCATGGAAACCCTTATGCAGGCACTCAGACAAGAGGAATCCATCAAAGGATTAAAAATTGGATCCCATGAATGTAAACTAGCTGCATTTGCGGATGACCTTTTAATTCTTACCACTAATCCTAGTACCTCCATGCCCAAGATACTCTTAACACTTGATACCTTTAGTTCATTATCGAACTTTAAGATCAACCCCCAAAAGTCACAGATCCTACACATAGGTTTATCTCCTACATCCATCAAAAGACTCCAAGCAAATTCCCCATTTAATTGGACTACCCAACTCATAACGTACTTAGGAATTAAAATTAATACTCACTTACCAGACCTTTTTCATCTAAACTACACTCCTCTTCTTCACTCTGTAGCCACTCAATTGGACTCATTAGAAAAACACTTTCTCTCCTGGTTTGGAAGGAAAAACATTGTGATGTCACTAGTCATCCCTAGGCTTACTTACCTACTCCAGGTTCTCCCCATCATGATCCCTCGATATTTTTTCAGAAAACTTAACACACTTATATGGCAGTTCTTATGGGAAAAGAAAAGACCTAGAATTTCGCTCTCCACCCTTACTAGACCAAAACAGCTAGGAGGTATTAACCTACCAGATCCCGAACTTTACATGAAAGCTATACACCTTTGTAGAGCTATCGATTGGATCCACTCACCGGCACATAAAATGTGGCTCCAGATCGAAAACGCTAACTTTAGCTCTTCTCCTAGATCCCTTCTGCTATCAGACAAACCCCTTATACCACTTCCTCAGTTGTCTAATCCAATGATTCGTACTACCATCAAAGTATGGAAATGGTTCTCTTCCAACCAGGACAATCCTTTACCTCTATCTCCCCTTCTTCAAATCAGAGATATATACTCTCTAGCCCCTGCCGAAGTTAGATCATCCACTCCCCCTCAGCTCAGATCCTCATCTACCCCAATAATTGAACTCCTGGATAGTGATTGTTGTGTCCCTCCAGAACTAGATCTTGCTTCCACTCTAGCCATACACCCCGCTAACTTCCTTGCACTTAAATATCTCAAGGATGAATTGCTCATTTATTCCAGATCTACTCCCACTAACCATTCCCCCGGATGGTTTGAAAACCTATTATCCACTAGCGCTTACCCACCCAAACTGATATCCTTCCTATATCCTTCCTATACAAAAGGCTCATCCAGCCTCCCAAGAAAATTAAACCCTCTTTCATAGGATTATGGGAAAAAGATCTGGACAAACAGTTCTCAGACAAAGAAATTAATTCACTGCTGATCATTCCACATAGAATCTCAAGGTGCGTCCGAGTGCAGGAGAACAGTTACAAAATTTTATCCAGATGGTATAAAACACCTGATAAAATAGCTTTCCTGTACCCCGACGTTCCCGACTTATGCTGGAGATGCGGTTCTGAAAAAGGCACTTTTATTCACACATGGTGGAATTGCCCCCCTATACTACGTTGGTGGGAGCAGATCTTCCAAATTAGTAACTCTATCTGTGGCTCTAAGGCCCCATGCACACCTGAAATTGCCCTTATATCCCTAGATGTATCCAAACATGATAAATGCTATGGATTATTAAAACACCTATTTTCAGCAGCCCGGCTCCTGATTCCCACGAAATGGCGTTCAACTGAAATCCCATCCATTGACCAATGGAGAAATAGAGTCGACCAAATTTCTACCGAGCACCCGAGTATAATGGAAGTCAATGGGAGTACCCGAATTAAACCAAAGATAAAATAAATTTTAGATGAAAAATTGTTAGGAAACATTCTTTAGTGTATATTTACTTGTATATAAAGTGCAAGTGCTGCCAAAAATTACAAGGAAGAGACACTCATACAACCTGTATATCACATAAATGAGGGCCTCATTCACATTGTGGTACAATTGTTCATGTAGTGGGACTCCTACATTCATAAAGCCTATGCACTAAGTGAAAGGGCTGCCAAAAATTACAAAGAACCGGCACTACAATACACCCTTTGTTACACAAAAAGGAGGGCATCATACAAAGCCTTGAAAAATTATGATTTATGGTCTGCTGGTGACCCTCAAAAACATTTGGATCAAGCTGACCATCTAAAACATTATTGGTGAGGGCATGCTGCCGCTTTGGTGACTCCAGAGAACCTTGGGCCGATCACACGTCCCCGTGATGGCAAAGATCCATCTGGATGTCTGGCCTATCAACTTTTGATGTTATTGTCAGCGCAAACCATGGTGACTACGGGCAGGGGAGCACCCAGGAATTTTGTCTAGGGGGGGTCCGAAAGGCAAAAAAATTTGGCAAGTGCGCTGTGCCAATTCTTTTGCCTGCCCATTTTTCAAAGCCCCGTTTATATTTAAAAATGCAGGGGGGGGGGGTGTAGTGTGTTGCGCTGATTCTTTTACTTGGCGATTCTAAAAGATCTGCAGGAATAGAACAATGCACATCATACGGAGAGGGGGGCCTGTCCTGGCTGCACTGCCTGCTTATACAACAAGCTACAGCCAGGAAGCTCCTCCGCTCTCCTCCCTCCCCAGATCCTGCTCAAGGACTGTGGTTCCCCCCTACCATCTGCCACCTGCCCGTGGCCTGCTGCCCCCTTTAGCTGTCCTCACCCAGCTCTGAATCCTCCTTCTGCAAATGGCAGGGGGAGGAGCCGGAGCATCTCCTCTCCTACATAGCACCCCATACCTCTTACATCCAGTGATGTCACCTTTGTTGTAGACGTTCTCTTTCTTTATCTTCTCCATTCAGACCAGACCGCCATGATGATTTTTCAGCCATCTCCCATCTCTGCAGAGATTAACAAACAGACATTAGTTTCCCACATTTCCATCATCTTCACATCTTCTAAACACCCTTTCCTGCCACCCCCAATACTATACTGCAGAAACAGTCCCCCTGGAAATACTACTACCACACAGATAGTGCCCCCTTCAACAATTATTTGCACACAGTGCTCTAAAAACTAACTGCCCAGACACTAATAGTATAAAGATAATGTCCCCCAAAAATTATTGTGCTAAGCTTATACAGTGGCAGGGTGCCCCCCAAAGTAACAGTGCTCCCCAAAATCCCACCAATAGAAATAATTCTCTGCCAGAGCACACTTGGTAGTAATAATGCCCCTATAGTGCCCATACTAGTAATCATGTTCCTCATAGCCCCCCAGTAGTAGTAAAGCTCCGCATAATACCTCCCAGTACTAATAATTCTCCCTACAATGACAGTATATGAAATACCCCCGCTTAGTGCCCGCTGTTGAGCTAATGTCCTCATAATGTATGCCAGTATAAAAAAAAAACTATATAGTGGCCCAGTAAATGCCCTCATAGTGCTCCTCTCCCCCTTCCCCATAATGTCCCCATAATATGCCAGTAAAAAATGCCCCTTCTAAGTGCCACCATATGCCCCAATAGTGCTAAACTCCCCCATAGTGCCCCCAAATAATGCCCCATAGTGCCGCTCTCCCCTATAGTGCCTCCCATAATGTGCCAGTAAAAAATGCCCCCTTAGTGCCAGCAGATGCCATAATGCCCCCCATAATGTGCCAATAAGAATAAAGGCCCCTTTAGAGCCCCCACTTCCCCATAGTGCCCCCAAATAATGCCCCTATAGTGCCACCAGATGCCCCATAGTGTCATTCTCCCCTATAGTGCCCCCCATAATGTGTCAATAAAAAAGCCCCTTTAGACCCCCCAGATGCCCCCATAGTGCTCCTCTCCCCCATGGTGCCCCCCCCCATAAATGTGCCAGTAAAAAATGCCCCTTCGAAGTGCCGCCATATGCCCCAATAGTGCTTCACTCCCCATAGTGCTCTCCCCTATAGTGTCTCCCATAATGTGCCAGTAAACAATGCCCCCTTAGTGCCACCAGATGCCATAATGCCCCCCATAATGTGCCAAGAAGAATAAAGGCCCCTTTAGAGCCCCCAGATGCCCCCATAGTGCTCCTCTCCCCCATGGTGCCTCCCCCCCATAATGTGCCAGTAAGAGGTGGAACCCCCCAAAAAATTGGGCTGTAAGAATTGTCAGATGCCCCCATAGTGCCAACTCCCCCCCTCCAAAAAAAAAAAAGAAAACGTCTTTTTGATAGGCTGCAGGCATTAGTGCCTGTGGCCTATCAGAAGAACAGTGGAGGGACACGCCTCTCCCTCCCCTGCCGCAGCACAGGCATCTGTATCGCTGTCCTGAGGACGGTGATACAGATGGATATGGAGATGAGCGCTTCCACAATGGAAGAGCTCATCTCCTACTGCCCCCCCCCGGCCCCCCACCGCTGCCGCAATTACATCCAGGGCCGCGCCGACTGTGCTGATCGGCGGTGCGACCCTGAAGGATAAAAAAAAATATATTGGCTGATTGTTCTAGGGGAGGGGGGGTGTCCAGACCCGCTGGACCCCCCCTATAGGTGCGCCACTGACTACGGGTAACGAGGAATCAGGGTTCGATTCTGGAGAGGGGGCCTGAGAAACAGCTATGGCTACCACATCCAAGCAAGGAAGCATGCGCGCAAATTACCTATTAGGTATAATTTAGGTTAGGGCTTGCAGGTGATCTGACCCTTTAAAAGATTTTAGGTGTGGGCCTGCAAGTGAGCTGACCCTGTAAAATATTGTAGGTGAAGGCCGACTGGTGAGCTGACCCTGTAAAAAAATTATATGCGAGGGCCTGCTGGTGAGCTGACCCTCTAAAACATTATATGTGAGGGCCTGCTGGTGAGCTGACCCTGTAAAAGATTGTATTTAAAGGCCTGCTGGTGATCTGACCCTGTAAAACATTGTATGTGAGGGCCTGCTGGTGAGCTGACCCTCTAAAAAATGATATGCAAGGGCCTGCTGCTGAGCTGACCCTGTAAAACATTATATGCGAGGGGCTGCTGGTGAGATGACCCACTAAAAAATTATATGTGCGGGCCTGCAGCCGAGCTGCTCCAGTAAAACATTATATGCTAAGGGCATATATGCAACGATTAAGCATGTTGATATGATGGAAGAGGAGAAGGAGGATGAGAAAAGGAAGATTCAACCATATACCCTTGTTTGTGGCGGAAGGGGTGCATGGGAATACAGTGTATTCAATACATTATAAACAACACATTTAAAGTGCCTTTATGTTTATCAGCTTTCCTCTGGTGGAGTCGAGTAGTCATGGTCAATCCCGGCCCTGTTCATTTTTATAAGAGTTAACCTGTCAGCATTTTCAGTTGACAGGCGGATACGCTTATCTGTTATAATGCCACCAGCCGCACTAAATACCCGCTCAAAAAAAGCTGGCGACAGGGCAGGCCAGCACCTCCAAGGCGTAGAGGACCAGTTCGTGCCATGTGTCCAGCTTGGACACCCAGTAGTTGTAAGACACTGAGGGATCATTGAGGATGCTGACACGGTCTGCTATGTACTCCTTCACCATCTTCCAAAATGTTTCCCTCCTTGTGACACTATGCTGCGCATCAGAGTGAGGGTGCTGGAGGAGTGTCATAAAACTGTCCCAGGCTTTGGAAAGTGTTGCCCTGCCTCTATTATAAATGCTGTGTGTTCCCCTTGTCTCCCCTCGGTTGGCCAAGGAACTACGGATTCTGCCACCAGCGTTGTCAGATGGAAATTGTTGGAGCAATTTTTCAACAAGGATCTTCTGGTACTGCACTGTTTTGCTCATCCTCTCCACCAGAGGATTGAGAAGTTCTCTTTGTATCGGGGGTAATGAACAGTGAACAACCAGTAATCGGTGTTGTCTAAAATGCGTATAACACGCGGGTTGCGGGAAAGGCAGCCTAACATGAAGTCAGCCATATGTGCCAGAGTACCAACAGGCAAGACTTCACTGTCGTCATCAGGAGGATCGATCTCAATCTCCTCATCCTCTTCCTTCTCTTCTGCCCACCCACGCAGAGCAGATGGAATTAAACTTCCATGGGTACTACCCTCTATAGCGGAGGCAACCGTCTCCTGCTCCTCCTCCTCCTCCTCTTCATCGTATAATTCGCTCTGAGAAGACGGACTCGACATGCAAAGCGTCATCATTAATTGTGAGCAGCGAGTGTTTGAGTAGACAGAGAAGTGGGATGGTTACGCTGATAATAGCGTTATCAACGCTCACCATCTGTGTTGATTCCTCAAAGCTTCTTAAAACCCTACAGAGATCAGACATCCATGCCCACTCCTTGCTTGTGAATAGTGAAAGCTGACTGGAAAGGCGACAACCATGTTACAGCTGGTATTCCACAACTGCCCTCTGCTGCTCACAAAGCCTGGCCAACATGTGGAATGCTAAGTTCCAGCACGTGAACACGTCGCACAACAGCCAGTGAGCTGGCAATTTCAAGCACTGCTGCAGCGTTTACAGACTGGCTGAAGCTGGCAGAAATGTGCGCACACGCGGTGCACCTGTATCAGTAGCTCAGGCAAATTGGGGTAGGTTTTGAGATACCGCTGAACCACAAGGTTGAACACGTGGGCTAGGCATGGGATGTGTGTGAGCTTGCCGAGCTCCAAAGCCTTCACCAAGTTACGGCCATTATCAGACACAACCATGCCTGGTTCGAGGTTGAGTGATGAGAGCCACAGCTCAGTCTGATCTCTTATCCACTGCCACAGTTCTGCGGCGGTGTGCTGTTTGTCCTCTAAGCATATCAGCTTCAGCACCGCCTGTTGCCGCTTCCCCACTGCAGTGATACACTGCTTCCAGCTACCGATTGATGACTGACTGGTGCTTCACTCGGATAAATCGGAGGTGGAAGTGGAGGAGGAGGCAGAGGAGGAGAAGTGGGGTTTGGAGCCACTAATGTAGGTGCTGGTGGAAACCCTGATCGACGTAGGCCCCGCAATCCTTGGCATTGGTAGCACCTGAGCCATCCCAGGGTACGACTCGCTCCCGGCCTCCCCAACATTCACCCAGTGTGCCATCAGGGAAATTTAGCATCCCTGGCCGAATGTACTTGTCCATGTGTCCGTGGTTAAGTGGACCTTTCCAGTAACCGTTCCTGCGTTGGTCAGGGCACGTGTGATGTTACAGGACACATGTTGGTGTACGGCCGCCGACATCAGGCTGCGGAAGGCCTTAGTGTCCACAAGCCTAAATGGCAATATTTCCAGGGCCAGTAATTTGGAAAACTGTGCATTTAGTTCTATGGCCTGTAGGTGAGTGGCTGGGTATTTTTGCTTGCGTTAAAAGGCCTGGAGTAAGGACGTTTGGATGCTGCGCTGGGACACAGAAGTGGATGTGGTCGCTGTTGGTGCTTGCGAAGGTTCAGGTGCAGGACGGGAGACATCCGGGCCTGCGCCTTCAATAGGGGATTGGCCAGCATGTAACACAGTGGAAAAGGTGGCAGTGGCAGACCCGGATTGTGGACCCAGACGTTCGTCCCACTTATTGCGGTGCTTGGATTCCATGTGGTGGATCATGCTTGTGGTGGTGAGGTTGCTAGAGTTCACGCCCCGGCTCATTTTCATATGGCACAGGATGCAAACTACTATTCTTTTGTCGTCCGCACTTTCTTAAAAAAAGCACCATACTGTGGAACATCTACCCCTTTGGCAAGGGAGATTTCCGCAAGGGGGTGCTCCATGGAACAGTTGCGGGCCTGTTTGGTGTGGCCCGCCTTCTCCCTTTTGCCACCCACTGCCTCTTCCAGCCTGTTGTGGTGCTGCAGATCCCTCCCCCTCTGTACAGCTGTCCTTGCTCAGCTTTCCACCTTCCCAGGTTGGGTCAGTGACCTCATCGTCCACCACCTCCTCTTCCACTTCCTCGCTCTGATTATCCTTATGATTTGCTGACCTAACTACAACCTCAGTAATTGACAACTGTGTCTCATCCTCTTCATTAACCTCTTAAGAAAGTAATTGCGGTTGACTCATTGGCAACTGTGTCTCATCATCATCCACCTCATTAAACACTAATTGCCGTTCCCCACCGTCATGTTCTTGTGACTGTGGATGCTCAAGAGGTTGGGAATCTCTTCAAGCGTGCTTGGCGAGAGGGCCAATTCAAGTAATGGCGATGAAAAGAGGTCCTCGGAATATCCGAGTGTGGGATCACTTGTTTGGCCACTTCCCCGTCCCTTACTGCTCACCTTCTTCATTTTAAATGTGATATATGTACTTGAAAGTATGTCACATTTATAGAAGTGTAGGATTTGGAAGTGTATGCAGAAGATTTTTTACAAAGTTATTTGTGATTAGGAAACGTTATACAGGACAGGTACCACAGGTAATGTCACTGTTCGCAGTGTCTACGGAAAAATGTACACTGGAAGTCACTGATATTTTAGGGATGCGCACACTTTAAACAGGAAATGTGGCGCAGATAATTTAACTGTCCGCAGCGGACACCGTCTATGGAAAAAGTGCACTGGATGTCACTGATATTTTAGGGATGCGCACACTTTAAACAGGAGATATGGCGCAAATAATTTAACTGTCTGCAGTGGCCTATTACACGGTATTTAGCGCAGGATGCTCTAAATATATATATTGCTGCTATCACACACAATAGTCCTTAAAAGGACTTTTGGGTCTCTGAAATGTTTTTTTGTATAAAAAATCTTCCTATTTCACTCCCTACACTGTCTGTCCATTCCTATGCACAGCTCTCCCTAACACTGAGCAATTTAGCGCAGGTTGCACTACAAGCATATAATGCTGCTGTCACACACAATATCTCTTACAAGGACATTTGGGTCTCTGAAACGTTTTTGTACAAAAAATTATATTCAATTACACTCCCTACACTCTCTGTCCCTTCCTATGCTCAGCTCTCCCTGACTACAAATGAGCCGAACATGCATCATCGGGTGCTATATAGCAACATGGCTACTGGCATTACAGTGAGGGCAGTACTTACCGGCACGTTTGCTGCTATGCCGCCAAGAAATGTGCGGGGAGGAGACTTGAGAATGGCGCTCGAGCACATGCAGTACTCGGCCGATTACCGCCATGTGCCGAGCATCGAGATGCTCGAGCCGAAGAGGTGTTCGGCCGTGCATGCTCAATCATCACTAGTGGATGCAACTAAGGAGGAAATGGAGAAGGTGGATAAGCGGCTGGTGTGGGAACCAGACTGATACAAATGTGGAGGTGTCAATAGTACCTGGCCTCATTACTGCAGTGCTGAATCACCGGTGCTGTGAAAAATATTGACCCAATGGGCCATGAAAGACACGTAGTGTCCCTGCCTATAAAAGATGCTCCAGGTGTCCATGCTGGCATGCACCTTGCTGCACAGCGACAATTGCAAGGAGCAGACCACATTCTCCACATGACAGTTTCTAGGAAGGGATGGCTTTTTGGAGAAATAATGCCAACTAGGTATCCTCCAGCAAGGCTGAGCGCATGCCAACAGTTCCAAAAAGGTAGCAGAATCTGCTGTGGTACAACAGAGACTGCATTTCCAGACACTTGGTGAGGAGTTAAGTTTGTGCACCAGCAGATTAATGGGGGCATAGTTATTTTCTGACCATGCATTTTATTGTTGGCTCATGATGGAGCAGAGTTGTCACGGCTTTGGCAAGACTCCTGTTCTTCCGTGTCTTGGAAGAACTGGTCGTCTCAGCCCTGTCTCTACTCCAGGGATTATCAGGGTGACTCAGGGTCTGAGATTTCTGTGTATGAGCCCTCCTACTGTCTGGGTCCACTCATGGTTAGGAGTCAGGGCAAGGTTTAGCGATGCATTAGGAGGTTCCCTGCTCCCTTTCCACAGTGTCATTGAGGAGCTTCCCCCCACTCCCCACTATGACAGTATGTTTCACTAGGTGGCCCTCAAGGACTGGGAAGATGGAACACCCAGGACAGGAGCATAGCTCCAGCACCAACAGAGGCTGGAGGACAACTGACTCCCGCCTACAAGCCACAGGCAATATAAAAACCAAGTGACCACACCCAGCCAGGTAGTTAACCCCTCCAGCACCAGACAGAGAAGGAACTAAGAGAAAGGAGAAATGCACACACATGCTTCAAAACAACACGTTGCCCCTGGCAACAAGCATGCACCGCTAACGTGGCACGGCACACAACATCAAGACCGTGACACAGCCGTGACAAGAGTAGGGAGGAGAGGTCGTTTGAATAGGAAATGATGAGGCGGATGACAAGGACATAGGACTGCATGTGGATGTGGTCTGCTTGCTACAAAGGAGCCCTGGAGAAGGAGGACCCTCTTGATGCATCAGCTGACATCACTTCTATTTTCCCACTGGATCGGGTGATTCCACTTCATGTCCTGCAAAAGAACCATGCTGCCTATGTTTGTGTTTGAATGCCCACAGCTTATTTTCATCCTGCAGATCCTACACATGGCAGTGCTTTTGTCTGCCGGAACTGTGGAGAAAAATGATCAGAAGGGAGACGCTTGAACAGAGCTAATGGCAGTGGAGCTTGGCTTAGGTCTGGCACGTTTTGAGCCTGTGCCTACAGTATCAGCGGCATCACCAGTCCCTGAGCTGACCATAATAGAAGCAGATCTGGCCCTGGCAGTGCTTTAAAGATTATGGTAATACATTGCCTATGCTCTGTATTGCCCCCGCAGCCACTATCCGCAGCCACTACCCTACTCTTCAGATGTCACCTTCTCCTCAGCACCCCGATATGGCTCCCAGGTCCTGTCCAACACAGAATCATTGTCATAGTCCTCATCTACCACTTTAATCACAGCACAACACATTTACTAAGAATACTTGGTATCTTGCTGCAGTACAATGTGTTAATCGTTAATAGGTATATAAATACTGCCATTACAGCACAAAACATTCACTAACTTTGCAATGCATGTTTTTCTAGAAAAAAAAAAGGGGCTATAGCTTAATGTTTGCAGCAGAATAAATTGCTATTTTTCCCATGGTGCTGGAAGTAACATAAACTATATAAACTTTAGTTTTTTTTTTCTGTTAGTTTTTTTTTTAAAAGCTAACTGACTGGTGATTTCTAAAAAAAATAAAAAATTTGGTTGTGGCTTGATTTTGTTAATTTGATTGCAGATTTTTCAGTGCAACTTGAATGTTTCATTATCTAACAGCAGTATAAAATTGCTTTCCCAGGTAAAACTCTAATTCTACCTAATTATTTTCCTATACTTTACCTACCCGACTAAGATTTGTGGCTTATACAGCCAACATACATGCTATTAGATCATAAGCTGCGCACAAAAGGGGTCACTCTAGCCCAGAGGCTCAAGGTCCTTCCTAAATTCTGCCCCTGATTGGCTCACAGGCTGTCTGTCAGGGAAAGGCCCCTCCCACCCACCCCAGTGTCATGTGATCCTCCATCTTCATCCTCCCTCCTTCTTTTCCCTTCCAATTTTCTCAGTAAAATGGAGCTTGGGCCATTTTTGTGCAAATTGTTTGCCAGCAGTATTTTTGTTGGATTGTTTTTGTGCGATTTGTCCAAAGTAAAATGCAAAACTTCAGATTAATTTGGTAGCAGAATTTTTGTGAAATTTATATCAAATACAGTTCGTACAAAATCAATTCACTCATCTCTACACGGAATAATGCTATATTAAAATGAAACCAAAATCTTTGATTACAAAATCACATAAGAATAGCTGATAATAGCTGATAAATACATTTGCTGAATGCTTGCTAGAAAATGAAAGTCGCTGTAAAAGCAGTACTGTTTGTACACAGTATAGCTTCTAAAGAAAGTGTATTTGATGCATTAGTAATGAGTAGCTGATGTTTGATCTTTGGTGACACTGTCTGTATCAGTGAAGGAAAGCTCTTGAGATATAAAAACTTGTTTGAAGAATGTCTGAAGAAAGAGCAACAGACTACGGCACTAAAAAAGAAAATGAAATCATTATAAAATATATTAATATTTGAAATAAGATATAATTCACCGTGCATATATATGTGGAATCATATTGATGTAGTATTTTTTCATAATATGCAAAAATATTAATGTATTATGAAACTATTTTCTGCAAAAACTGTAGATCTCGTATTTTATGAGTGAATTAAACAATGTACACAGTAAATAAAAGAACCTGGAGATTTATTCATGCCGCACACAGTAAATCTCCTTTTCATATTTTGATGAGAACAAAAAAAAAAGACGTATGCTGCAAGTCTGGTGTCCTTTAGGTAATAAAATCTCAAGTGGCACCACCTTACAGCTTTATACCATTGTTGCATTTGGCTTTCTCATTTGTCCTGGAAAGTCACACATTTTGTTATAAAAAAAAGACATCATATTAGCAGCATAACTGTCGGCGTCAGACTGGTCCACTGGAGCAGCGGAGCAGGACGGCAATACAATTGAATATAATGCCCTGCAAGAGCTGAAGGACCTGTGATGACATCACAGGTCATGTGATCAGTGCTAAATGCATAGGACCTGTGATGATGTCCCCATCATGTGACCAGTGTAGAAAAGGATGGCTCAGCAGTGAAGAGAAGTCCTGGGAAGAAGCTGTGGTGAGGTCTGCTACATGAGGAGATGTAAGTGAAGGGTTAGATTACTCAGTGTGAGAGGCAGAGCAATGTTGGTAGTTATTTAACTGGGACTGTATGTTAGGGCTGAATGGAGGGAAGTTATTTACATGGGACAGTAGGGTGGAGTGATGTTATTTACATGGGACTGAAAGTTGATGGAGTGATGTTATTTACATGGGAATGCATGTTGGAGGTGGCTGGGGCAGGGTGATATTATTTACATGGGACTATATGTTGAAGGCGGCTGTGGGAGCGAGTGATATTTTTTACATGGGACTGAATGTTGAGGGGTAATGTGATTTACATGGGACTGCATGTTGGAGGTGGCTGGGGAGGGGGTGATTTTATTTACATGGGACTGTATGTTGAAAGTGACTGGGGGAGGAAGTGATGTTATTTACATGGGTGTCAGGACTCGAACTGGGAACCTCCGGCGTTCCAGGTGGGAGCTCTGCTGACTGAGATACCCATCATTCTGGACAACTCCATTTCTGCAGACCTTGGTGTTCTACCTCAGACCCTAGTTCCGAGTGCAATCAGCTCAACTAGCCTCAGCCGTGCACTCCCTATTTAAAGCCAATGACATCACTTCCTCCTTGCCTGATTATTGTGCTCTCAGCCATAGTCAAGCTCTGCCTCCTCCCAACTGCCTGAACTACGATCCTGTGAACTGACTGCTGCCTGCTTACCAACCACGTTTTTGTCTAATCCTTCATTGCTTGAACTACAATCCTGTGAACTGACCGCTGCCTGCTTACCGACCACATTTTTGTCTCATCCTTCATTGCTTGAACTATGATTCTATGTACCGACCGCTGCCTGCTTACCGACCACGTTTTTGTCTCATCCTTCATTGCTTGAATTACGATCCTGTGTACCGACCGCCGCCTCCTCTTGACCACGCTTCTGCCTTCAAGCCCACTATGGGACCTGCTGGTCTCCCTCCTGTTCCCAGTCCAGCACTCCGGATCCACTGTTATATACTGCATCCATCCCTGCACCTCGTTTCTAGCAGTGTCACTGCCATTGGACTCCTTCCTCTCCATGTGCGATACACCACTCCTTGCCAGCAAGGGGCTACAGTATCGTATACCCCTAACAGAATAATCAGGCCAACAACATGGAGCCCGCTTTGAGTCTCTTGAAAAAACAGGTTTCAGAACTGCAAGAATTTGGTACCACTTGCCAAAATAAATTTTCTCAGCTACAAGATGTTGTACAAAGTCAACAAAAAGAAATAATAGAGTTTCAGAGGCAACTCTTGAACATTCAAGGCCCCGCCGGAGATACGCATATGCCACTACCATCCAAGTTCCATGGGGATATACGTCATTTCCAAGGGTTCCTTAACCAATGCCGCATATATTTTGAAATGAACCCAGCTCCATTCTCTAGCGAAAAAAAAAAAGTGTTATTTATTATCAATCTCTTATCCGATGAGGCACTTGCATGGGCTTCACCATATGTGGAAACCAACAGTAATATTTTGAGGAACCTAGATGACTTTATCTCCGCTATGAGTCTTGTGTTTGACGACCCCAACCGTTGTTCTACTGCGGAAGCCAAATTACATAACTTACGACAAGGAAGACGTTCAG
The DNA here is from genome assembly GCF_905171765.1 of Bufo bufo. Taxonomy (NCBI): domain Eukaryota; kingdom Metazoa; phylum Chordata; class Amphibia; order Anura; family Bufonidae; genus Bufo; species Bufo bufo. The sequence goes on along the minus strand of NC_053391.1, from coordinate 164,913,644 downwards.
TGGCGGAGTACACTGCTGAATTCCGCCGCTGGGTAGCGGACACCACCTGGAACCAAGCTGCTCAAAGAAGCTCGTTCCGGCAAGGTCTTTCGGAACAAATAAAAGACGAGCTTGCTAGAGTGGAGGCACCAGAAAATTTTGAGGACTTTCATCAACTATGTATCAGAGTCGATCAGAGACTTACCGAAAGGAGAAGGGAAAAGTTTTGGGCGTTAGGAAATCGGCCAACCTACTCTCCTAGTCAACCAGATCCTCGTAACCCGGAGTTCTCATCTGAACCAATGCAAATTGGCCCCCTATACGAAAATCTTTAACTACAGCAGAAAAAGAGAGATGAATCATTGGAAACCTCTGTCTTCACTGCGGAAAACCAGGACATTATGCGATTGATTGCCCAAATAAAGTTCATAAAATAAGTGCCATCAGGGAAATTGAAGAACAGGTGGAATCAGAGATTTTCTATCCTTCCCATTCAGAAATTAACTCTATCTCCTCTTTAGCGTGGAAAGAGGACAGAGCAAAAATTCCCGAATCTCACTTCATGCTGCCAATTCTGATCAAAACTGCAAGTCTGGAGATTCCCTGTTCCGCCATGCTTGATTCCGGGGCTGGGGGGAATTTTATGGACATAACATTCACACAAAAAAAATGGATTCCTCTGTTAAAAAGAATGACACCTATGGATATGGAAACAGTTGATGGATCACCTCTTTCTTCAGAACCAGTAACACAAGAGACAGTGGAACTAGGAATCCTCATCGATCCTAATCACAGTGAAAATATCCATTTCTCATTAATCTCATCTCCCAAATTTCCAATAATTTCTGGAATTCCGTGGGTAGCAATTCACAACCCATCCATTGACTGGGAAAACCATCGTATACACTTCCCTTCTGAATTCTGCCAGTTGAATTGCCTACGTCAACCCACTTCTTCACTACCAATAAACACCTTAAACCCAGAACAATCTGCAAAAAATGTACTACCTTCACAATACCAGGACTTTCAGGATGTCTGTGATAAAAAGAATGCAGACAAGCTGCCCCCCATCGTCCATACGACTGTCCAATTGAATTACTACCTGGAGTAGAAATTCCCTTTAACTGTATCTATTCTCTCACTGATCCTGAATTAAAAGCATTAAAGAAATACTTGGATGAAGATCTAAAAAAAGGTTTTATCCGACCATCCACCTCACCAGCTGGTGCACCCTTTTTCTTCATAGAAAAGAAAGACTCTACCCTGCGACCCTGTATTAATTACAGGAAGCTGAACAACGTCACTGCAAAAAACTGGTACCCTCTTCCTCTAATTACAGAACTCCTTGAAAGACTTTGCACTGCTAAGATTTTTACTAGAGGTGGGACGAATCCAATTTTTTTCAAATCCGAATCCGAAAAGGTTCTCGAATATATCGAATCTTTCGAATCTGGAATCCTACGAATCCTGTACATAATTGTGTGAACGGTGTAAGAAACAAAGTCAGAACGCGTCAGTTTGTCTGAACCTCCACCTCCCAGTCATGGTCGCACCCTATATGACCGCGATGACCCCTGCTATGACCCCTGCTCCTATCACTACAGAACATACAGGGTAATACAGCGCACATACCTCTTACATCCAGTGACGTCTTTTTTGATGTAGATGTTCTCTTTCCTCATCTTCTCCTTTCAGACCTTCAGACCAGACCACCATTTTTCAGCCATTTTTCATCTCTGCAGTTTGACAAAAAAAATCTTAGCTTACTACTTTTCCCTCATCCTCCCATCTTCTGGACAAATCATCCTAACACCCCCAATACTGTTCCGCTGTGCTCCCCAATACTATACTGCAGAAACAGATAATACCCCTGATAATACTAGTACCACACAGACCCCCCATATAAAATACCCCTTCTTTGTGGCCTCAGTAGATGCCCCCATAGTGCCCCCCAATAATGTGCCAATAGGAAGTGGCCCAATAGTGCCACCCAATAATGTGCCAGTAAGTGTCCCCATAGATGCCCCCCTAATCATGTGCCAGTATCAAGTGCGGAGTGCCTCTCTCCTCCCCCCCATGTGCCGGTAATATAGTGCCATCTCCCCCCCAATGTGCCAGTATTATAGTGCCATCTCCCCCCCATAATGTGCCAGTATCATAGTGCCATCTCCCTACCAATGTGCCAGTATTATAGTGCCATCTCCCCCCATAATGTGCCAGTATCATAGTGCCATATCCCCCCATAATGTGCCAGTATCATAGTGCCATCTCCCCCAATGTGCCAGTATCATAGTGCCATTTCCCCCATAATGTGCCAGTATTATAGTGCCACCTCCCCCCAAAATGTGCCAGTATCATAGTGCCATCTCCCCCATAATGTGCCAGTATTATAGTGCCACCTCCCCCCCTTAATGTGCCCCTGGCATCCACAGATCCCCCATCCTATAACAGTGCCATCCACAGACCCCCATCCTATAACAGTGCCATCCACAGACCCCCCCACCCCATAACAGTGCCATCCACAGACCCCCCCCACCCAATAACAGTGCCATCCACAGACCCCCCCACCCCATAACAGTGCCATCCACAGACCCCTCCACCCCTTAACAGTGTCATCCACAGACCCCCCATTGCTGCTCCAGTACAGTTATGAAATGTGTAATTCAATTAATAATGATTCATGCTGCCCCCTCTGTAGTATAACATTCAATATATCCTACTTACAGGGCTACTGATATCGTAATGCAGGCCGGCCAGGCAGACGAGCGGCAGAGTGACTGACTAACATCACAGGCCTGCGCCGCCTGCTTCATTCATAAAGTAGGCGGCGCAGGAACGTGACGTCAGTCAGTCACTCTGCCGCTCGTCTGCCCGGCCGGCCTGCATTACGATATCAGTAGCCCTGTGAGTAGGATATATTAAATGTTATACTACAGAGGGGGCAGCATGTATCATTATTAATTGAATTACACATTTTATAACTGTACTGGAGTGGCGGGGCCGGAGCACAGTGAACGCACCGGCCCCCAGCTCCTCCTCCCAGTTGCTCCCACCGGGATTCGTATCCAGTAAATTACGTCTGGATTCAAGTCCACGAATCCCACGAATCCAGCAAGATTTGAGGGATTCGTGGATTCGACGAATCCCCCGTCCCATCTCTAATTTTTACTAAATTAGACCTTAGAGGGGCCTATAACCTAGTCCGTATTCGTCTTGGAGATGAATGGAAAACCACATTCAGAACACGCTATGGACACTTCGAATACCTCGTCATGTCTTTTGGCCTGTGTAACGCACCGGCTACCTTCCAACACTTTATTAATGACATTTTTAGGTATATGCTCGACCAAACTGTAATTGTGTATCTAGATGACATCCTAATCTTCTCCAGGAATTTAGAACAACATTGCAAAGACGTCTGCAACGTTTTACAAAGATTACGGGAACACCGGCTCTACATCAAACTTGAGAAATGTGAATTTGAGAAAACAACTACCGGTATTCAATTTCTGAGCTACATAATTTCCCCAGAAGGTCTAAGAATAGACCCTAACAAAATTAAAGCTGTAATAGAGGGGCCAACAACACAGTAACCGTTTTAACGGATCATAAGAACCTCAAATTTCTTCAAAATGCCAAGAGATTATCATCCAGACAGGCTAGGTGGAGCTTATTCTTTTCCAGGTTCAATTTTGTAATTACCTACCACCCAGGCTCTAAAAATGGCAAAGCAGATGCCTTATCTAGGATATTTTCTGAACCTACCCAGGAAAATAAGAGCCGAACCAAGATCTTATAAAAAAAAACTTCTTAGGGGACACTCACTCAAGGGATCTGTTAAGCTTAATCAAGAATGGTTATGAGAATGATCCTTTACTTAGCCACCCTACAGGGAATGTCAATATCTGCTTTAAAGATGGGTATTGGATTCAATCAGATCACCAGTTATATGTACCAGAAGCAGCTCGACTTGATGTTCTAAGACTAAATCATGATTCAAAGCTGGCAGGACATCTGGGAGTTAAAAAGACTGAAGAGCTTCTATCCAGATGTTTTTGGTGGCCAAATCTTAAGAAGGATGTCAAAAGATATGCCTCCTCATGTCTGATTTGTGCCCACAATAAGACTCCATGCTCCTCCCCTTTAGGTTTATTGCAGCCTCTTCCCGTTCCTTTTCGGCCTTGGGGCTCTGTCTCAATGGACTTTGTGGTTTATCTGCCTCCTTCTAAGGGAATGAACACCATCTTAGTTGCCGTAGACCGTCTTACTAAAAAGGCTCACTTTATTCCCACTAGAGGAATTCCCTCCACAAAACAGACTGCTGAGCTCATGAAGTGTTTCATTTACATGGGATCCCTGACGACGTGGTATCAGACCGAGGTGTACAGTTCACTTCTAAGTTCTGAAAAAACTTCTGCTCTGCTTTGGGATAAAGGTAAATTTATCATCTGCTTTTCTTCCTCAATCCAACAGACAGACCGAAAGAACCAACCAAACGCTAGAACAATACCATTGGTGTTTCATAACTTATCTACAAGATGATTGTATGGACTATCTCTCCACCGCGGAGTTTGCATACAATAACTCCGAGCATGGTTCAACCGCTCACAGTCCCTTTTTTGCAAATACAGGCCTTCATCCAGTTTTCATTCCACTCCTACCAATCACAACTTCTCTTCCAGCAGTAACTGAATGATTAACTGCATTACAGAAGTGTCAAGAAAGAATTACTGAGAATTTACACGAGGCTCAGAGACGTTCTAAGCTAGCCACAGATAAACACCGAAAACCAACTCCTGCCTTTCATATTGGGGACAAAGTATGGCTGTCTACTAGAAATCTAAGACTGAAAATTCCTTCTCCAAAGTTGGGTCAGAAATATATTGGACCATTTAAAATCTCTACCCAAATCAACAAAGTCACCTTTTGACTGGAGCTTCCTGACTCTATTAAGGTACATCCTGTCTTCCACTGTTCTCTCTTGAAGCCATTTGTTGAAAATCCTTTTCTGGGCCGTCACTTGCCTCCTCCACCACCTGTGAGAGTGTCTGGTGCAGAGGAATTTATAGATGAGAGAATCTTGGATTCCAGAGTACACCGGAATAAATTACAGTATTTGATTAAATGGAAGGGTTATGGCTCGGACGAGAATTCTTGGGAACCAGAGGAAAATGTCCATGCTCCAAGACTCATTAGAGAATTCTATCGGCAGCATCCTGACAGACCGGTCCTGGGGATGCCCGGAGGTCATCCTGGAAGAAGGGGAGTACTGTCAGGACTCGAACTGGGAACCTCCGGAGTTCCAGGTGGGAGCTCTGCTGACTGAGCTACCCATCATTCTGGACAGCTCCATTTCTGTAGACCTTGGTGTTCTATCTCAGACCTTAGTTCCCAGTGCAATCAGCTCAACTAGCCTCAGTCGTGCACTCCCTATTTAAAGCCAACAACATCACTTCCTCCTTGCCTGATTATTGTGCTCTCAGCCATAGTCAAGCTCTGCCTCCTCCCAACTGCCTGAACTATAATCCTGTGAACTGACCGCTGCCTGCTTACCAACCATGTTTTTGTCTCATCCTTCATTGCTTGAACTACGATCCTGTGAAGTGACCGCTGCCTGCTTACCGACCACGTTTTTGTCTCATCCTTCATTGCTTGAACTATGATTCTATGTACCGACCGCCGCCTATTCTTGACCACACTTCTGCCTTCAAGCCCACTCTAGGACCTGCTGGTCTCCCTCCTGTTCCCAGTCAAGCACTCCGGATCCACTGTTATATACTGCATCCATCCCTGCACCTCGTTTCTAGCAGTGTCACTGCCATTGGACTCCTTCCTCTCCATGTGCGATACACCACTCCTCGCCAGCAAGGGGCTACAGTATTTTATACCCCTAACAATGGGACTGTATGTTGAAGGTGGCTGGGGAGGGGGTTATGTTCTTTACATGAGACTGTATGTTGAAGGCGGCTGGGGAGGGGGTAATGTTATTTATGTGGGACTGTATATTGAGGGGGGCATGAGAGATGGTGTGATGTTATTTACATGGGACTGTATTTTAGAGTGAGCTGTACATAGAAAGGGATGTTATTTACATGGGACTGTACAGGGTGGGCCATTTATATGGATATACCTTAATAAAATGGGAATGGTTGGTGATATTAAGTTCCTATTTGTGGCACATTAGTATATGTGAGGGGGGAAACTTTTCAAGATGGGTGGTGACCATGGCGGCCATTTTGAAGTCGGCCATTTTGAGTCCAACTTTTGTTTTTTCAATAGGAAGAGGGTCATGTGACACATCAAACTTATTGGGAATTTCACAAGAAAAACAATGGTGTGCTTGGTTTTAACGTAACTTTATTCTTTCATGAGTTATTTACAAGTTTCTCTTTGTTTACAGCCATTGACATGTCGCCGAGGTTAACACGTGAGGAGCAGATAGAAATTGTGTTGATGTCTGGTGAACGCAGTAACCGGGTCATTGCAGCAGATTTCAATGCAAGACACCCTACAAGACCACCCATCTCCCATGCTACAGTTAGCAAACTGCTTGCTAAGTTTCGTGAAACTGGTTCAGTGTTGGATTTGCCAAAATGTAGACGCATGAAATCTGTCTCTAATGAAGAAACATCAGTGGCTGTCCTAGCTTCATTCAGCAAGAGCCCACAGTGTAGCACTCGCCGCATGTCACTGGAGAGTGGCATTAGTCGAACATCCCTTCGGCGGATATTAGCTACTCACAAATGGCACCCTTACAAACTCCAGCTACTGCAGCATCTCAACGAGGATGACCCAGATTGGCGCACTGAATTTGCAAAATGGGCAAAACAAAAATTGGAACAGGACCCTCAGTTTACACAGAAGATTTTGTTCAGTGATGAGGCAAACTTTTTTGTGAATGGTGAAGTTAACAAACAAAACCACCGCTATTGGTCTGACACTAACCCACATTGGATAGATCCCTCCAAGACTGTTGGAACAAAAAAATTGATGGTGTGGTATATGGGGTACAAAGATAGTCGGGCCATTCTTCATCAATGGAAACCTCAAGGCCACTGGATATGCGAAATTGCTACATGATGATGTGTTTCCCTCTTTATGCACTGAAGCTGGCACTTTCCATGAGTTTTTCCAGCAAGATGGTGCACCACCACATTATGGGTGTCAGGTCCGAGCATTCCTAGATGAACAGTTTCCTGGAAAGTGGATTGGTCATCGTGGGCCAGTTGAATGGCCCCCAAGGTCTCCCGATCTGACCCCCTTAGACTTTTATCTTTGGGGTCATCTGAAGGCAATTGTCTATGCTGTGAAGATACGAGATGTGCAGCACCTGAAACTACGGATACTGGAAGCCTGTGCTAGCATTTATCCTGCGGTGTTGCTATCAGTGTGTGAAGAGTGGGAGAAGAGGGTTGCATTGACAATCCAACACAATAGGCAGCACATTGAACACATTTTATAAGTGGTCAGAAACTTGTAAATAACTCATGAAAGAATAAAATTACGTTAAAACCAAGCACACCATTGTTTTTCTTGTGAAATTCCCAATAAGTTTGATGTGTCGCATGACCCTCTTCCTATTGAAAAAACAAAAGTTAGATTCAAAATGGCTGACTTCAAAATGGCCACCATGGTCACCACCCATTTCGAAAAGTTTCCCCCCTCACATATACTAATGTGCCACAAACAGGAAGTTAATATCACCAACCATTCCCATTTTATTAAGGTGTATCCATATAAATGGCCCACCCTGTATATTGGAGGAGGCTGGAGAGATGGTGTGATGGTATTTACATGGCACTCTATGGCAGAGAAGGGAAATTAATGTTATTTACATGGGACTGTATGGTGGAGGGGCTGAGGAATTATAATTTTTGACGACAGTAAACAGAGAAATATAACTACAGGGGGCACTATAGGGGGCATTATAAATACTGGGAGGGCTTCAGGGCGAGAATTATAACATTAGGGGGCGATATAAATTCTGGGGCACTTCAGGGTGAGCATTATAACAGTAGGGGGCATTATAAATACTGGGGGCACTATGGGGGCATTTTAAATCCAGGAGACATTAGGTGTACTTATTACTACTGGGGGCTCTGTAGGAGGGACTTATGGATCCGCATTATTTCTACTAAGAGCACTGTGGGGGTCTTATTACTACTGAGGGGTCAGTAGATAGCTTTATTACCAATGGGGGAACAATATGGGGGCCTTCTACTAGGGACTCTGTAAGGGCATTATTAATACTGGAGGGCTCTTCAACTAATGGCGGCACTCTTGAGGAGCATTATCACAGTTGGGGGCACTGTAGGGGGCAGTATTACTAATGAGGGCATTCTAGAAGGGAATTACTATTGGTGGGACTATGAGGAGCACTATTACTATGGGGAGCACAAATTTTTCTTCAGGATAGTATTTGGGGATACAGAAAAATGAGGAAGCTAAGATGTCTGTGTGTCACACTCTGTAGAGACGAGGAGCGGCTGAGAGAATTTGTCCGGACGGAATGGAGAAGATGGTGACAGAGAAGATCTACATCAGAGGAGACGTCACCTGGGAGGAACTGGATGGGATATATACGTGCTGCTGTATAGGTTGGTTGACTTAGAGAATTGGGCCATATACATTGGGGCTTGGGCCCCGGATCTTTTGAGACCCTAGCAACGCCCCTGATTCTGAGAGCAATCACTGTGTTATCTGTGGTGTTGCATAGATGTAGTTAATATCTCTACTCATGTCACATGATGGCACGATATAATACTGTGATATGTGTTATCAAAGTTATCAGAGTCAATTTTTGCACAGCTACACCTGTACATCTCTACATTATCTGTAATCAGAAAGTTATCACTGTGTTATCTGTAGTGTTACGTAGGACTGCACGTGACATCTACTACATTATCTGTACTCAGAGAGTTATTACTGTTCAGTACAGTTCAGTCCCTCTTACGTTTTTTGGCCGGAGAAAATACCGCAGCATGATGCAGTTTTCTCTTCGGCCAATAATCCTGAACACTTGCCAGAATGCCGGATCCGGCATTAATTTCCATTAAAATGTATTAGTGCCATATCCGGCATTAAGTGTTCCGACAAAACGGACTCGGATTTCCGCGCAGACCTTTAAAAATGCAAAAAAATAAATAAATACCAGATCCATTTTTCCGTATGACACCAGAGAGACGGATAAGGTATTGCAATGCATTTGTCAGACGGATCCGCATCCGGATCCGTCTGACAAATGCCATCAGTTTGCGTCAGGATTGCCGGATCCAGCAGGCAGTCCCGGCGACAGAACTGCCTGCCGGAATCCTCGGCCGCAAGTGTGAAAGTATCCTATGAGGATGTTATATTATGTTTGGGTTAAAATAAAAGAATTGGATTTTAGACAATTGTAACGGTATCAACCGTTGGTGACGTCCTTCTCCCCTAGTCAGAGTGGCGCTGTAGAGTTGCTCCAGAGCCTTCCAAGCTGAGTGGCGATTCCCATTAGCTGTTTCCTACAATACAAGACAAGGCTGTGAGTTGAGGGTAAGAAGAACAATGTCTATTGGTGCCACACTTGGCCTTATATGCAAGTCCCCATGCAAGGGGACCTCCCCTCTGGACCTGATGGAGAACTGGGTGACAAACACACAGACCAATGGAAACAACCACACAATCCGGGACACTCCCATACAGGATGCACAATGCCTCCCCTCTGCCTGGGAGATAATTTGGTCAGATGTAGCCCAATCATCTCCAGGCAGTAAAACCACATTTTTTATAAAGCAGTAAAAGTACCACACAATTCAAAATATCCCCACAAATGTGACATCCCCTGATAGCCCTGACCTGGGTGACCAACATATCAAAAAATCATTTAGATCAGAGAAGGGATTAAAGAATTTCCCAGAGAGTCGAAATGTCTTTTAATACTTAACAGTTTGCAACTTTATTTTGTCCATAAACCTTGTTCGGGGGTTCGACATAATGAAACAAAATATCTCAACAGACAAACAGAGGGCTTTTGTTACAACAATCTATTAATATGGGGGAAATGATTTATTAAAATATGTGGGAGCAATATGTGTACAGCATAAATAAAGGGATTAGTCAATTGCATGAGTGTAATACCCTTCATTATTGCTAAGAGTATATAGGCTGGAAATAACAACACACATCTGATATTACAAGCTAAAACAGTCCTGAAAATTGAGTCCTTAATGGAGACAAAGGTCATGCAAAGAAACCCTTTAAAAGTTATACTGGACAATCGTATGAAGGAGAGGCATGATATTGTCACTGACTTTGGTGTGCGCCGTGACACGGTTTCCGTGCATCCTGTTGCCAGTGGCAACCTGTTGTGGTTACAGCATGTGGGTGGCTCCTCCTTTCTTCTTGGGCCTTCCCTGTCTGGTGCTGGAGGGGTTAATTTAGCTGGTGGGGATTTAGGTGTGTCCTGGGTAGTGTTGGACTGGGGCCCACCAGTAAAATTTATTTTGGGGCCCACCATACGGATAAATTTAAATATAATAAATAATCTAACAAGTTTTTATTATGAACACAGGCTGGTTGAGGTGCTGTACATTGAATATATGTATGTAGTACAGTAAGTCTACTGTGTTATGTGCCACTTGTGCAGGAGATAGTAGACTAGGGGTCCACCTTGCTCAGGGGCCCACCGGGGGATTCCCCTGTGCCCCTATGGGCCAGTCCGAGCCTGGTCCTGGTTGTGGCCATGAGGTTTATATTACCTGTGGCTTCCAGGCTGGAGTCAGTTGTACTCCAGCCTTATTTGGTGATGGAGCTCTGCTCCTTTCCTGGGTGAACCTGCCCAGGCTTGAGGGCCACCTTGTTGGACATAAATTGTCTTCCCATTCTATCCTCCATGTTCCCCTACCTTTCCTGTGTGGTTGTTTGGTGTGGGTTTATGTTCAGGGTGTGGTATATTGTCTTGTTGTTGTTAAATGTCTGGTCAGTTGGTGTTTTATATCCGGCATGTATGCAAGTTGTACCCTGTTTGTTGTGCCTCCGGAAGGGGGCTCCATGGTTTCCCGGAGGGGTGAAACAGAAGTCAAGTCTGTGAGCTGTTGCTGGAGTGCTGGTTCTTGTGTGTCACATCCGTTTGGATTGCAGTACGTTTGTATGGGTTCCAGTTTACCTTGGTGTGGTCTTCTGTTATGCCGTTACCATGCCTTCTTGGGTTCTTGGTTCAGTGGTTATCCCCACCACTGGATACTTACCTGCCGTTCTACTTTGGTTCCTCTCCTTGCTGCTAGGCCTGCAGATACTCCTGCTCTTCCGTGTCTTGAAAGAACAGGTCATCTCTCCCCTGCTCCTATATGAGGGATTATCAGGGCGACTCAGGGTCCTAGGTATACTGGGTATGAGCCGTCCTACAATCAAGGTCCGCTCATACGGTGAGGAGTTAGGGCGAGGATTAGGGATGCTTTAGGAGGTGACCTGCTCCCTGATTCTAGCATCCTGGCCTAGCTGCTTCACCGCAAACCTAATATTGTATGGTGGGTAGTTTCCCCCACCAAACTAATGTTTTAAAAGCTTACTGGAGGGGATCATGGCCAAACTTAGAATTTTTTTTTATTAAAGAGCTATTTAATTCCTAATAATGAGGAACAATGAAGGGGAATAAAAAAGATGAAAAAAAATATAGATCCTAAAAAAAAAAGAAGTTCTCATAGACAGGACCGTAAGGTAATTGACACACTATAATAGCAAGTGTCACTCTTAAAGACATGTTATTCTCAGGGCATAAAGCGTAGTAAGTGGGAATGTCCCGTGGTTGCAGCACGCAGTCCTCACCAGTTGCGGGACACTGGGACTGAAAAGTCAACGGTAGAACTTGGAAAAGGGAAAGAGGATTATAGGTTGCGACGCTACCTTGAAGACAACCCTGATGCAGACAGGATAAAATGTATTTAATCTTGTCTTTTACAATGGATTTTGAGGGTCTCAGTGGTTCCTTCATCAGGTAGTGTACACCAGTTCTGAGATGCTTGTGAAAAGACAACAATAAATACATTTTATCCTTTCTAGTGTTGATCGCGAATATTCTAATCGCTAATTTTTATTGCGAATATTGGAACTTAGAGAATTTGCGAATATCTAGAATGTAGTGCTATATCTTCGTAATCGCAAATTTTTTCATCAGTACCCATGATCCCTCACTGCTAGTGTTGAGCAAGCATGCTCGGCCGAACCGCTGTTCGGCTCGAGCATCGCTATGCTTGGCACATCCGAGTGCTCGGCCAAAGATTGCAGGTGCTCGAGTACAATTTAATACAATGAAAGTCAATGGGAGACCTGAGCATCAAACCAGGCACCCCCTGCTCTGAAGAAGAGAGGGTGTCTTGTTCACAAAAAAAGGTTAGAAATTGATGGAAACCCAATCAAAATGGTTTGGAAACCGCATTAAGAGGGTTGCTGGATGCGTCTTGGACTCCTATTATCTACAACATACCATACACACCAAAAATTAGCACCAAACACATGTATATATAAACATGAAAGAGTCTTTATTTAACATACATTAATTTAACATGTATAAAAATATACTTTGTAAAAAACAGCAGCAAGGAAGGGGGAAACCTTCAGTGAGGAAAAAAACAACCATAGAGGAGGCTGAGGGGTCAACACACAAGGGTATATAAATTTCAGAGAGAAGCCACACACATAAGCAAGCCTGTAAGACAATAGAAGCCATCAGACATAAAAATCCTAAGTAAGGCATAAACAGACCTATGTGTGGAAAGGATAAGCAAATAACTACCCAAGAATACCCAGCCGCCTCCTCAAACGTCATTTCGCCAGTAACACCTGGCTTGTTTCGGGGATAAGAAACAATTTCACAAACTCGGGGGATTGGGTCAGCACAACCCGCATGTAGGTGCATATCACTATGCGAAATACATATACAAACGGAAAATGCAAATGTGATCGCACACTTCATCCAGCACTCTGCCCTGCCTCCATGCTGGATGAGACATGGAGGCAGGGAAGAGTGCTGGATGTAGTGTGCGATCACATTTGCATTTTCCGTTTGTATATGTATTTCGCCATAGTGATGTGCACCTACATGCGGGTTGTGCTGACCCAATCCCCCAAATTTTTCTTTGTAGTATATATTGGAGGCGTGGCGATCTCCTTTGAGTCATGCACACCTGACCAGTCAATCTGTCCTGGAGGCTGTTTTAAAGTCAGTATAAAACTGAGTCTGCTTATATAGAACCTACCAGTAGCCATTTGGCTCCAGGAGAAGTATATGGTTGGCTCAGCATGCATGTTGGTACTTGCATCCCTGGATCCGATGAAAGCTGTAATGGCACCGGACGGGGTTAAAAGCAGAGTGTGCTTGGCTTGCATGCGGACCTGCATTCCCTGGACTTTGTGTGGCTGTCATGGCCCATGAACAGGTAGGAACTAGTGTTAGGGACCACTCAAATGAGACGACCTTGATGCGGTGAGTGGCTTATTACGCTTTGGCCAAAATGTACACCAATGTCTCATCCAGCATGGAGGCAGGGCAGAGTGCTGGATGTAGTGTGCGATCACATTTGCATTTTCCGTTTGTATATGTATTTCGCCATAGTGATATGCACCTAGATGCGGGTTGTGCTGACCCAATCCCCCAAATTTTTCTTTGTAGTATATATTGGAGGCGTGGCGATCTCCTTTGAGTCATGCACACCTGACCAGTCAATCTGTCCTGGAGGCTGGTTTTAAAGTCAGTATAAAACTGAGTCTGCTTATATAGAACCTACCAGTAGCCATTTGGCTCCAGGAGAAGTATATGGTGGGCTCAGCATGCATGTTAGTACTTGCATCCCTGGATCCGATGAAAGCTGTAATGGCACCGGACGGGGTTAAAAGCAGAGTGTGCTTGGCTTGCATGCTGACCTGCATTCCCTGTACTTTGTGTGGCTGTCATGGCCCATGAACAGGTAGGAACTAGTGTTAGGGACCACTCAAATGAGACGACCTTGACACGGTGAGTGGCTTATTATGCTTTGGCCAAAATGTACACCAATGTCTTATCCAGCATGGAGGCAGGGCAGAGTGCTGGATGTAGTGTGCGATCACATTTGCATTTTCCAATTTCACAAACTCCTCTTTTTATATCGTCTTCCCATAATCAAATAAAGTAAAATTGGTACCAGATGTGTCCTGGAACAATGCTTTCCAATCAGGCATCGCATATCAGATCATGTGATTAAGAGGAGGGCCAAACAGGCAAAGAGGTATAGGACCTTTAAGCAGTGATGATGCACTGATTACAAAAGGTACATGTGAACATTACATCAGTCTGACAGCCTTTACATGTGACCATTACATCAGTCTGACATCACCCAGGTCCTTAAACCATTATAAGTACCGGAGCATCATAGTTAGTTATAAAGATTTATAAAGAAAAAAAGGCTACATGGTCATCGCATCATTCATAAAGGGGTAGCAGGACAACTATAGATACAGCCAATGAGTACACATATAAATGTTATATACACATATGACCACAAGTAGCACACTGAATAATAAAATTGCAAACACATAGAGCACCTATAATCAGCGTATTAGACGCCACATCACCTGATCCTAGAGGGCAAAGAGAAGCCACTAGTAAATAAATAAATATAAGTTACAATGTGTGGTCTATCATATTCAAAATCATAATACAAAATTACTCAAACCTATAACACACTCTGTGCAAATGATGCAAAGACATTGCATATATTATAATTGTGCAAATTATATATATATATATATATATATATACAGTCGTGGCCAAAAGTTTTGAGAATGACACAAATATTAGTTTTTACAAAGTTTGCTGCTAAACTGCTTTTAGATCTTTGTTTCAGTTGTTTCTGTGATATAGTGAAATATAATTGCACACACTTCATACGTTTCAAAGGCTTTTATCGACAATTACATGACATTTATGCAAAGAGTCAGTATTTGCAGTGTTGTCCCTTCTTTTTCAGGACCTCTGCAATTCGACTGGGCATGCTCTCAATCAACTTCTGGGCCAATTCCTGACTGATATCAACCCATTCTTTCATAATCACTTCTTGGAGTTTGTCAGAATTAGTGGGTTTTTGTTTGTCCACCCGCCTCTTGAGGATTGACCACAAGTTCTCAATGGGAATAAGATCTGGGGAGTTTCCAGGCCATGGACCCAAAATGTCAACATATTGGTCCCCGAGCCACTTAGTTATCACTTTTGCCTTATGGCACGGTGCTCCATCATGCTGGAAAATGTATTGTTCTTCACCAAACTGTTGTTGGATTGTTGGAAGAAGTTGCTGTTGGAAGGTGTTTTTGTACCATTCTTTATTCATGGCTGTGTTTTTGGGCAAAATTGTGAGTGAGCCCACTCCCTTGGATGAGAAGCAACCCCACACATGAATGATCTCAGGATGCTTTACTGTTGGCATGACACAGGACTGATGGTAGCGCTCACCTTTTCTTCTCTGGAAAAGCCTTTTTGCAGATGCCCCAAACAATCGGAAAGAGGCTTCATCGGAGAATATGACTTTGCCCCAGTCCTCAGCAGTCCATTCACCAAACTTTATGCAGAAGATCAATCTGTCCCTGATGTTTTTTTTGGAGAGAAGTGGCTTCTTTGCTGCCATTCTTGACACCAGGCGATCTTCCAAAAGTCTTCGCCTCACTGTGCGTGCAGATGCGCTCACACCTGCCTGCTGCCATTCCTGAGCAAGCTCTGCACTTGTGGCACTCCGATCCCGCAGCTGAATCCTCTTTAGGAGACGATCCTGGTGCTTGCTGGACTTTCTTGGATGCCCTGAAGCCTTCTTAACAAGAATTGAACCTCTTTCCTTGAAGTTCTTGATGATCCTATAAATTGTTGATTGAGGTGCAATCTTAGTAGCCACAATATCCTTGCCTGTGAAGCCATTTTTATGCAACGCAATGATGGCTGCACGCATTTCTTTGCAGGTCACCATGGTTAACAATGGAAGAACAATGATCACCCTCCTTTTAGCATGTCAAGTCTGCCATTTTAACCCAATCAGCCTGACATAATGATCTCCAGCCTTGTGCTAGTCAACATTCTCACCTGAGTTAACAAGACGATTACTGAAATGATCTCAGCAGGTCCTTTAATGACAGCAATGAAATGCAGTGGAAAGTTTTTTTTGGGATTAAGTTAATTTTCATGGCAAAGGAGGACTAGGCAATTCATCTGATCACTCTTCATAACATTCTGGAGTATATGCAAACTGCTATTATAAAACTTAAGCAGCAACTTTTCCAATTTCCAATATTTATGTAATTCTCAAAACTTTTGGCCACGACTGTATATATATATATATATATATATATATATATATATATATATCTTATATATATATATAAAAATGAGTTTCTGTCTGGATGTCTGTCTGTTCTTTATGTGCGACCAAACGACCAAATTTAGCACACAGGTACATCAGGTGTCCAGGAAAGATTGTAGAAAAAAAACCTCTAGGACATACCCTTCCTGAGATATTCCACAAAAATGACCTGCATTAGCCAATATAAACCTGCAAGTATTTATCTTCAAATCCCAACTACCATACACACAGTTTTACTCTGTGTTTCCATAACAACCCAGTGTTAAAGGGGTGGGCATTGTGGAGGTCACTGTTAAAGGGGCAGGCACTGTGGAGGAGATTTTTAAGGGGGCAGGGGCCATTATTAAAGGAGCAGCTGCTATGGAGGTCAGTGTTAAGGCAGCAGGGTACTGTGAGGTCACTGTTAAGGGAGCGGGGTACTATGCAGGTAACTGTTTAAGGGACGGTCTCCTATGGAGTTCAGTGTTAAGGTTCAGGGTGCTGTAGAGGTCACTGTTAAGGGGGCGGGCCTCTGAGGAGGTCACTGTTTAAGAAGGCTGGGCACTGTGGGGGGTCAGTGTTAAGGGGTGGGGGGCTGTGGTTTTCACTGTTATGGGGATACTGTCGATATCTTTTAACGACACACAGAAACATTAAATGAAAAAGATGAAATATACCCGTGCAATGCCAGGTCCTTCTGCTAATATATACTAGCAGAAGGACCCGGCATTGCACGGGTATATTTCATCTATTCCTTTTAATGTTTCTATTTTTTCACGTGCCTCGTAGGGACCCTGCCACCTGGCTAAGAACTTACTGTCCACTGTCGGCACCAGAACCAAAACCCGATCACCCGGGTTAAAGTTCCGGACCCGAGCGGCCTCCATATGTTCCCTGACAAGAGGAAAAACGGTCTCTATCCGCTGTTGCATCTTGGTAACATATTCCAGGACGCTTTTATACAGAGTGGGTTGTTGTTCCCACGCCTCTTTGGCTACATCCAACAAGCCACGAGGATGTCTGCCATATAGCAATTCGAAGGGCGAGAACCCAGTAGAGGCCTGGGGCACCTCTCGCACTGCGAACATGAGAGAGGGCAGAATAAGGTCCCAATCCTTTCCATCTTTGGTCACCACTCTTTTTATACATCGCCAGGTAGGTCTCGACGTCGTCTATGGGGGTCATTTTAGGGATCGCTGCACGTACTTCTTGCCGGGCATTGTGTACGCTTGGGGTTGCTCCTGCTGTCTGCAAAGCCATTAGATGTTGTAGCAGCAACTGGTTGGTCTCCTGCTGCTGCATATTAGCTTCGCGTTGCTGCAGGTTAGCCTCCACGAGGGCCATCATAACAGCCTCCATTTTGTCACGTGACACGGGTTTGAATCTAGCCGGTTTGATAAATGACATACAACCGTGTGCAAAAAAATATTTGGGCATTCACGCCAGCCTCACTGCGCTTGCCCGCTCCAAGCCACCAATTATAGGGATTTTCTCTGGTAGGCAGGGTAAGCAGTCGCAGTACAGAGGCAAGAACACGATAGTAAAGCAAAAAGTTCAGTGTTTATTCACACAAAAGGGAAAAAAGTAACACAAACACTTTGCAGAGTCCTGGTGTTAATTCACACTGCAGGAATTCCTCGTGTTATTTCACACAGCAAATATGTTCACAGAACTAAAAAAACACGTCACCTGGCAGTCCATAGCAGGCTTTAGGGCGCACGGGTTTCGTGCGGCTCCCAGAAACACAGAGCCTTCACAGCTCCACTTTCACTTGGAGGAACATACCACACCCAGCTGAGCTGCTGGCTGGGTTTTTTAAACCCCAGCCCAAAACCTGGCCTGGACGTGGGGAACAGCCACCCACCCTGCCCTTTGGATGCTCCCAATAAGAACCGGCCCGGATTGGCTTTTCAGCCACACTAAGAAAAAAACTGTCACCGAGCACTAGCTGCGGCTGACACATAAAATAACCGGTTCTTATCTCACTGAGGCCAGGAACCTCGGTGACACGTACCTTCCGTCAATGACGGACCCTTGCGCCTTCCTACAATATATATATACTTTTTTTGTTTACTTTTAAAAAGTTAACATTTAATTCTCTTAGGAGACTTGAACATGCAATCTTCTAATCGCTTGTCCTATAAACAGCAACAGAATGCAATTGCGGTCTGTGGAATTCTAAGAAAACAGTGGAAAAAAATAAAAGTGAGGGACACTGAGCACCAAACTGAAGAAGAGATAATTTATTACAGTAGGTAGAAAGATAAAACAAGGAATAGGGTAATGCATCTCCAGGAGGTCTACCCCTCTGCATCAGACCAAGGGCCTGATAGAGAGGGGAAACACACTACTGACAGCGGCATCTGAAGGGTTAAAAGACCTGTTTCGGCATCAACGCCCATCCTGGTCATTGTGGCTGGGTTCCTACTGCTTTATACAGCCAGCACTCGCCAAGTATGGGGCAAGCTCAGAGTGTGAGCACGCTCCATACAACCCATTAGGCATAATCACTTACATATGCATGAGTATACATGAAGGGGTTAAAGGGGTTTTCTGGGAGTTACAAAATTCTCAAAATTATATATAATATATATATAATAGTTTAATCAAATCATATAAACATGGGTTTATATGTGTTAATAGACATTTTATAGCTGTTTTGCATTTATTTTCACCCCCTGTTCCTGATGGTGTGAACTGCTTATTGTTCCTTTGCATTTCCACCATTGTGGCATAGCTGTAGACCAGAAATGGTTCCTCACTCAGTTCCCTCCCACTGCACCTAGTAGCTTTGTCCATACCCATATAGTATATTTTCAAGTTCTATGAATCCTGCCATAGGATGCATGTTCAATGCGTGCACAGTGCTGAATATGTTCATATACATGACGTCAATGTCTGCATCACATGCACAATGTACAGCAAGTGGTCCCCAGTGTCCCCAGAACAGTGGAGATCAGGTCATATTATGACAGAATTGGAGACCAGTAAAATTATTTAAATAGGAGTACATTAGTTTGTTAGAGATGAGTACTTATGGGCTTCTTTTACTTAGTAAAAGCAGCCATGGAAAAACCTTTTAAAACATTATTTAACCTGAGAAATATATTGTGCGATGAAAACGGCTTACTTGTGTTTCTATTTTTATGCTCTCATTTGTCCTTTTGCAGCATTTGTTATTTTCAGAATAGCCTTCACATTCCATATCTTTATTTTCTCTGTTCTTCCCTTTCATTGTGAAATGTTCTGTTCTATACTGGTAATTGGAAAATGGAACAGAAAACAAATTGATGAAGACAACAGCATGTATACCAAAAATACAAAGTTCATTATGATTTCACCTTGAGAGTCTTGTTTAAAAAAATAAATAAAAAGTTAAGGATCAGAAAAAGAGAACAAGAAATCAAAAAGTTGAAAAGTCACCCAAAGTTTGTCACAGAAATGTTATTTGTGATAAAATAAAGATGTCATTGTCAGTCTAATAACACAAATGTTGCTCTTATTTATCATATCCTGCTGCTTCTTAATACCTTATATATTATATCTTTCTATAATTAAGTGTTCTTGCATGGCAAGACCACTTACTGTTATCTCACATATATATTCTTATTATAGCCAAATTTACCACCCTAACTCCTCCCACAGTTTTTACACTACATAGACAATAATATACCCAAACGTGCGGATTGTTCCCGAATGGTGTGCTGTTACTTTGTGGAACGTTTCGCTGAATGGTTCACGAAATATCAGCGTTTTTGTGTCAAAATTGGTTCCATAGGAATGAATGGCGGAATGTTCAAAACTAGAGTCGGAGCTGAGAAAAGCTCGAGTGTGAGCTGAAAAATCAGGACATGATTTCTAAACTGCCACCACTTCTTCATTTTCAAGCCCGCCTACACAAATCTTATATCAAAACGTTCAGCTATCTCTGATGCCACTAAAAATGTCCACGGCTAAGCCATAGTCCTAATAGTTTTCACAATATGACCATTTGTTTGCAACTCACGCCGCCCATTGACATTCATTGAAACCCCATCTAGTCACCTCAAATTTGAAGGGTAATTTCTAAACTGCGACTGTGCCTTAATTTTTAATATTACAGAGACATACTATGCAAATGTAGGTCTGGGTCTTGTGATTCTTATAAAATAAAGCTCTTCGCTGTAGGAGTTATAATTTTTAAACTACTACCGTTTGAAGATGGCAACCGCCAGTGAAGTGACCTCTCTTTGCTGCTGGGCCTAGGGTGTGCTTTCTATTGCTGTGTCTGTCCAGAAGTCTAAGGGGCTCTTGTCTCTATAGGAACAGAGGTGGGCGGGGATGTCATGTGACTACTCCTCTGAAGATGCTTGCTGCAATGTATGCTGGGATATTTACTTTCACTTTACAGCTGCTCCGCCCACACAGCCTGTCTGAGGAAGCTCCTCAGGGGAACATGTCATGGTGAACAGATTAGAAAAATTACATATAGCCAGCACATTTAGCATGAAATAAATACTTCATAGTTTGGGCTATTGTCTGGAGCACTTTGGATTTTGATACTTAGGGTGGCCAACCCCTTTAACCCCTTAAGTTAGGGTGGCCAACCCCTTTAACCCCTTAAGGCCCGGGCTCATTTTCACCTTAAGGACCAGGCCATTTTTTGCAAATCTGACCAGTGTCACTTTATGTGTGAAAAACGCTTATACTTATCCAGGCCATTCTGAGAATGTTTTTTCGTCACATATTGAGCTTCATGGCATTGGTAAAATGGAGTAAAAAAATAATAATTTTTATTTATAAAAAATACCAAATTTACCAAAAAATAATTACATTTTCAAATTTCCAAGTTTCAAGTTCTCTACTTCTATAATACATAGTAATACCTCCAAACATAGTTATTACTTTACATTCCCCATATGTCTACTTCATGATTGGATTATTTTGGGAATGCCATTTTATTTTTTGGGGATGTTACAAGGCTTAGAAGTTTAGAAGCAAATCTTGAAATTTTTCAGAAATTTTCAAAAACCCACTTTTTAAGGACCAGTTCAGGTCTGAAGTCACTTTGTGAGGCTTACATAATAGAAACCACCCAAAAATGTAAACGTCGTTAACCCTTTAGGTGTTCCACAAGAATTAATGGCAAATGGAGATAACATTTCAGAATTTTCTATTTTAATACATTTTTTCCAGTAACAAAGCAAGGGTTAACAGCCAAACAAAACTCAATATTTATTGCCCTGATTCTGTAGTTTGCAGAAACACCCATATGTGGTCGTAAACTACTGTACAGGCACACGGCAGGGCGTAGAGGGAAAGGAGCGCCGTGTGGTTTTTGGAAGGCAGATTTTGCTGGACTGGTTTATTTATACCATGTCCCATTTGAAGCCCCCCTGATGAACCCCTAGAGTAGAAACTCCATAAAAGTTACACCATCTAAGAAACTACACCCCTCAAGGTATTCAGAATTGATTTTACAAACTTTGTTAACCCTTTAGGTGTTCCACAAGAGTTATTGGCAAAAATTTGAAGCCCCCCTGATGCACCCCTAGAGTAGAAACTCCATAAAAGTGACCCTATTTTGGAAACTACAGGATAAGGTGGAAGTTTTGTTGGGACTATTTTTAGGGTACATACATTATGATTTCTGGTTGCTCTATATTACTTTTTTGTGAGGCAAAGTTTGCCATAAACTGTTGAGGAACACCTAAAGGGTAAATAAAGTTTGCAAAATCAGTTTTGAATTCCTTGAGGGCTGTAGTTTCTTAGATCGGGTCACTTTTATGGAGTTTCTACTCTAGGGGTGCATCAGGGGTCCTTCAATTGGGACATGGTGCCAAAAAAAAAGGCCACCTGCCTTCCAGAAACCATATGGCGTTCCTTTACTTCTGCGCCCTGACGTTTGGTCATACAGTAGTTTACGACCACATATGGGGTGTTTCTGTAAACTGCAGAATCAGGGTAATAAATATTAAGTTTTGTTTGGCTGTTAACCCTTGCTTTGTTACTGGAAAAAATGGATTAAAATGGAAAATTTGCCCAAAAATAGCTGTTTTGGCACCGTTTAAATTTTTTTTTTTTTACCTTGTTCATCTGAGGGGTTAGGTCGTGGGATATTTTTATAGAGAAGATTCTTACGGACGCGGCGATACCTAATATGTCTACTTTTTTACATTTATTTAGGTTTTACACTATATTATCCTTTTTTAAACAAAAAAAAAAAACATTTTAGTATCTCCATAGTCTGAGTCATTTTTTTTTTTTAGCTGATTGTCTTAGGTAGGGGCTCATTTTTTGCTGGATGAGAGGATGGTTTTATTGGCACTATTTTGGGGTGCATATGACTTTTTGATCGCTTGCTATTACACTTTTTGTGATGTAAGGTGCCAAAAAAAATCTTTTTTTGCACCGTTTTTTTTGTTTTTTTTTGACCGTGTTCATCTGAGGGGTTAGTTCATGGGGTAGTTTTATAGAGAATATTCTTACGGACGCGGCAATACCTAATATGTCTACTTTGTTATTTATTTTAGTTTTACAAAATATCATTTTTGAAAAACAAAAAATTCTTTGGTGTCTCAAGTCTGAGAACCATAGTTTTTTTAGATTGTCAGTGGCTAAATGGAATTAAAATTGGAGAGGGGGATTATAAATTTAGTACTCCATGGAAGTGTGGTACTCCCTGAAGCAACCAATAATCAGAGGCCCGGATGATCGGGGCACGTGTCACACTGAGTGGTGGTGTCATTCCGTATCCCCCTCCTGTGACACAGTCTGCACCTTTTTTGGGTCCGTCCCTTCTTTTCAATATGGGGGACCACACCTGGAGAGTGTTGGCCAGGGACGATCCGGGTGCCTCCAGTTCCCGAGGTACTCCGGCCTGCTGTTTCCCGGTCAGAAAAGATCAGGGCCTTGAGGACTGCCTCATAGAACTGTAGGAATTTCCCTGTGTTGCCAGCGCTCCGGGACAGCACAAAAGAGTTGTACGAGGCAACCTGTACCAAGTAGACTGCAACTTTTTTGTACCATGCCCAGGTTTTGCGCATGGCGTTATATGGCTTGAGGATATGCTATTGTTAGTATAAAATTACTGCTATTACGCTTATGATATAATGGAAATTTGTGATAATTTACATGTTAATTTTTCTTATATTTGAAATATATCACTAGATGCCCTTAAACTTATAATAAAAAAAATTATAGAACATAAATTGCAAAATTAACATGCTATTGTTACTATTATATTACTACTTTTACTATGATGATATCAAAATATTTTATAATGACAATAATACAATATTATCCCCTATCTATATTAAAAAGAATGAATTAGGGCAAGAAAGCACTAAAATTAAGAACTTGATAATCATTATTATAATATCTAATTATGAAATCTAATGTCTAAAATGATTCATTAGTAATGTTCTAAAAAGATCTAATGAATTATTTTTGCTACTTTTAATTGCATGTTTACTTTTTATATCAGACCCTTTATTTTTGCAATGGAGCTGATTAATTTAATTCTGAAGCTTGTCTGTCTCTATCTTGTCAACACATTCTACACATCATGTCTTAGAGGCTTTTCCTGTCCTAAATGACCTCTTGTTCCATAATGCTTGAGAAATGTGCTGTTTTCACTGCTTAAAAATGTTCTGATTTTAATATCCTTGATCCATTCCCTGAAAGGATAGTTCTTCATCTGTTAACTGCATGCAGTAAACAATTATGCTATATTTAAACACTAAAGATTACTGCAGTAACGGAATATGTGGTAGATTGTTCATTAGGCAAAAAATAATGTTGATTGGAAAAGGCTACAAGAAGGATAATTATTGTGTATATCTTTGTGTCAAGATGTTATTGATACTCTTGTAGGAGATGAAGAATCTACAAATTCAATGATATTTCTTACAGTAAGGTCTTCCAAAAGTTTCTCTGATATCTAAAGGAAATTCCCACAAAAATTACAAAGGTGTTTAATTTGTTGAACACCCACACAAGTGAATGGAGCATGCTGGGAGTTACAGTTTCACCACAGCTGGATGTTCTAAAGGTTCAATTGTATAATGGATCTCAACAAATACGTATGCATTTGACTTACAATGGTATTGTTACAATTATGTCCTTTCTTAACTTTGCCCTTGGCTCCACATATCTTGAGATGCAGTATTCAGCACCAAATGACTAGCTTTGAGACAAGATGTTTATGTAATATACAGTACAGACCAAAAGTTTGGACACACCTTCTCATTCAAAGAGTTTTCTTTATTTTCATGACTATGAAAATTGTAGATTCACACTGAAGGCATCAAAACTATGAATTAACACATGTGGAATTATATTCATAACAAACAAGTGTGAAACAACTGAAAATATGTCATATTCTAGGTTCTTCAAAGTAGCCACCTTTTTGCTTTGATTACTGCTTTGCACACTCTTGGCATTCTCTTGATGAGCTTCAAGAAGTAGTCCCCTGAAATGGTTTTCACTTCACAGGTGTGCCCTGTCAGGTTTAATAAATGGGATTTCTTGCCTTATAAATGGGGTTGGGACCATCAGTTGTGTTGAGGAGAAGTCAGGTGGATACACAGCTGAGAGTCCTACTGAATAGACTGTTAGAATTTGTATTATGGCAAGAAAAAAGCAGCTAAGTAAAGAAAAACGAGTGGCCATCATTACTTTAAGAAATGAAGGTCAGTCAGTCAGCCGAAAAATTGGGAAAACTTTGAAAGTAAGGGCTATTTGACCATGAAGGAGAGTGATGGGGTGCTGCGCCAGATGACCTGGCCTCCACAGTCACCGGACCTGAACCCAATCGAGATGGTTTGGGGTGAGCTGGACCGCAGAGTGAAGGCAAAAGGGCCAACAAGTGCTAAGCATCTCTGGGAACTTCTTCAAGACTGTTGGAAGACCATTTCAGGGGACTACCTCTTGAAGCTCATCAAAAGAATGCCAAGAGTGTGCAAAGCAGTAATCAAAGCAAAAGGTGGCTACTTTGAAGAACCTAGAATATGACATATTTTCAGTTGTTTCACACTTGTTTGTTATGTATATAATTCCACATGTGTTAATTCATATTTTTGATGCCTTCATAGTCATGAAAATAAAGAAAACTCTTTGAATGAGAAGGTGTGTCCAAACTTTTGGTCTGTACTGTATATATATATATATATATATATATATATATTGTTTTTGTATGACATTTTCAAATTGTCATTTATGCATGAGAAACATTTACACTTTGGAGCAGTAGCATTTTTTTAATTTGACATGATGGACACTTAACAAGTCTACTATGCCAGTTTTGTGGTGTAAAAATCTCATAAGTGATGCCCACATTTTATATTTGGTGCATATTTTTGCAACATTTGGTGAAAAGTGGGTCAGGATTTCATATTAAAACTCCTTTAAGTTTCATTTATGATGTGTAACATTTTAAAAAGTCTCAAAAAACTTACAACCCCAGGCAACCCCTTGGTGTACATTTACAGACATAGGCATATACCACATTGCATTTGCACCAAATGTGTTATCAGTGTGCACAATTTCAGAAATTTGTTGCAACCTCACAAAGCAAATAAATCACCAAAACCCCACAAATTATAAATCCCCCAAATGTTCTTGTGTGATATGTGCAGCTTCTAGTATGTAAATACATTTGTACCATCCTTGAACATATTTTATGATGGTAATCATGAACCTGCACTGAGCAATTACTTTTGCATTATAAATGTTACAATTGCCCGTTAAAATATGTTGTTCTAACTTGTGCTTGTGACAATCTGTGAAAGACCTTGGCTTTTTCAGTTTTTCAGGCATCTAACTGGGAGAGAAATGTAGAAAACACGGTATATTCATTAATTTATTCATGTATTTAGTTACACTTTTTACAGATCTAGTTAATGTTAAAACAGTTTAAACTTATCTAGCTACTAACAGAACTAGAGATCTGTCTATTAACCTCTTCAGGACCCTGCCATTTTTCACCTTAAGGACCAGGCTGTGTTTTCGAAATTTGATATGTGTCACTTTATGTGGTAATAACTTTAGAACGCTTTTACTTATCTAAGCCATTCTAAAATTGTTCTCGTAACACATTGTACTTCATGATACTGGTAAATTTCAGCCAATATTTTTCATTTCTATTAAAAAAAAAAAAAAAAATTACAAATAAAATAGAAAATTTGCAACTTTCGAAATTTAAATTTCTCTGTTTGGATTGTTTTGTGAATGCCATTCAATTTTTTTGGGGACGCTAGAAGGCTTAGAAGTTTAGAAGCAAATCTTGAAAATTTGGGGAAAATGTCCAAAACCAACTTTTTAAGGACCAGTTCAGGTCTGAAGTCACTTTGTGGGGCTTCCATAATAAAAACCACCCATTATTGACCCCATTTTAGAAATTACACCCCTCAAGCCATTCAAATTTTACAAACTTTATTAACCCTTTAGGTGTTTCACAAGAATTAAAGGAATATGTAGATGAAATGTCAGAATTTAACTTTGACAGATTTTCCATTTTAATCAATTTTTTTCCAGTAACAAAGCAAGGGTTAACAACCAAACAAAACTCAATTTTTATTACCCTGATTCTGTAGTTTTCAGAAACACCCCATTTGTGATCGTAAACTGCTGTACGGGCGCACAGCAGGGCACAGAAGGAAAGGAGTGCCATTTGGTTTTTGGAGGGCAGATTTCACTGGGATAATTTTAAGTTGCCATGTCACATTTGAAGACCCCCTGATGCAACCCTAGAGTAGAAACTCGCAAAAAGCTACCCCATTTTGGAAACTACGAGATAAGGTGTCAGTTTTGTTGGTACTATTTTAGGGATTTTTTTTTGCTCTATATACACTTTTTGCATATTTTTATAGAGCATGTTGTTACGGACACGACAATGCCAAATATGTATTCTTTTCTTTATTTATTTAAGTTTTACACAATAAAAGAATTTTTGAAACAAAAAAATCATGTTGTAGTGTCTCCATAGTCTTAAAGCCATAGTTTTTAGTTTTTTTTTGGGTGGTTGTCTTAGGTAGGGTCTCATTTTTTGCGGGATGAGATGACTGTTTGATTGGTACTATTTTGGGGTGACAGCCTGCCTCTGAGAGCCAACCTATGGGTCTGGATCTGACAGGCTTCTGTAGAAGGCAATCCCTGATGCCTATGGAAGGCATCGGGCTTGCCTTCTCTGCCATTGGGTACCCGCCACTGCCACTGGACCCAATGGAGATGCGGAGTGCTCCCGTACCCTCCACAGACCCTCTGCATACTTTGACTGCGGCATACAAGGGGTTAATACGCTGGCATAAGTGTTTTCACCAATGCCGGTGTATGCAGCAGGCCCGATCAGCCCGCCGTACATGTATGGCGCTGGTCCTTGAGTCACATCCACCAGCGCCGTACATGTGTGGCGAGGGTCCTCTACAGCTTAAGAGTTATTTTCTCATTTAGATAAACACTTGGCTTGGGGTTTTCTGGAGTAAGGCACCATGCAGACAACTGTATCAATTTTGCATTCTGCAAATCAAGGGTCTGCAAAATATATATCTGATCCGTGCGCCGTCTGCCTTTTTTTTTGTTGCAAACCATTTGGCTTCATTGATCCATGTGCTTTCTGCATACAAATGTTGATTCCACAAAAAAGATAAAACACATATATACCTGAAGTCAATAGGTCCACAAAAAATGTGGATGCAACATGGACGCTATCCATATTTTGTGAATCTGCAATTTGCAGACCACAAAATACATATTTACATGTGCATGAGGCCTAAACTAAATTATGCAAAGTTACAACATTTGGAGACCATGAACAAAAATTGTCTTAATCAGTGTCATGCAAACATATTAGATTCATTAGTTTATTTATGACAAATAAATTTATTAATTTGTGAATAAATAAATGAATGAGGAATGCCTGGTACTTCAATTGTGAAGTGAACAGGAGATATGGAAACAAATATCTTAAGAAGCAGGCTTACATATATCCAGACAAGGACTTAGGGAGTCAATATTTGCTTCCATTGCTTAATCTTTGAGTAACTGTCTAGTAAATATTCCATATTTACGGTAATTTTATCTTTTTAAGTTGAATGCACTAGCTTGCAAGGTTATTGGGAAAGCCACCTTTCCAACACTGCTGTCAAAAGCATTCAGAGATATGCATTACAGCAACCACTTTACCCATAGGTACCTGAAATCTGGATATGCCTCATTGTCTTCTTTGGGATAATTTTCTAGGCATGCTCTGTGACCCAGGAGGTTGAAACTGAGATGATAATAATGAGATGACCAATGCATACAGAATGCATACCTCCCAATTGTCCTAGATCCAGTTGTCCTACAGTCCCTAGAGGGCTGAAGCATGTCCATCTTTCAGCTATCTCTGCATCCTCAGAGACCGTTGAATACAATGGTGAAGCAGGAAGGTGTCAGCTAAGTAGGAGATATTTATTTTGATTTGATTTTATTACCAGTACCTACTCGACTGCTGTGAGGGGGACTGCACTATTTTTAGGTGGCCACTAAGGGTGCTGTGGAGAAGCACTATTGTGAATGGGGCTGCAAAGGGGCTTTCTGCTTTGTGTGGAGGCGTTTAAAAGGACATTGTGTGTGGTGGCACAAAAGGGAGCATAACTTTTGTGTAGGGGAAAAAAGGGGGCATGACCAGGGCTTGAGTCCTGCAGGAACGTGTGGGAACGGCGTTCCTGCACTTTTTTCATAGCAGGAACACCGTTCCCTTTCAGGGCCGCCGGGCAAAAGGACCAGGAAGCAGTGAAGGCTTTGTACTCACCGCTTTCTGGTCCTCGGCTGTCGGCTGTGCAGGGCTGCGCACAGGCATGAGGGCTGAGGCGCTCTGCGACGTCACGCTGTGCGCAGCCTTCACAGCACAGCCTACAGCAGGATCATCGCGTAGGAGGAGAAGAGTGGCGGCGTCCAGGAGCAGGAGAGGGTAAGTGTTTATTTTATTTTATGAGGCTGATGGAGAGGCACTGTCTGGGTGGCCTGGGGGCTGTTGGAGAGGCATTGACTGGGGGGCCTGGTGGCTGATGGAGAGGCACTGACTGGGGGGCCTGGTGGCTGATGGAGAGGCACTGACTGGGGGGCCTGGGGGCTGATGGAGAGGCACTGATTGGGGGGTCTGGGGGCTGATGGAGAGGCACTGACTGGCGGGCCTGGAGAGGCACTGACTGGGGGGCCTGGGGGCTGATGGAGAGGCACTGACTGGGGGGCCTGGGGGCTGATGGAGAGGCACTGACTGGGGGGCCTGGGGGCTGATGGAGAGGCACCGACTGGGGGGCCTGGGGGATGATGGAGAGGCACAGACTGGGGGGCCTGGGGGCTGATGGAGAGGCACAAACTGGGGGGCCTGGGGGCTGATGGAAAGGCACTATCTGGGGGGCCTGGGGGCTGATGGAGAGGCACTGGGGGCCGCTGGTAAGAGGCACCGCGGGCTGATGGAGAGGCACAGGGGGCTGATGGAGAGGCACCGGGGGCTGATGAAGAGGCACCGGGGGCTGATGAAGAGGCACCGGGGGCTGATGAAGAGGCACCAGGGGCTGATGAAGAGGCACTGGGGGCTGATGAAGAGGCACCGGGGGCTGATGAAGACGCACCGGGGGCTGATGAAGAGGCACCAGGGGCTGATGAAGAGGCACCGGGGGCTGATGAAGAGGCACCGGGGGCTGATGGAGAGGCACTGGGGGCTGCTATGAGGCTACTGGGGGCTGGTATGAGGCATGCGAGCGTCCTTCTCTCAGAGCGCCTGCGCCGAATGAGGACTGGTACGGCGCAGGCACGGGATTTTATGGGCAGAGAGGGCCAGCGAGAGGAGGAGAGCGCTCGCTGGCCCTGTCGATCAAGTGGAGGAGGGGGCGTGTTTATTGTCCTAGCATGCGGCGGCTACCAGCAAGTAACCGCCC
The DNA here is from genome assembly GCF_905171765.1 of Bufo bufo. Classification (NCBI taxonomy): domain Eukaryota; kingdom Metazoa; phylum Chordata; class Amphibia; order Anura; family Bufonidae; genus Bufo; species Bufo bufo. The sequence goes on along the minus strand of NC_053391.1, from coordinate 164,883,433 downwards.
AACTTGCTGGTAGTGAAGTAATTTGCATATTATAAAAGTATGATTTTTACTGAAATTACAGCACAGAGACAGGTAACAGTGATATATATGGACTCATCTGACATTAGGCTACTTTCACCCTTGCGTTCGGTGCGGATCCTTCTGGTATCTGCACAGACGGATCCGCACCTATAATGCAAACGCTTGCATCCGTTCAGAACGGATCCGTCTGCATAACTGTTTTTTCAGATCTGAGTTTTCACATCGTAAAAACTCAGATCCGACAGTATATTCTAACACAGAGGCGTTCCCATGGTGACGGGGACGCTTCAAGTTAGAATATACTAAAAGAACTGTGTACATAACGGCCCCCTGCTGCCTGGCAGCACCCGATCTCTTACAGGGGGCTGTGATCCGCACAATTAACTCCTCAGGTACCGCACCTGAGGGGTTAATTGTGCATATCATAGCCCCCTGTAAGTGATCAGGGCAAAAGGACCAGGAAGCGGTGAAGGCTTTGTACTCACCGCTTTCTGGTCCTCGGCTGTCGGCTGTGCAGGGCTGCGCACAGGCATGAGGGCTGAGGCGCTCTGCGACGTCACGCTGTGCGCAGCCTTCACAGCACAGCCTACAGCAGGATCATCGCGTAGGAGGAGAAGAGTGGCGGCGTCCAAGAGCAGGAGAGGGTAAGTGTTTATTTTATTTTATTTTATGAGGCTGATGGAGAGGCACTGTCTGGGTGGTTGTCACAGCCAGACAGCTGAGAAGCGCTCACAGGAGCTTCTCAGATCCTCCTCCTTGAATTTCTTTGTTTTGGTTTAGTTTCTCATCTCGTTAGTCTATCTCAGCTGTCATGCAGTCAGACTGATCGCTACCCTTTAAGTTCCTCCCCATAATGCAGTAGTGTGCGGCTGATACAACTTCCTGGAGTGTGTGTGCATGCTGTTCCCAGTTCCCAGTCGTCAGTCGTCTGCAGATAAGTGCTGTTTATGTATTTATGTTTTTGTCTTTTCTGGATCCAGGTGACCCTGACTCCCTCCGTGTCAGTGTAGGGAGCCGGTGGTCGTGTCCCTTCACTATTGAAGGGTCTTCAGGTAATAGATAGCCGAGGAACGTGGATATGCGGCCATCCACCTTTGGGGTGTTCGCATAGGCTGAGCAGTGAGGGAGAGCGGCAGCTCTATTGCAGGGGTCTCCCTTTGTTCCTTAGTTGTGGATCCAGAGAGACATTGTTTATATGGTATTGTCTTGTTTCCTGTACACCATCCGTGACATTATCAGCCGCCAAAACCGTCTCAAGCATGGATCCGGTTTCACTTTTGGCTGAACGCCTCCAGGGTCTTTCATTGGAGGTAGCTGATCTCCGTAGGATTTTTTCTCAGTTTCAAGTGACCGGTTCAGCTTGCGTTCATGGAGTTTGTGCTGAGCCCAAGATCTCGCTCCCGGATACGTTCTCTGGGGGTAGTGAGAATTTTGTGCGTTTTAAAGAGGCTTGCAAACTCCATTTTATCCTTCTTCCCCATTCTTCTGGTGATGAAGAACGGAGGGTGGGGATCATTGTATCGCTGCTCAGGGGTAACGCTCAGTCTTGGGCCTTTTCGCTACCGGAGGGGGCACGGCCCCTCCGCTCAGTGGATGAATTCTTTTTAACCCTGGGTCAGATATATGATGATCCGGATCCGGATCGAGTCTAGACTACGTCTGTTATGCCAGGGTAAACAATCCGCAGAGATCTACTGCTCCGAATTTCGGAGATGGGCAGCTGATACTGGTTGGAATGATGCTGCACTCCGAAGTCAATTTTGCCATGGTCTTTCAGAGGGATTGAAAGATGCATTTTCCTTTCATGAGAGGCCTATCTCCTTGGACTCTGCTATGTCTCAGGCCGTTCGTATTGACAGGCGTCTTAGAGAGAGACGAGAGATCTCTCCTTCCTGTCCTACTCAGTCTCGGAACAGTGCAGCGGTCTCATTCTGTGCGCAGGAGTCTCAGTCGCTGTCAGCCCCTTCTGAGCAGGAGCCCATGCAGCTGGGGTTGATTGCCTCTGACAATAGAAGATTCAGCCCGCATGGGAGGGTTTGTTTTTGTTGTGGAGGTATAAATCATTTGGCAAATGTTTGTCCCTCAAGGAGATTCAGGCAGTTTTCTGGGAGTAATAAAGAGACAAAAAGGAAAAAATCTTTTAAAAATGTTCCGTCTGTTACTATTGGCAGGGTTGAGGCGGAAATTGAAGGTTTTCCATTTGCTTGTAGTTCCCGTTTTGTCCTGCCTGCTAGGGTGGCGCTAGAGAGCAAGAGCATTTTTTGTGAGATTTTTGTGGATAGTGGAGCAGCTGTCAACCTCATTGATAATCAATTTGCAATAACTCATGGTTTCCAGGTATGCACTTTGGGAAGGGATATTCCTGTTTTTGCTATCGATTCAGCTCCACTTTCTCAGAAATCATTAAAGGGCATAGTTCACAATATCCGTTTAATTGTGAGTGATGCTCATGTTGAGGATGTGTCATGTTTCGTCCTTAGCGGTTTGCCTACTCCTCTAGTGTTGGGGCTACCCTGGCTCACTAAACATAACCCCACCATTGATTGGCAAGCGAGGCAAATAAATGGTTGGAGTAACCTTTGCAGAGAGAATTGCCTCATAACATCTGTTTCTGAGGTTTCTACTAAGACTGTACCACCTTTCCTCTCTGAATTTTTGGATGTCTTCTCTGAGAGTGGAGTTCAGGGTTTGCCTCCGCACAGGGAGTATGATTGCCTTATTAATCTCATCCCAGGCGCCAAGCTGCCTAAATCTCGTTTATACAATCTCTCCCAACCTGAGAGGGTCGCTATGCGGGCTTATATCTCTGAAAGTTTGAGAAAAGGACACATACGACCCTCGAAGTCACCTGTTGCCGCTGGATTTTTCTTTGTTAAGAAAAAAGATGGTTCTTTAAGACCTTGTCTGGATTTCAGGGAGCTGAACAGTATCACTATTCGTGATCCTTATCCGCTTCCTCTGATCCCGGACCTGTTTAACCAGGTTGTTGGGGCTAAAGTCTTTTCCAAATTAGACCTAAGAGGGGCATACAACCTGGTCAGGGTCAGAGAAGGAGACGAATGGAAGACGGCTTTCAATACCCCTGAGGGCCATTTTGAGAATTTGGTTATGCCTTTTGGTTTGATGAATGCCCCAGCAGTTTTTCAGCATTTCGTCAACAGTATTTTTTATCATTTAATGGGAAAATTTGTATTAGTGTATTTGGATAACATTTTGATTTTTTCTCCTGATTTCAAGACTCATAAGGAACACTTACGTCAGGTCTTGCTCATTCTGCGGGAGAATAAATTATATGCGAAACTGGAAAAATGTGTGTTTGCGGTTCCAGAAATCCAATTTCTGGGGTTTCTTGTCTCCGCTTCTGGTTTTCGCATGGACCCCGAGAAGGTCCGCGCTGTGCTTGAGTGGGAGCTTCCTGAGAACCAGAAGGCGCTGATGCGTTTTTTGGGCTTTGCCAATTATTACAGGAAATTTATTTTGAATTATTCCTCTGTTGTTAAACCACTCACTGATATGACCAGAAAGGGGGTAGATTTTTCTTCCTGGTCGGTAGAGGCGCGTAAGGCCTTTTCTAATATCAAGGAGAGTTTTGCTTCCGCTCCCATCCTAGTACAACCTGATATTTCGTTACCCTTCATAGTTGAGGTTGATGCTTCTGAGGTAGGGGTGGGTGCGGTCTTGTCTCAGGGTTCCTCTCCTGCCAAATGGCAACCGTGTGCCTTTTTCTCAAAGAAACTCTCCTCCGCAGAGAGAAATTATGATGTGGGAGATAGAGAATTGTTGGCCATCAAGTTGGCTTTTGAGGAATGGCGCCATTGGCTAGAGGGAGCCAGACACCCTATTACCGTGTTTACTGACCATAAAAATCTGGCCTATTTGGAGTCAGCCAAGCGTCTGAACCCGAGACAGGCCAGATGGTCTTTGTTCTTTTCAAGGTTTAATTTTGTTGTTACGTTCCGCCCTGGGGTTAAGAATGTGAAGGCAGATGCCCTGTCACGTTGTTTTCCAGGAGGTGGGAATTTTGAAGACCCGGGTCCCATTTTGGCTGAAGGTGTGGTGGTCTCTGCTCTTTTTCCTGAATTGGAGGCAGAGGTGCAGGCAGCCCAGTCAGAAGCTCCTGATCTTTGTCCTCCTGGGAGGTTGTTTGTGCCTCTCGCTTTGAGACACAAGATTTTTAAAGAACACCACGACACGGTCCTTGCTGGGCACCCGGGGGCAAGAGCCACACTGGATCTCATTACTCGGAGATTCTGGTGGCCTGCGCTTCGTAAGTCGGTTGAGGGTTTTGTGGCAGCTTGCGAGACTTGCGCTCGTGCCAAGGTCCCTCATTCACGGCCATCAGGTCCTCTCCTTCCTTTGCCCATTCCTTCCCGTCCTTGGACACATCTGTCCATGGACTTCATAACGGACTTGCCTCGTTCCTCGGGGAAGTCTGTGATTCTGGTGGTGGTGGACCGTTTTAGCAAAATGGTGCATTTTATCCCTTTCCCTGGTTTGCCCAATGCTAAGACGCTGGCGCAGGCATTTATTGACCACATTGTCAAATTGCATGGGATTCCTTCAGACATAGTCTCTGATAGGGGCACGCAGTTTGTTTCCAGATTCTGGAAGGCTTTCTGTTCTCGCTTGGGGGTTCGGTTGTCATTCTCTTCTGCTTTCCATCCGCAGTCGAATGGCCAGACAGAGCGCGTCAATCAGAATCTGGAGACATATCTGCGCTGTTTTGTGGCGGAGAATCAGGAGGATTGGTGTTCTTTTTTGTCCCTTGCTGAGTTTGCTTTAAATAACCGTCGTCAGGAGTCCTCTGATAAGTCACCATTTTTTGGTGCATATGGGTTCCATCCGCAGTTTGGGACTTTCTCGGGAGAGGGCTCTTCTGGTTTGCCTGATGAGGACAGATTCTCCTCGTCTTTGTCATCTATTTGGCAAAAGATTCAGGATAATCTAGAGAGCATGAGTGAGAGATATAAGCGTGTGGCGGATAAGAGACGTGTGCCTGGTCCGGACCTGAATTTTGGTGATCTGGTGTGGTTGTCTACCAAGAATATCAAATTGAAGGTTCCCTCCTGGAAGTTGGGTCCTAGGTTTATTGGGCCTTACAAGATCCTGTCTGTCATCAATCCTGTTGCCTACCGTCTTGATCTTCCTCAGACTTGGAAGATCCATAATGTTTTTCATAAGTCCTTATTGAAACCTTATGTTCAACCTATTGTACCCTCGCCTTTGCCTCCTCCTCCGATTATGGTTGATGGAAATCTTGAATTTCAGGTCTCTAGGATTGTGGATTCTCGTCTTGTCCGCGGTTCCCTCCAGTACCTCGTTCATTGGGAGGGTTATGGTCCTGAGGAGAGGATGTGGGTCCCAGTGACGGACATTAAGGCCTCTCGTCTCATCAGGGCTTTCCATAGGTCCCATCCTGAGAAGGTGGGCCCTGAGTGTCCGGAGTCCACTCCTAGAGGGAGGGGTACTGTCACAGCCAGACAGCTGAGAAGCGCTCACAGGAGCTTCTCAGATCCTCCTCCTTGAATTTCTTTGTTTTGGTTTAGTTTCTCATCTCGTTAGTCTATCTCAGCTGTCATGCAGTCAGACTGATCGCTACCCTTTAAGTTCCTCCCCATAATGCAGTAGTGTGCGGCTGATACAACTTCCTGGAGTGTGTGTGCATGCTGTTCCCAGTTCCCAGTTCCCAGTCGTCAGTCGTCTGCAGATAAGTGCTCTTTATGTATTTATGTTTTTGTCTTTTCTGGATCCAGGTGACCCTGACTCCCTCCGTGTCAGTGTAGGGAGCCGGTGGTCGTGTCCCTTCACTATTGTAGGGTCTTCAGGTAATAGATAGCCGAGGAACGTGGATATGCGGCCATCCACCTTTGGGGTGTTCGCATAGGCTGAGCAGTGAGGGAGAGCGGCAGCTCTATTGCAGGGGTCTCCCTTTGTTCCTTAGTTGTGGATCCAGAGAGACATTGTTTATATGGTATTGTCTTGTTTCCTGTACACCATCCGTGACAGTGGTCTGGGGGCTGTTGGAGAGGCACTGACTGGGGAGCCTGGGGGCTGATGGAGATGCACTGACTGGGAGGCCTGGGGGCTGATGGAGAGACACTGACTGGGGGGCCTGGGGGCTGATGGAGAGGCACTGACTGGGGGGCCTGGGGGGGCCGCACTGGCCACCAATGAATTTAAAACTGGGGAGGGAGGGGGGTCTGGCACCTGATCTCTTACAGTGGGCTATGATCCGCACATTTAACCCCTCAGGTGCCTGTAAGAGATCGGGTGCTGCCAGGCAGCAGGGGGCAGTAATGTCAACAGTTCTTAGTATATTGTAACTTGAAGCCTCCCCATCACTATGGGAAAGCCTCTGTGTTAGAATATACTGTCGGATCTGAGTTTCACGATCTAACTCAAATCCGATGGTATATTCTAACATAGAGGCGTTCACATGGTGATGGGGACGCTTCAAGTTAAAATATACCATCAGATTGGAGAAAACTCAGATCCGATGGTATATTAATAGGGACTCCTGACTTTACATTGAAAGTCAATGGGGAACGGATACGTTTGCAATTGCACCATATTGTGTCAACGTCAAACGGATCCGTCCCCATTGACTTGCATTGTAAGTCAGGACGGATCCGTTTGGCTCTGCACGGCCAGGCGGACACCAAAACGCTGCAAGCTGCGTTCGGGTGTCCGCCTCCTGAGCGCAATGGAGGCGGAACGGAGCCAAACTGATGCATTCTGAGTGGATCCTTATCCACTCAGAATGCATTGGGGCTGTACGGATCCGTTCGGGGACGCTTGTGAGAGCCTTCAAACGGAACTCACAAGCGGAACCCCGAACGCAAGTGTGAAAGTAGCCTTAGCAAATAGCTAATGTCCGATAATGAAAATTACTAAATGGGGGGTGACAGAAGCCCTTTAAGGCCTGTTGTAGTGTTACTGATTGATTTTAACTATTGATTAATTTTGTTTTCTTTCATGAAAGGACATAATATATCACAAGTGTGAAAGGAGACTGGAGTACTTGGAGGAAACCCATGCAAACATGGGGAGAACATACAAAATATATGATGAAAATAATAATTAGAGATGAGCAAATCGAATCCCACTAAGTGGAATTCGATCCGAATTTCCTTGTGCTTCGTGTCAGCAAATCGATTTAACCTGAAATAGTATTAAAAACAAAAAAATTCAAACTTACCTGCTCCATTTGCTCACGACGGGCCTCCAGCCTCCATCTTGATTGAAGATCTCAGCCGAAATCCCGTGCCCGCGAGAATAGATCAACACGCCGTCCGGCATGATGACGTCATACGTCACCACGCCAGCCGGCGTGATGACGTAATCTCGCGCTGCACAGAATTTCGGGCCAAGATCTACAAGCAAGACGCGGCGGTCGGCCCGTCGAGAGCAAATGGAAGCGGTAAGTTTGATTGAATTTTTTTTTTTCATTGTTAATTTTACACTCAGATGCCACGATCTTGTATGAACGCAGTATCTGAGGGGTACAATGACAGGGGCGGCGCTATCGCAGCTCCCTGTTATTTCACCCGCTACTTACGAAAAAAGTAATTTGTCACGAAGCAAATTTTTGGTGAAATTCGGTGAATCAGCCGAATGAAATTTTTAAGATCGCCTTCTTTCAGGAGGTCGCACTCACAGATATCTTCACAGACACCAGGATTTAAGGGCCAAACTGTGTTTTATTGCTGCACATCCGCGTAAACATAAACAGTTATACAAAATAAACTCCTGCCCAGCTGGGCTCTACCTAAACAGAATTATGATTTCCCTGACTCACCTATAGTCTCAGATTTATGCTTAGGGTCTCAAGCTCCAAGCCTCAGTTTGTCTGTCAACAAACACAGTGATCAGGCGTCGCATAGCCTTGTGGTCCCTCAGTCCTCTAGACTGAGACCACCCACAGAGCCTCTGCTCCAGGTTCACACACACTTCCCAAGACTGACACACTGAAGGTGGATTTATGCCAGACTGATTAGAGTAGGCTTCACCTGCGCTCACCTCAGGTATGAGGGAATACCCGTGCTGGAAGGGTGTGGACTGGCAGCTCCCACTACCAAGCCTAACTGCTAGTCCAAGAATCCAGCCCAGAATACAACGTAAACAAAACTGTCTCAGCAAACTATCCTTTGCTGAGACCACTGCACACTTCTGGATTTTAGTTATTTCAACCAGCTGAGGTATCTGGGTAAGATATACACACCCTCCTGCACTGTAGACCTTGCCACAATAATATATATGAGTTGGCATTAGAATTAAATTCTTCTATTCTTCCATTTTAAGGAAAACAGACATACTCTGTTCATCATCTTTACTATAAGATGTATTGTGATAGCTCTATGGGAGCACAAGGGCATCAGATTACAATGAATCCACTTATTTTATAATAAAGTATCTGGATGTGTATCAAGACTATTAATGGTGAACTGTAGAACAAAGAGATACCGAGTGCAAGCAAGACACACAAACATTTCTCAAGGTAAGTTAGTATTTTTCTCCATCTGGTGTTTTTATATTTCTTATATCTGATTCTACAAGGAACAACTCAGAGGATTATCAAGACTCACACAGCACACAATGGTTTTGATAAATATTCTCCATAGTTCTCTATTTTTTATACTAGTAAATTTGCTCTAAAGTATTATTTAGAACAAGTGTATTTTGATTTGGTCATTCTATTTATTCCAATATTTTTACGTATATGTATATATGTCAGTTTTGGCCGGGTCTCAGGTCCATTTTATATCTACTCATAATCTGCTATTGTGTTAGTGATTTTGCATCTAAACTGGGGGGGGGGGGGGGGGGGGAAGAAGTATAAAACTATGTGGTTTCCATTGAATAAACATCCTGCAAATTGTCTAGAGACAGAACCTTTAGTTCGTGGTAACGAATCGCATTTTTCCTAAAATGGCAGCCACGCGTGTGAGGACTAAGGACATGGGGCAAGGAACTCTGGGAATGCAGGATCACCCTGATTGACATGCCTGCATGCAGCCATACAGCCCTGTGATGTCACAGCCCTATAAATACAGCAGCTATTTTAGGTTCTGCCATTTTCCAGCGTTCAGAGTACAGGGACAGACATGTGAAGGCGCTAGGGACAGCTATTGGAAAAATGATTGTGGAAAAAAAGGACAGAAAAAACTATTTATAAGTGCAGGGAAAGGATAGGGAGTAATCACAGCATCTTAGTGCAGGGTGAGTCGTCAGAAGGCTCTAGGGACATTAATAGGAAAGTGATTTACAAGTGCAGGGAACAATTACTTGGGGATCCAAATTGTCATTAGACAGGTCTGTCATTTAATCTTTTTGTTATTGGGCTGCAAGTCTTATGTTCAAAAGCCTTAGTGGCTTATATCTTATTCAGTACTACAAGAAAAATATATACGCATTTCACTTCTGCAGTTATTTCTGTTGAAAGTGTATAGGGGCGTATTTCAGTACAACAAGAAATATATATACTAGAGGTGGGACGACAAATCCGTCGAATCCACGAATCCCTCGAATCTTGTTGAATTCAAGGGATTCGTGGACTCGAATCTCGACCTCATTTACTAAATTTGAATCCAACAAATCCATGACAGCGGGGACCGGTGCAGTCCCTGTATTCTAATGCACCGGCCCCGCTCACTGTAGTATAATCTTATGATCTAACCTGCATTGTTAAGATATAATAATACATCTGTATTACTTACATTACAACATTAAGTGCCGTAGCAGAGAGGAGGGAGGAGGCAGGCCGGGAGGACGGGCGGGCGGCTCGTCACTCACTACATCACGTGCCTGCGCCGCCCACTTTATGAATGAAGCAGGCGGCACGGGCGCGTGACGTAGTGAGTGACGTGCCGCCCGTCCTCCCGGCCTGCCTCCTCCCTCCTCTCTGCTACGGAACTTAATGTTGTAATGTAACTAATACATATGGATTATTATATCTTAACAATGCAGGTTAGATCATAAGATTATACTACAGTGAGCGGGGCCGGTGCATTTGAATACAGGGACTGCACCGGTCCCCGCTGTCATTCCTAATCCAGATGCCGGCCCCCAGCCCCTGTATTGGGGGTCATTCACACTGCACGGACACTGTTATGGGGTGGATCTGTGGATGGCACATAGCATAAGATGCTATATACACTCACCTAAAGAATTATTAGGAACACCATACTAATACGGTGTTGGACCCCCTTTTGCCTTCAGAACTGCCTTAATTCTACGGGGCATTGATTCAACAAGGTGCTGATAGCATTCTTTAGAAATGTTGGCCCATATTGATAGGATAGCATCTTGCAGTTGATGGAGATTTGAGGGATGCACATCCAGGGCACGAAGCTCCCATTCCACCACATCCCAAAGATGCTCTATTGGGTTGAGATCTGGTGACTGTGGGGGCCATTTTAGTACAGTGAACTCATTGTCATGTTCAAGAAAACAATTTGAAATGATTCGAGCTTTGTGACATGGTGCATTATTCTTCTGGAAATAGCCATCAGAGGATGGATACATGTTCTCATTCTGTTTACGCCAAATTCGGACTCTACCATTTGAATGTCTCAACAGAAATCGAGACTCATCAGACCAGGCAACATTTTTCCAGTCTTCAACAGTCCAATTTTGGTGAGCTCGTGCAAATTGTAGCCTCTTTTTCCTATTTGTAGTGGAGATGAGTGGTACCCGGTGGGGTCTTCTGCTGTTGTAGCCCATCCGCCTCAAGGTTGTGCGTGTTGTGGCTTCACAAATGCTTTGCTGCATACCTCGGTTGTAACGAGTGGTTATTTCAGTCAACGTTGCTCTTCTATCAGCTTGAATCAGTTGGCCCATTCTCCTCTGACCTCTAGCATCCACAAGGCATTTTTGCCCACAGGACTGCCGCATACTGGATGTTTTTCCCTTTTCACACCATTCTTTGTAAACCCTAGAAATGGTTGTGCGTGAAAATCCCAGTAACTGAGCAGATTGTGAAATACTCAGACCGGCCCGTCTGGCACCAACAATCATGCCACGCTCAAAATTGCTTAAATCACCTTTCTTTCCCATTCTGACATTCAGTTTGGAGTTCAGGAGATTGTCTTGACCAGGACCACACCCCTAAATGCATTGAAGCAACTGCCATGTGATTGGTTGAATAGATAATTGCATTAATGAGAAATAGAACAGGTGTTCCTAATAATTCTTTAGGTGAGTGTATGTGTCATTCACAGATCTCCCCCATTTCAGTGCCATCCAGAGATCCCTCATAACAGTGCCATCCAGAGATCCCCCATAACAGTGCCATCCAGAGATCCCCCATAACAGTGACATCCAGAGATCCCCCATAACAGTTCAAAAGTTTATTAATATCCTGAATCAAAATGATATCGGTCTGAGCTTCACCTATGAAACTCAGACAGAACAAATTACATTCCTCGATGTGGTTGTAAGAAAAACTGAGGGGACCCTAAGCACGTCGGTACATCGGAAACCGACAGCTACCAACAGCATCCTTCACTGTGATAGTCACCATCCCACCGCTGTGAAGAGGGGTATTCCCAGGGGACAGTATCTGCGGGTTCGCAGAAATTGTTCCTCTGGGGGTAATTTTTACTTAGAATCTAAAAAATAAAAAAACAGACTGGCACAGAGAGGTTATCCACTGAACCTTCTGAAGGAGTCTTTTCAGTTTGCTGAGTCTAGGAAGAGCGAGGACCTTCTGATACCAAAGTCCAGGGACGAGACAGACGAGGGTCTCATACGCCTGATTTCTACCTTTGCCTCTGGTAACAGAGAAGTAGTATCTATATTGGGAGCGTATTGGCCAATACTCACGATGGACTCGGATCTAGCACAGGTGATTAAGGAATATCCCCAAGTTACCGACCGTAAAGGCAGGAGCTTACGGGATCGATTAGTTCATATTCACTATGAGGGTCCTAAAAGAGAGGGCACTTGGCTAGACGGTAAGCCTTTGGGTGTCCTGCAAAGCCTGTAATTTCATTAACACCTCAAAGACAGTAACTTGTTCCGTTACACAACGTTCTTTTTCTATCTGGGACGAAAGGTGTAGTATACATTTGTCAATGTACATGTCCTATGGATTATATAGGCAAAACTAGAAGAGAATTTCGAAGAAGGATCTGCGAGCACATTTATGATATAAAGAAATCAAAAGACATGCCGGTGGCTCACCATTTTAATGACTATCATATGGGTGATGTGGGTTCGGCAGGTTTTTCTGTTTTAGAGGTGGTCCCCCTTCCTGAGAGGAGGTGCGACTGGGACAAGAAGATCCTCCAAAAAGATACAGCATGGATCTATCGATTCCAGTCTCAGTTCCCCCTTGGGCTCAATGAAAGACTAAATTTCTCATGTTTTATTTGAATCCCTGGTCCATTTAATATATATCTCGCTTCAGTAATTTGTATGTGGCCCCCTGACTGGCAATATACTGTAGATGCGTGAAGCATCCTGTAACTGGCGAACAAATATCAGTTTGCCATATCTTCTACAATTTGGTATCCTCTCCCCTTCTTTTGTTGTTATCAAGGAGGTGACCCAAGTGTACGATATCCTTCTGTAATTATCCTTTATAACTATGGGAGACATTTGTTAGTGCATGTCCCACTATTTCCCTGGCCTTTTCCAGTTGTGAATGCTAAATCATGGACTTCATCTGCGATCATTACCTCCTTAATAAGACCATGGTTAAATAATGATTATATTATCGCTACGCTATCCCTGGTGTCTTCGAACTCAATTTGCGTATCAGTATGCGTTCCACCGTAAAACCGGAAGTGATGTACAAGAACTTCCGGTCTCTGGGTCTGACGCACAGGAACAACATGCGGTTCACAGTGCGTTCCACGTCACCGGAAGTTACCCAGAAAGTAAGGCGTGCACTTCAAAGTGCGGTCCGAATACCCGAAGTAGATTTTCGGCTGACTGACTGACCTTCATTTCTTAAAGTAATGATGGACACTCGTTTTTCTTTACTTAGCTGCTTTTTTCTTGCCATAATACAAATTCTAACAGTCTATTCAGTAGGACTATCAGCTGTGTATCCACCTGACTTCTCCTCAACGCAACTGATGGTCCCAACCCCATTTATAAGGCAAGAAATCCCAACTTATTAAACCTGACAGGGCACACCTGTGAAGGGAAAACCATTTCAGGGGACTAACTCTTGAAGCTCATCAAGAGAATGCCAAGAGTGTGCAAAGCAGTAATCAAAGCAAAAGGTGGCTACTTTGAAGAACCTAGAATATGACATATTTTCAGTTGTTTCACACTTATTTGTTATGTATATAATTCCACATGTGTTAATTCATAGTTTTGATGCCTTCATAGTCATGAAAATAAAGAAAACTCTTTGAATGAGAAGGTGTGTCCAAACTTTTGGTCTGTACTGTAAGTGCTGTGGAGTGTCCGGAGGCCCCCTGCTGGAAAGGTGAGTATTGCGGGCCAGCGGGGGACCACGGAGCGGGAGTAATAGCAAGCTCTTCACTCCCGCTCCGTGGTCACGTGACACAAATGAATCTTTGATGCAAATAATTTGCATCGAGGATTTTTTTGTGTCAAATTACTCGATTTAATCGAGTAATTGATTCAGCCCTAATGTCACCTTACCACTCCGTGGTCTCCTCATGCTGCTGCTATCTCCACGCTATGTCACCTTGGCACTCTGTGGCCTCCTGATGTTGCCGCCACCTCCAAACTTTGTCACCTTGCCACTCTATGGTCTCCAAATGCTGCTGCTTCCATCTCCACACTATGTCACCTTGCCACTCTGTGGTATCCTGCTGCTGCCATATCCACATTATGTCATCTTGCCACTCTGTGGTCTTCTCATGCTGCTGCCATCTCCATACTATGTCACCTTGCTATTCTGTGGTATCCTGCTGCTGCTGCCATATCCACACTATGTCACCTTGCTACTCTGTGGCCTCCTGATGCTGCCGTCACCTACAAACTATGTCATCTTGCCATCTCCACTACTGTTGGGCGAGCATGCTTGGGCGAGCATGCTCGGCCGAGCACCTTTTTCACTCAGAACGCGATACTAGAGTCGAGCTCAAGTGCGATACTAGAGTCTCCTCACCGCACATTTGTTGGCTGCTATGCAGCCAACAAACGTGCAGGGAAGTAGTTCCACTCACTGTAATGCCATAGCCATGTTAGTTACTGGCATTACAGTGATTGGCTAGTCGGAACACGTCATCAGGTGCTATATAGCACCCGATGACATGTGGTACGGCTCAGACTTAGTCAGGGTGAGCTACCGCAGAAGGGACAGATAGTGTAGGGAGAGGAATTGTATTTTTTTTGGGAGTTTTGAGTGTTGAAAGGTGTTAGCGACCCAACACTCCTTTTAAGGACTATAGTTTTATCTGGCTGAAAAATATATTAGCGCAACGCGCGCAAATTTTTTGTGCAATTGTTTGGCTGCTAGTGACAGAGGCGACATTACCTGCGCTACATCTCATGTATAATGTTAGCCGCTGGTGACAGCAGCGACATTACCTGCACTACATCTCCTGTATAACGTTAGCCGCTGGTGACAGCAGCGACATTACCTTCGCTACATCTCCTGTATAACGTTTGAGCATCATAAATATCAGTGACATTCAGTTTATTTTTTCCGCAGCTGGTGACAGCGGTGACAGCAGCGACATTACCTGCACTACATCTCCTGTATAACGTTAGCCGCTGGTGACAGCAGCGACATTACCTTCGCTACATCTCCTGTATAACGTTTGCGCATCATAAATATCAGTGACATTCAGTTAAATTTTTTTGCCACTGGTGATAGCGACATTACCTGAGCTACATCTCCTGTATAACGTTAGCCGCTGGTGACAGCAGCAACATTATCTGCGCTACATCTCCTGTATAACGTTTGCTGCTGGTGAAAGCAGCGACATTATCTGCGCTACATCTCCTGTATAACGTTTGAGCATCATAAATATCAGTGACATTCAGTTTATTTTTTCCGCAGCTGGTGACAGCGACAATACCTCTGCTACATCTCCTATATAACGTTTGCACATCATAAATATGAGTGACATTCAGTAAAAAAATTTCACCGCTGGTGACAGTGACATTACCTGCGCTACATCTCCTGTATAACATTAGCCGCTGGTGACAGCAGCAACATTACCTGCGCTACATGTCCTGTATAACTTTTGCCGCTGGTGAAAGCAGCAACATTACCTGTGCTACATCTCCTGTATACATTAGAAGGCTGCAACCCCCCCTTCTCCTCCTCCACCTCCTCTTCTATTTCCACCTCTAAATTCTCATCTTGCAGCACCAGTTAGCCATCAGTCAGTAGCTGGAAGCAGTGTAGAACTGCAGTGGGGAAGCGGCAACAGGCCGTGCTGAAACTAATTTGCTTAGGTGACAAACAGCACACCGCCGCAGAGCTGTGGCAAGGTATAAGGGACCAGACTGAGCTGTGGCTCTCGCCACTCAACCTACCACCAGGCATGGTTGTGTCTGATAATGGCCGTAACTTTGTGGCGGCATTGAAGCAGAAAACTTACATACAGACCATGCCTAGCCCTCATGTTCAACTTAGTGGTTCAGCGGTTTCTCAAAACCTACCCCAATATGGCTGAGCTACTGGTGAAGGTGTGCCACATGTGTGCCCATTTCTAAAAGTCATCTACAGCTGCCGCCTTTCTGGCAATGCTGCAGCAGTGCTTGCAATTGCCAGCTCATTGAATGTTGTGCGACGTGAGCACGCGCTGGAACTCCACGTTCCACATGTTGGCCAGGCTTTGTGAGCAGCAGAGTGCAGTAGTGGAATATCAGCTGCAACATGGTCGTTGCCTTTCCAGCTTTCTAGTCAGCTTCCGCTCTTCACAAACGACGAGTGGGCATGGTTGTCTGACCTCTGTGAGGTTTTGCGTAACTTTGAGGAATCAACACAAATGGTGAGCGGCGATTATCAGCGTAACCATCCCACTTCTATGTCTACTGAAACGCTCGCTGCTCACAATGAAGGACACTTTGCATGTGGAAGAGGTGGAAATGGGGGAAGACATTACACAGGGTGATAGCCAGACCACCCTTAGTTTGTCTTCTCAGCGCTAATTGGATGATGATGATGATTATGAGGAGGAGCTGGAGACAGTTGCCTCCGCTACAGAGGTTAGTACCCATAGCAGGTTTATTCCTTCTGTTCAGCGTGGATGGGCCGATGAGGAGGAAGAGGATGAGGAGATTGAGAGTCATTCTCCTGATGAGGACAGAAAAGTCGTGTCTGTTGGGATTCTGGCACACATGGCTGACTTTATGTTATGCTGACCCTCGCGTTATACACATTTTGGCCAAGAACGATTACTGGTTGTTCACCCTTCTCGACCCCCACTACAAAGAGAACTTCTTATCTCTTATTCCTTTGGTGGAGAGGACTAGCAAAATGGTGCAATACCAGAAGGTCCTTGTGGAAAAATTGCTCCAAAAATTTCCAGCTCACAACGCTGGCGGCAGGCTACGTAGTTCCTTGGGCAACCAATGAGGGGAGATATGGGGAACACACAGCAGTTCCAACAGAGGCAGGGCAACACTCTCCAAGGCCTGGGACAGTTTCATGACACCCCGCCAGCACCCTCAACCTGATGAGCAGCCTAGTGTCGCAAGGAGGGAAAGGTTTTGGAAGATGGTGAAAGAGTACATAGCAGACCGTGTCAGCATCCTCAGTGATCCCTCTGTGCCTTACAACTATTGGGTGTCCAAGCTGGACATGTGGCACAAACTGGCGCTCTACACCTTAGAGGTGCTGGCCTGCCCTGCGGCCAGCGTTTTATCAGAGCGGGTATTTAGTGCTGCTGGGGGCATAATAACTGATAAGCACATCCGCCTGTCAATAGTGATGGCCTTGCGGTTCGGTAGGCGTTCGGTTTGCGGCGAACTTTGCGATCCCCCGAACATATGACGATTTCCGCGTGCCCATATTGTTTTGCATTGCGCCGAACTTTGACCCATGCCACATCCATCAGGTGGGACAGGACAGCCAATTGAGACGTTTCAGCACGGACACACCCCCAACCCTATAACAGAACCCGATCTGGCAGCCATTTTACATTTTACATTAAGTGTAGGGAGAGGTTGCAATTTGGAGCATGGACAGTCTGTTAAGAACTTAGGGACACCAAACGCTAGCTAATAGGGCCACAAAAGTCCTTTTAAGGACTGGTAACGTTGTGCTATCGATAGGTATGATACACAGATGGGTGTGATATACCTATAAGTAGGATTGAGTGAACGTGAACTGTAAAGTTCGGGTTCATACCGAACTTTAGGATTTTTGGACCCCGAACCCGAACTTTTCAGTAAAAATTTGCGTTCGGGTTCGGTGTTCGGCGATTTCTTAGCGCTTTTTGAAAGGCTGCAGAGCAGCCAATCAACAAGCATTTAACTGTGTGACCTTAGAAGCTTACCAATGGCATGGCTGTGATTGGCCAGTGCAGCATGTGACCCAGCCTCTATATAAGCTGGAGTGACGTAGCGCTGCACGTCACTCTGCTGTGCTTAGTGTAGCGATAGGATGCTGCTGCTGTGAGGGAGAGAATAGGACAGAATCTGTTATCAGAACTCCAATTGAACTCAGCGATCTACATAGATTTAGTTGTGTGGGTGCAGTGCACAATCTTTTTACCCTGCCCTGAGCCCAGTGACAGAGAAAAAGAACTTTTAGTTAGTTAGGTGGGTGGCGGCGGCCATTTTATGGAAGCTCAGTGCACCAGCACTGCATCTGCGCTTTTGTGACATTTAAATCCAAGCTTGAAATACTCCAATAATAATCTGGTTTAAAAAAAACACCCTTTTTTGGCAATATCCAACATCTGGTGCCAGGATTAGTCAATTTAAGATAGAAATATAGCTATAATTTTCTGGGTTTTTTAAAACACCCTTTTTGGACAAAATACACTATTTTACAGCCCTTGCTGCATCTGCACGTGTGAAATTCAAGAGTTATATACAGCTTTCATATTCTGTTAGTAAAAAACATCCTTTTTTTGCAAAATACTTAATATTGCAGCCCTTGCTGCATCTGTGATTGTTAAAAACAAGTTTTAAAAACTTCAATAATTGTCTGGCTTTGAAAAAACACGCATTTTTGGCAATATCCAACATCTCGTGCCTTTTTACAGGATTAGTCAGTGTGCAATTTAAGCTAGAAATACAGCTATAATTTTCTGGGTTTTTAAAAACACCCTTTTTGGGCAAAATACACTATTTTACAGCCCTTGCTGCATCTGCACGTGTGAAATTCAAGCGTTATATACAGCTTTCATATTCTCTTAGTAAAAATTTAAGCTAGAAATACAAATATAATTTTCTCGGTTTTAAAAAACACCCTTTTTGTGCAAAATGAAACAATTTTTCAGTCCTTACTGCATCTGCATGTGGGAAATTCAAGCGTTATATACTGCTGTCATATTCTGTTATAAAAAAACACCCATTTTGGACAAAAAACTTAATTTTGCAGCCTTTGCTGCTTATGTCATTGTGAGATACACCCTTTAGATACTGTGGTTCTATTCTGCTATTAGCAAAACACCCATTTTGGGCAAAAAACTTAAATTACAGCCCAGTCTGGATTTGTACGTATGAAATACAACCTTTACATACTCTGGTTCAATTCTGTTATTTGAAAAACAGCCATTTTGGGCAAAAAACTTAAATTACGGACTAGTCTGCATCTCTACGTGTGAGATACAACCTTTACATACTGTCGTTCTATTCTGCTATTAATTTAACACCCATTTAAGGCAAGATCCTAAATTTCAGAAATATGAGGAGAGCGTCAAATAGGGGACGTGGCCCAGGTCGTGGTGCTGCTGGTGGAGCTCCTGTTGCAGGGAGAGGACGTGGTCGATCTGTGCCAGCTACACGCACAAGTAAAGTACCTTCCTCAGGAGCGAGTAGGCGAAAGAACCTGCAGCGGTATTTGGTCTGGCCTAATGCGGCTCTACGAATGGCGAGGCCAGAACAAGTACAGGTGATAGTAGATTGGGTTGCTGACAGTGCATCCAGTTCCTTTACATTGTCTCCCACCCAGTCTCCTGCTGAAAGATCAGAGTTGGCACCTGAAGCCGATGTCCATCAGTTTTTCACCTCACCCCCTTGCAAATCAGCCAAGCAGTCTGACCCCCAAGTCATGCAGCAGTCTCTTCTGCTTTTTGATGACTCTGTTAGCAGGGTTTCCAAGGGCCATCCTCCATTCCGCTGCACCCCCCAAGCTCCCCAGAACCTATTTGACGTGCCAGGTGAGACATTTCCATGCTGTGCTGCGGCTGTTGTGCCTGTAAGCCAAGAGCCACACCGGTCCTGCACTACTTTCAGCTCTGCAGTCACAGGCCGATCAGTAGCTAACTCCACTCAATTTGACAGTTAGTAAAGTGGTGTGCGACAACGGTGGCAATTTGCTGAGCGCGCTGAAACAGTTCAAAATGACACACGTGCATGGCACACGTCCTAAACTTAGTCGTGCAGCGATTCGTTGCCAAATACCCCGGGGTCCAGGACTTCTTGCGGCAGACCAGGAAAATTTCTGGCCATTTTAGAAGATCTTACACGGCCATGGCTCGCCTTGCTAACGTTCAGCGTCGACACCACTTGCCCATCAGACGTCTGATTTATGACTGCCCGACACGCTGGAACTCCACCTTGTATATGCTTGACAGGCTGCTCCAGCAGAAATGTGCTGTGAACGACTATCTGTATGAACTCTGCGGCAGGACAGGTTCTGGGGAGCTTTGTTTCTTTTCACTGCACCAGTGGCTGCTCATGCGCGATGTATGCAGACTTCTGCGGCCATTTGATGCGATCACCAAACTGGTCAGTCACAGCCAGGGCACCGTCAATGACATCATACTTTACGCCTTCTTTCTGGAGCGTGCATTGCGTTGTGTCATTGATCAAGCCGTCAAGGAGCAAGAACTGGAAGATGAGGAAGTCACAATGCTGAATGAATTCCCAGTGGGGCTACTCCTTCTAAGACAAGTCAGCAGGAGTCTGAAGAGGAGTCAGAGGAGGATGGTGGCTGGGGGGAGGAGGAGGAGGAGCAAGAAGAGCAGGCTTTAAACTTTTCAGGGATGCCTGGTGTTGTCCGTGGCTGGGGGAGGCGACTGAGGACGACATTCTCCTGGGTGATGAGCAAGAACTAGGCCACTCCACCGCTTCCAATTTAGTGCACATAGGGGCCTTCATGCTCCAGTGTTTGAAGAGGGACCCCCATATAAAAAGCATAAAGGTCAAGGACCTGTACTGGGTGGCAACGTACTTAGATCCCTGGCACGAACACAAAATGGTGGATATGTTACCAGCATCACAGAGGGCTGTCAGAATGCAGCATTTCCATGAATTGCTGCGAGAGATGCTGCATTCTGCTGTTGTGGGCACTGGCAGAGGAATTTCCACCGACAGCGAAACAGGTGTGGGTACCAATCCTTCCACGCCTGCAAGAAGAGGGCGGTTTGAAGATGTGTTGGTCACTTCGGATATGAGATCATTCTTGCAGCCAACCCATCGACAGCCACTCTCCGGATCCAGCCTCAGGGAAACCCTAGACCAACAGGAGTCCGACTACATCGGGTTAACAGCCGATGTGGATGCACTGAGAAGCGAGGAACCCCTGGACTACTGGGTGTGCAGGCTTGACCTGTGGCCAGAGCTGGCACAATTTGCCATGGAACTCTTGTCTTGCCCCTTATCGAGTGTCCTGTCCAAAAGGATGTTCAGCGCAGCCCCTAATTTTTGGGGCCTGTACTGGCCGACAGTTACATATTTATCCTGTTACTGCCTAATGTACCTCCAGCTACAGAATCCAAAGTTCTTTGCTGTCAGGTGAATGCCTATTGCCTAATTTTTGAGGCCTATACTGGCTGACAGTTACATATTTATCCTGTGACCGCCTAATGCACCTCCAGCCACAGAATCCAAGGTTCTTTGCTGTAAGGTGAATGCCTATTGCCTAATTTTTGGGGACTGTACTGGCTGACAGTTACATTTTTTATCTCTAGCCACATAATAACACCCCTGTCTCACTCCTCTGCCTGTCATTATGGTGGCGCATGAACCGCATTCACCATAAGGACCTTTTAATGTCACAGGATCATGTGACTGTGCATTCCACCCCGTACTGTGTCCCTTAACTTGTATTGTGCCTCTTTATACCCTGCATTGTGCCCTCTTACCTGTGCAGTGCCCCTAGTAATTTCCTGTACTGTGCCCTCTGTGAGGCAGTGACAGGACTCATGGCTGCTAGGGGAGATTTATGGCAGAAGTTTCCATGTCTTCCCTGGCAATCATCAGATCTGAGGCAGCACCAGGTGCCACAATCAGTCTGGGATAAGAGTCCAGCCCAGACTGTCAGTCAAGAGGAGAAAGTCTTTGTGCAACAGAGTCCTGCTGGAGGCTCTGTACAAGTGGTCTCAGCCGGGCTGGTTGAGGGGCCACAGGGCTAGGTGCTAGCCAGAAAGTTTGGGGACGCTGTGATACCTAGGCTCAAGGGTCACAAGGCCACAGTCGGGAGGACTGCTGGGTCACAAAGGGACTCGTATTTGGACTGACATTGCTACAGCCTGGGGGCTGGTGTTCAAGCGGCTGAGGAAGCCAGACATTAACACCGTGTCTAAACACCGTTGCATAGGTTAGTTAGGGATTAAGTAAAATGTTTAATTAGAGCCCAGCTGGGCGAGTGTTTATTGTTTTGTATTATTTGTGCTGTGTCTAAAGACTGTCCAATAAATGCACTATTTGGACATGCAACACGGTTGTCCATGGTAAGTCTGATAGACGTATGCATTTTTTTAATGGACATTTTTGAGAGTTTCTTTTTAAGACGCATAAAAATGGCCCCTGATTAAAATACATATTTTTTGTGGGATTTTTTTGTCAATGAACCCCCTCTGGTATATGACTGTCCATGTTCTGGGACTATTTGTGTATTTCTAGTAAGTGTTTGCTGGCTGCAAATATGACTTGATGGATTTTCAGGTTCGCTTGCCATTAACCCCTTAAGGACCGGGTCATTTTTCACCTTAAGGACCAGACTGATTTTTGCAAATCTGACATGTGTCACTTTATGTGGTGATAACTTTAAAACACTTTTACTTATCCAGGCCATTCTGGAATAGTTTTCTCGTCACATATTGTACTTCATGACAATGGTAAAATTGAGTCAAAAAATTATTTTTATTTATAAAACAAATGCCAAATTTACAATAAATTTGGAAAAATTATAAATTTCCAAATTTCAAATTCTCTACTTTTAAAATAGATAATAATGCCTTCAAAAATAGTTATTACTTTAAATTTCCCATCTATCTACTACATGTTTATATATTTTTGTGAATGCCATTTTATTTTTTGGGGCGTTAGAAGGCTTAGAAGTTTAGAAGCAAATAAAACCAAAACCCACTTTTTAAGGACCAGTTCAGGTCTGAAGTCACTTTGTGAGGTTTACATAATAGAAACTACCCCAAAATTACCCCATTTTAGAAACTACACCCCTCAAGGTATTAAAAATTGATTTTACAAACATTGTTAACCCTTTAGGTGCTCCACAAGAATTAATAGAAAATGGAGATGAAATTTCAGAATTTCACTTTTTTGGCACATTTTTCATTTTAATAATTTTTTTCCCCCGCTAACAAAGCAAAGGTTAACAGCCAAACAAAACTCAATATTTATTGCCCTGATTCTGTAATTTACAGAAACACCCAATATGTGGTCAATAACTTGTGTATGGCCACACGGCAGGGTGCAGAAGGAAAGGAACGCCATATGGTTATTGGAAGGCAGATTTTGATGGACTGCTTTTTTACACCAAGTGCCATTTGAAGCACCCCTAGAGTAGAAGCTCCAAAAAAGTGACCCAATTTTAGAAACAACACCCATCAAGGTATTCAAAATTGATTTTATAAACTTTTTTAACCCTTTAGGTGTTCCACAAGAATTCATTGAAAATGGATATGAAATTTCAGAATTTCACTTTTTTTGGAAGATTTTCCATTTTAATCAATTAACAGCCAAATAGGATTAACAGCCAAACTAAACTCAACATTTATTGCCCTGATTCTGTAGTTTACAGAAACACCCCATATGAGGTCATAAACTGCTGTACGGGCACACGGCAGGGCACAGAAGGAAAGGAACACCATATGGTTTTTGGAGGGCAGATTTCACTGGGATAATTAACTGGGATAATTTTACTTGCCATGTCACATTTGAAGACTCCCGTATGCAGAAACTACAAAAGAAAGTGACCCCATTTTGGAAACTGCGGGATAAAGTGTCAGTTTTGTTGGTACTTTTTTAGGGTACAATTGATTTTTGGTTGCTCTATATTACACTTTTTGTGAGGCAAGTTAACAAAAATATAGCTGTTTTGGCACTTTTTTTTTATTTTTTGTTATTAACAACGTTCATATGACAGGTTAGATCATGAGCTATTTTTATAGATCAAGTTGTTACGGACGCGATAATACCAAATATGACTTTTTTTGGTTGGTTGTTTCAGTTTTACATATTAGAGCATTTAAAAAAAAAGAAAAAATTTGTGTCTCCATATTCTAAAAGCCATAGTTTGTTTTTTATTTTTTTGGGTAACTGTCTTATGTAGGGGCTCATTTTTTTCAGTATGAGATGGTTTGATTGGTATTATTTTGGGTTGCATATAACTGTTTGATCGCTTGCTATTACATTTTTTGTGATGTAAAGTGTCTAGGGTTGAGCGAACCCGAACTGTAAAGTTCGGGTTCCTACCGAACTTTAAGATTTTTGGACCCCGGACCTGAACACAAGCTTTTCAGTAAAAGTTTGGGTTCGGTGTTCGGCGATTAAATGGCGCTTTTTAAAAGGCTGCAGAGCAGTCAATCAACAAGCGTTTAACTTGTGTGCCCTTAGAAGCCATCACAGCCATGCCTACTAATGACATGACTGTGATTTGCCAGTGCAGCATGTGACCCAGCCTCTATATAAGCTGGAGTCATGCAGCGCTGCACGTCACTCTGCTCTGATTAGTGTAGGGATAGGATGCTGCTGCTTTGAGGGAGAGAATAGGACAGAATCTTTAATCTGAAGTGATTGTTAACTCAGCGATCTACCTAGATTTAGTATTGTGGGTGCAGTGCACAATCTTTTTACCCTGCCCTGAGCCCAGTGACACAGAAAAATAACTTTTATTCATCTGTTAGTTAGGTGGGCGGCGGCAGCCATTTTATGCAAGTTCTGTGCCCCAACACAGCATATGTGCATTTGTGACAGTCAAATAGAAGCTTGATATACTGCAATTATATTCTGGGATTAAAAAAAATCACCCATTTTTGGCAAGACCCTACATCTGTGGCCTTTGCAGCATTTGTCAGTGTGCAATTTAAGCTTGAAATACTGCAATAATTTTCTGGGTTTTAAAAAACACCCATTTTTGGCAATACCCTCCATCTGGGGCCTATGCAGGTTTTGTCAGTTTGCAATTTAAGCTTGAAATACTGCATTAATATTCTGGGTTTTAAAAAACACCCTTTTTGGGCAAAATACAAAATTTTACAGCCCTTGCTGCATCTGTCAGTGTGAAATACAAGGATTAGATACTGCTGTCATCTTCTGTTATTAAAAAAACACCCATTCAGGGCAAAAACCTAATTTTGCAGAGTTTGCTGCATCTGTCATTGTTAAATACAAGTCTGAAATACAGCACAAATTTTCTGGGTTTAAAAAAGCACCCATTTTTGTCAATACCCTCCATCTGGGACCTATGCAGCATTTGTCAGTGTGCAATTTAAGCTCGAAATACTGCAATAATTTTCTGGGTTTTAAAACACACCCTTTTTGGGCAAAATAATAAATTTTACAGCCCTTGCTGCATCTGTCAGTGTAAAATACAAGCGTTATATACTGCTGTCATCTTCTGTTATAAAAAAAAAACACCCATTTATTGAAAAATACTAAATTTGCAGCATTTGCTGCATCTGTCAGTGTGAAATGCACGCGTTAGATACTGCTGTTATCTTCTGTTATTTAAAAAAACACCCATTTTGGGAAAAATACTAAATTTGCAGCCTTTTCTGCATCTGTCAGTGTGAAATACATGCGTTAGATATTGCTGTTATCTTCTGTTATTTAAAAAAACACCCATTTTGGGAAAAACACTAAATATACAGAGAATGAGGAGAGCGTTGATTAAGGGACGTGGCCCAGATTGTGGTGCTGCTGGTGGAGCTCCTGTTGCTGGGAGAGGACATGGTCGATCTGTGCCAGCTACACTCAGAAGTGAAACACCTTCCTCAGGTGCGAGTCGGCGACAGAAACTTCAGCGTTATTTGGTCCGGCCTAATGAGGCTCTACGAATGGTGAGGCCAGAACAAGTACAGGCGATAGTAGATTAGGTTGCTGACAGTGCCTCCAGTTCCTTCACATTGTCTCCCATCCAGTCTCCTGCTGAAAGATCAGAGTTAGCAACTGCAGCCGACATCTATCAGTCTTTCACCTCACCCCCTTGTAAATCAGCCAAGCAAGGATGACTGCTAGCAGGGTTTCCCAGGGCCATCTAAATAGCCCTGTCCCTGAAGTTGAAGATATTGAGTGCACTGATGTCCAACCACTTATGTTTCAAGATGAGTACATGGGAGGACCACCGCAGCACGTCTCGGGTGATGACGAAACACAGGTGCCAACTGCTGTGGCTTTCTGCAGTGTGCAGACTAACAAGGAGGGCAGGGGTGAAGACTGGGTGGAAGATGATGTGGAGAACGATGAAGTCCTCAACCCCACATGGAATCAAGGTCATGCGAGTGACCAGTGTAGTTCAGAGGAAGAGGCGGTGGTCGCACAGAGCCAACAACACAGCAGAAGAGGGAGCATGGTGCAAAAGCGGAGAGGACGTCCCCTAGACAGTATGCCTGCTACTGCCCAACGCAGCAAGGGACCGAGCACACCAAAGCCAGCTCCAAGGAGTTCCCTGGCGTGGCAGTTCTTCAGACAATGTGCTGACAACAAGACACGAGTGGTTTGCACGCTGTACAATCAGAGCCTGAAGTGAGGCATAAACGTTCTCAGCCTGAGCACAACCTGCATGACCAGGCTTCTAAGTCCGAAGCACGAGATGCAGTGGAGTAGACACCTCAAAAAAGAGTGTCTCCGCAATGACCGCCGAGTTGCCCACATTCTAAATTGTGCTGATTACTGGGTGGCCAGTATCCCCTTTACCAGGCCAACGTACCATCCTTAATTATGTTGATCGTAAGATGCATGATTCCTGATTGTAAGATGAGCGAGGTAGACACGCTGGTAGACATGCTGCTGGTGGCATTCCCACCTGACAGTGGGGGCACAGTGGAAGCACAAGGCGAAGGCAAAGGAGGAAGAGGTCGCCAACGCAGCTGGGGCACCACCAGCATCTCAGAATGTTTGTCAGCACGCCACAACAACAAGCACCACCAGCTGATATGGAACGTCTTAGCAGGAGGCAGCATTTAAGCAACATGGTGGAGCAGTATGTGTGCACACGCCTACATGTACTGAATGATGGGTCTGCCCCTTCAACTTCTGGGTTTCCAAATTGGGCGCATGGCCTGAGCTTGCCCTTTATGCCTTGGAGGTGCTGGCCTGCCCTGCAGCCAGTGTATTATCTGAACGTGTGTTTAGCACGGCAGGGGGCATTATCACAGATGAGCCCAGCCGCCTGTCCACAGCCAATGTGAACAAGCTCACGGTTATTAAAATGAACCAGGCATGGATCCCACGGGACTTGTCTGTACCTTGTGCAGAATAGACGTGTATAACGGCCTTACCAAGCCATTGTTATACTACAGCACAATTGCTCATTGTATTTTTGATAAAAAATAAAAGTAATGAAAACCAAAGACCAATGTTGGCTACCTCATCCTCCTCCACCACTGCTTCCACCTACACCGGTACATTCCACCGCCTCCTCAACCTCCTACTCCATATGGACCTTAACCTCATACATCAAGATATTTTTTTTTAATTTGTACGTATTTTTTTTAATGTCATTTCACTAATTTTTCTGTTACATTTTCGGGTGACATTCACCTATTTTTGGCTGTGATATAACCCTGCTCTACCTAGTAGACAGGTTCATAAATTTCACAAATCTTTCTGTTACATTCTTGGGTGACATTTTACCATTTTTGCTGTGAATAAACCCCTGCTCTGCATAGGTAACAGGGACTTATATTTCTAAAATTCATCTTAAATTGGCCCTTTCATTCGATCCTTCTGCTTTAATAATTTGTCCCACATTTCAGCTTGATCACATTGCAGACATTGACCTCCCTTGGATGTGGTCTTCCTTCCTCACAATCCGTCTCCGGCGTAGAACCCTGATTTGCCGCTAACCATGATCAACATGGTAGGCACAGAAAAGAACATTAAAGGTTGATAGAGCAGATATTCAATTGAATCGTGGACATCACGGGAACGTGCGACATGGTGGAGCAGTATGTGTGCACACGCCTAAACGTACTGACTGATGAGTCTGCCCCCTTCAACTTCTGGGTCTCCAAATTGGGCATATGGCCTGATCTTGCCCTGTACGCCTTGTAGGTGCTGGCCTGCCCTGCAGCCAGTGTATTGTCTGAACGTGTGTTTAGCACGGCTGGAGGGGGTTATAACTAGTGATGAGCGGAAGGGGTCATATTCGAATTTGCGATATTTCGCGAATATTTTGTAGAATATTTGCCGAATATTTGCGAATTTGAATATTCGTTATATTCTATGATTTTTTTTACTCAAAAAATCGACAAGGTAATGATCGCGGAATTTGCAAATTTTCGTAATGCGAATTTTCGTAATGAAAATTTTTATCGCAAATTTTTCAATTGCCGACCAAAAACATGATTCCTCCCTGCTTCTTGCTTGTTGGCCAATGAGTCATAGCACTATATCAAATATATTTGTTTTTTCAAATATTCGTAATATTCTAAAACAAGAATATATAGCAATATAGCAAATATTCGAAAAAAAAGATATAGTGCTATATTCTTCTTTGTCTAATAGTTGACTTTTTTTCTCATCTGAAGTACAGATTGGAAAAAAAATTCAACTATTGAAAAAACCCGAATATAGAGCAATTTAGCTAATATAGTGCTATAATCAATTTTTTCAATAGTTGAAATTTTTTTCCAATCTGACCTTCTGATGAGAAAAAAAAAGTCAACTATTAGACAAAGAAGAATATAGCACTATATTAGCTAAATTGCTCTATATTCGTTTTTTTCGAATATTCGCTATATTGCTATATATTCTTGTTTTAGAATATTACGAATATTCGAAAAACCGAATATATTCGATATAGTGCTATATATTCGTTTTTTAGAATATTCATCACTTTTCCCATTTAAAGTTATGATTCCTCCCTGCTTCTTGCTTGTGGGCCAATGAGCCATTGGCCCACAAGCAAGAAGCAGGGAGGAATCATGTTTTTACTCGGCAATTGAAAAATTTGCAATAAAAAAACTCGAATATTCGAAATTACGAATATATATCACTATATTCTAAATATTTGCAAATTTTCGAAGTACCTATATTTGCGATAAAAATTTGCAATTCGAATATTCGTGATCAACACTAGTTATAACAGGTTATATTTCCCAATGTTTTGGGGTGTACCCTAATTTAAACAATAAAAAAATAAGAATAAAAAAAAAGCAGTGTAGGCTACCTCCTCATCCTTCACCGCCGCTTCTACCTACACCACCACATCCACCGCCTCCTCTACCTCCTACTCCCTATGGACCTCGTCCTCCAAGATCAAGATTATAATTTTTTATTTTTACGTATTTTATGTTATTTTAAGTCATTTCCTTATCCACATTTGTTTGCAGAGCACTTGCCATGCTCTTAACCACATTTTGCTGCCATTTGCAGCCCTCTAGCCCTTTCCATGCCTTTTTTACAGCCATTTTAGTGCTCAAAAATTTGGGTCCCCATTGCCTTCAATGGGGTTCGGGATCAAGTTTGGGTCAAGTTCAAGTTCCGAACTTGAACTTTTTTGTGAAGTTTAGCCGAACCCGTCGAACCCGAACATCCAGGTGTCCGTTCAACTCTAAAAGTGACAAAATAGATTTTTGATATAATTTTTATTAGATTTTTTTTTCGGTGTTCACCTGAGGTATTAAATCATGTGATATATTTATAGAGCAAGGACACGGCGATACCTAATATGTATATTGTTTTACATTTATTTAGGTTTTATACACTAATATCATTTTTGAAACAAACATAAAAAAAATCATGTTTTAGTGTCACCATAGTCTGAGATTCATAGTTTTTTTATTTTTTGGTCGATTCTCTTAGGTAGAGTATAATTTTTGCGGGATGAGCTGACGGTTTGATTGGTACAATTTTGGGGTTCATATGACTTTTTGATCGGTTGCTATTACACTTTTTGTGATGTAAGGTGACAAAAAAATTGCTTTTTTGACACAGTTTTTTCTTTTTTTACGGTGTTCACCTGAATTGTTAGGTCATGTGGTATTTTTATAGAGCAGATTGTTACAGATGCGGAGATAACTAATATGTATACTTTGCTTTTTATTACATTTAACACAAAAAAAGCATTAAAAAAAAAATAAAAAAATCATGTTTTAGTGTCTCCATAGTCTGAGAGCAATATTTTCTTTTATTTTTTTTTGGGCGATTGTCTGGGCTTATTTTTTGCAGGATGAGGTGACGGTTAGATTGGCACTATTTTTGGTGGCATTTGCCTTTTTGATCGCTTGGTGTTGCACTTTTAGTGATGTAAGGTGACAAAAATGGCTTTTTTGCCACAGTTTTTATTTTTTATGGTGTCTATCGGACGGGGTGGATCATGTGATATATTTATAGAGCCGGTCGTTACGAACGCGGCAATACCTAATATGTGTGTTTTTTTTTCTTTTTATTATTATTATTATTATTATTTATTATTAAAGCGCCATTCATTCCATAGCGCTGTACATATGATGAGCGGTGCACATACATAATACAGACAATTGCACTAATCATAAACAAGACAAGTTACAAACTGGTACAGAAGGAGAGAGGGCCCTGCCCGTGAGGGCTTACAATCTATATGGTATGGGTGAAGGACACAGTAGGTGCGAGTTAAGTTGGTCATGGTGGTATAGAGGCAGCGGGGTCACTGGTTGTAGGCTTGTCTGAAGAGGTGGGTTTTCAGGTTTCTTTTGAAGGATTTCAATGAAGGTGAGAGTCTGATATGTTGGGGTAGCGAGTTCCAGAGTATGGGGGATGCACGGGAGAAATCTTGGAGTCGATTGTGGGAAAAGGCAATAAGAGGAGAGGAGAGAAGGAGGTCTTGTGAGGATCGAAGAGTGCGTGTGGGGATGTATCTGGAAAGTAGCTCAGAGATGTAGGGAGGGGACAGGTTATGGACGGCCTTGTATGTATTTGTTAGTACTTTGAAGTGAATTCGCTGGGCAATGGGGAGCCAGTGAAGGGATTGGCAGAGGGGAGAGGCAGAGGAGTAATAGGGGGAGAGGTGGATTAGTCGGGCAGCAGAGTTAAGGATAGATTGGAGGGGTGCAAGAGTGCTAGATGGAAGGCCACAGAGGAGAATGTTGCAGTAGTCTAGGCGAGAGATAATGAGGGCATGTACAAGAATTTTCACAGATTCAAAGTTAAGGAAAGCACGGATGCGGGAGATGTTTTTGAGTTGGAGGCGGCAGGTGGTGGAAAGAGCTTGGATTTGCGGTCGGAAGGAAAGTGCAGAATCCAAGGTCACTCCAAGGCAGCGGACTTTGTTGACCGGGGAGAGTGTGCAGCCATTGATCATGATAGATAGGTCTGTTGAGGGGGTTGAACAAGATGGGGGAAAGATTATGAATTCTGTCTTATCCATGTTAAGTTTTAGAAAGCGAGAGGCGAAGAAGGATGATATAGATGATAGACATTGTGGGATTCTTGATAGTGGTGGTGATTTCTGGACCAGAGAGGTAGATTTGTGTGTCGTCAGCGTAGGAGTGATACTGAAAGCCATGGGACTCTATGAGCTGTCCCAGGCCAAAGGTGTAGATAGAGAAGAGCAGGGGTCCTAGGACAGAGTCTTGCGGGACACCAACAGAGAGGGAATGAGACGAGGAGGTGGTGCGAGAGTGGGAGACGCTAAATGTCCGGTCTGTGAGGTATGATGTGATCCAGAAGAGGGCCAGGTCGGTGATGCCGAGAGATGAGAGAGTTTGCAACAGAAGGGAGTGGTCAACTGTGTCGAAGGCAGAGGACAGGTCAAGGAGAAGGAGGACAGAGTATTGTTTCTTGGTTTTGGCTGTCAGTAGGTCATTGGTGACTTTGGTAAGGGCAGTCTCGGTTGAGTGGTGGGGTCGGAAGCCAGATTGTAGGCGGTCAAAGAGGGAGCAGGAGGAGAGGTGGGAGGACAGTTCTGAATGGACATGTTGTTCAAGTAGCTTTGAGGCATACGGAAGAAGTGATATGGGGCGATAACTGGACAAGGAAGATGGGTCAAGTGAAGGCTTTTTGAGGATGGGTGTAATGGTAGCATGTTTAAAAGCAGAGGGGAAGACACCAGAGTTTAGTGATAGGTTGAAGAGATGAGTTAGGGCTGGGATAAACACTGTGGTGAGGTTAGGGATGAGGTGGGATGGGATTGGGTCAAGTGCACAGGTGGTCAGATGAGATTTGGAGAGTAGAGTGGAGAGTTTTTCTTCTGTAATGGTGGAGAAGCGGGTTTTGGGAGAAGGGGACCGAGCCGTTGTGTAGAGGGTCTGTGGGGACTGTGTGGTGAAGCTTTCTCTGATGTTGACTATCTTTTGTTTGAAATATTTGGCAAAGTCCTCAGCTGAGAAGAGAGGAGAGGGTGGGGGCGCTGGGGGGCGGAGAAGGGAGTTAAAAGTGCTAAAAAGTTGTTTAGGGCTGTGTGACAGGGAAGATATGAGAGATGAGAAGTAGGCCTGTTTTGCATCAGCGAGTGAGGATTTAAATATGAGGAGGGATTGCTTGTATGCGGTGAAATGATCATTTGAATGGGATTTCTTCCATTGCCGCTCAGCAGCCCTGGAAGCTTGTCTGAGTTTTTTGGTCAGGTTGGTGTGCCAGGGTTGTCTGTTGATTTTTCGGGTTTTGTTGTGTGTGAGGGGGGCAACAGTGTCCAGAGCTGTACTTATTGTGGTGTTATATAGGGTGGTAGCAGCTTCTGGGTCTAGGAGGGAACAGATGGTAGAGAGTGGGAGAAGAGAGTCAGAAAGCAAGTGAAAGAGTCAGAAAGAAGAGTGAGTGAGAGAGTCAGAAAGCAAGTTTATTATAAAATCAGGGGAGAGGGGCGTTTTTTTTCCTTTTTTTAACTTGAAACTTTTTATTTTTTTATTGAAAATACTTTTCTTTCTTTTTTTTCAAACCTTTTTTTCTGTCCCACTCTAGGACTTCCACTTTTGGAGGCCTGATCCCCTCTGCAATGCATTACAATACATCTGTATTGTAATGCATTGCCGGTTAGTGTATAACACTGAGTCATACACTAAAGCCTCATGCACACTTTCGTGGAACACGGACCGTGTGATACCGGCCTAGATTTCTTCTGAGCGCAGTAGCGCACGGCGTCATTGGTTGCTATGATGCCGTGTGCTCCTGCTGCCGCCGCAGTGCAGTAGTGCACTGGTATGATCTATAGAAAGAAGAAATACAGGCCGGTATCACACAGTCCACGTTCCAGCGACGTGTGCATGAGGCTTAACAAGTTGCCTACTAGACCCAGCCTGAGGCTGGAGCTCCTAGGCACCCGTAGAAGGCAGGTCCCGATGCCGTGCAAGGCATCGGGCAGCCTCTGCACGGCATCGGGACCTGCCTTCTGACATATCGAGTCCCCGCCACAGCAGCGCGGGGACTCGATGCGCTCCTTCTCCAGACACAAACCCTTTCTATGTCGTGGTCAGCGCAGACCGGGGCATAGAAGGGGCTAATCCGCCGGCATCGGCTTTTGCAGCGATGCCGGCGGATACAGCAGGGGCCCGGCTATCAGGGACTGCCGGGCCCCTGCAGTGATTCTGGCAATGCATCCTCCACCGTACATAAACGGCATTTTGCGTTAAGGGGTTAAAGTGATCGCGAACGTGCATTCGTGAATCGTCCTGCCCGATGTTCATCTATCACTACCTGTCAACTGAAAATGCTGACAGATTGACTCTTATCAAAATGAACAAGGCCTGGATTGCCCCTGACTTCTCTTCTCCACCAGAGGAAAGCAGCTGAACATAAAAGCACTTTAAATGTGGCTTTTATGGTTTATTTAATACACAGTATTCCCATGCACCCCTTCCACCACATAAAAAGGGTATATAGATCAATCTTCCTTTTTTCGTCCTCCTCATACATCATATCAACATGCTGCCCTCGCTCCTAATGTTTTAGAGGGTCAGCTCAGCAGCAGACCCTCACCCCTAATGTTTTAAAGGGTCACCAGCAGACCCTCACCCCTAATGTTTTAGATGGTCAGATCAGCAGCACACCCTCACCCCTAATTTTTTAGATGGTCAGATCAGAAGCAGGTCCTCACCCCTAATGCTTTAGATGGTAAGCTCAGCAGCAGACTCTTACCCATAATGTTTTAGAAGGTCAGATCAGTAGCAGACCCTCACCCCTAATGTTTTAGATGGTCAGCTCAGCAGCAGACCCTCACCCCTAATTTTTTAGATGGTCAGCTCAGCAGCAGACCCTCAGCCCTAATTTGTTAGCTGGTCAGATCAGCAGCAGGCCCTCACGCCAAATTTTTTAGATGGTCATATCAGCAGCAGACCCTTGCCCCTAATGTTTTAGAGGGTCATCTCAGCAGCAGACCCTCACCCCTAATTTTTTAGATGGTCAGATCAGCAGCAGGCCCTCGTCCCTAATGTTTTAGAGGGTCCCTAGCAGGCCCTTGCTCCTAATGTTTTTGAGGGTTACCAGCAGGCCATCCATCATAATTTTTCAAAGGTGTTTATGATGCCCTCCCTTATGTGCAATAAAGGGTGTATTGGAGCGCGACTCTTGTAATTTTTGGCAGCACTTGCACTTTATATGCAAGTAAATATACAGGAAAGAATTATTGTCAGTCTGTAAAAGTGGCGTACTACTCGGACAGCATCATTCCCAGAAGCGACCTGGGAGTGCAAGATGCATCCAGACATCCTCCCCATGCTGTTCCCGAACCATTTCAGTGGTGTTTCCATCAATTTCTGACCCTTTCCTATGAACCAGACACCCTCCCCTCTTCAGAGCAGGGGGTGCCTGGTTTAATGCTCGGGATCTCCCATTGACTTCCATTGTGCTCGGGTGCTCTGTAGATCCCAAAGTGTTCTACTTGAGCACCAGAAACACTTTGGTGCTCGATCAACACTAATCTCCACATTATGTCACCTTGCCACTCTGTGGTCTCCTCATGCTTCTGCCATCTCCACACTATATCACTATGTGGTATCCTGCTGCTGCCAAGACCTCCAAACTGTGTCACCTTGCCACTTGGCGGCCTCATTATACTGCTGCCATCTACAGACTTTTTCATTGTGCCACTCTTTAAAAGTGTTTTTTTTTTCGGTAAAAGTGATGGGTGACTGAAAAACTACTTTTGCTATATGGACCGAATGACGTCGTATTTGAAACAACAAATATACAAAACGTACAAGAAAACAATGACAAACTCCTGATGCTGCCGCTACCTCCAGACTCAGTCATTGTGCCACTCGGTGGCCTCCTCATACTGCTGCCATCTCCAGACCCTGTCATTGCGCCACTCTGTGGTCTCCTCATGCTGCTTCCACCTCACCACTATGTCATAGGTCCACTCTGTGGACTTCTCATGCTGTTCCCACCCTCTCCACTTCATGACTGGGCCACTATTGTACCACTCTTGATTTTGTTGTTACACAGGCGCTTACACTTTTAATCACTAACGCTGCGGTACCGCAGCGGTATCGCCACCGCTGCTATTTCACAAATTACACAAATGTTATATATTTAGGTACTGTGCGATGCGCTCCCTGTCCACATTCACTGTTTGTTAGTGCCCAAAAACACAGTATACAGTAGTTCTACAATCTCAGATTGGTAATTACCTGATTCTGAATTCTTGTCTGTTCAACGGTGTATCTGGTGCCTTATTTTCTATTGCTCTCACAACCAAAATGAAGGGGATGTGGGAGACTGGACCCTATTACTTTTGAGTCTACTGAGCTTGCCCTGGCCGGCGGCACAGCTCAGTTTGAAAAATATGCTCACTCGCGCTCGCACGGAGCGCTGTGTGACGTCACAGTAGGAGCTACGAAT
This sequence comes from Bufo bufo, assembly GCF_905171765.1. Taxonomy (NCBI): domain Eukaryota; kingdom Metazoa; phylum Chordata; class Amphibia; order Anura; family Bufonidae; genus Bufo; species Bufo bufo. The sequence continues at coordinate 164,848,135 of NC_053391.1, read as the reverse complement.
AGCTAGGAGGACCAAAGTTACTCCAACGCATTTCGAAATAAGACGTTATTCTTAGTCAGTAGTGTGAGAGTAATCACATTGAGGTGTTTTAAGGTATATCCAGAATTATATAGATATCAATGCATCTCACTATAACCTGCTATATTCACTGTAAGAACAGTATAACCTTTATCATATATTCCACTAAACAGATTTAGTCAGGCTAAAGTCATTTGTAACTAGCTGGAGACATAGTCTGTAAAGCATACGGGGGAGTATGATGTTTCTCTAAATAGCCCAGGAAGAGGAGTTTTAGGGAGATTTTGTAGGCTATTGTGCAAGATGTTTGTTGGACAATTATCAAGTAGGCCTTATGACATTGTACTTAAAATTCTAGGAACTGTGGACATTGATGAACCAACATTAGGATGCGTCCACACTAAATGTGAAATATGACCTTTTACTCCTCTTTGGACCTTGTCACAATGATGTATTACTCTATTATGCAAGATTCTTGTTGTCAATATGTATGACGTGTAATTATATAACTTGTACTGACCAATCATAAGTACTGTAAAATTGATACTCCTATAATGAGATACCTATAAAATAAACTGCTGGGTGTGGTCTAAGTAGATCTCCCCAGACATATCTATTTGCATGTGTCTGTGTATTTCTCGGCCGAGCTAATTAATCAATCTCTGCCTACCTAAAGAACCACTTTGACAGTAGGGTTGAGCGAACCCGAACTGTAAAGTTCGGGTTTGTAGCGAACTTTAGGATTTTTGGACCACGGACCCGAACATTTCCGTAAAAGTTCGGGTTCGGTGTTCGGCGCTTTCTTGGCGCTTTTTGAAAGGCTGCACAGCAGCCAATCAACAAGCGTCATACTACTTGCCCCAAGAGGCAAAAACAGCCATGCCTACTAATGGCATGGTTGTGATTGGCCAGAGCAGCATGTGACCCAGGCTCTATATAAGCTTGAGTCACGTAGCGCTGCACGTCACTCTACTGTTACAAGTGTAGGGAGAGGATGCTGCTGGACTTGTGATTTCAGGGAGAGAATTGGAGAGAATCTAACTCAGCGATCTACCTAGAAATAGTTGTGTGGGTGCAGGACACAATCGTTTGCCCCTGCCCTGAGGCCAGATGGAGGAGGAGGAACCATGTTCACAGCAGGGTGGCACCCAAACCAGCTCATGGCCATCACTGGTGCGTGGATGGGGGGATACAGAGGACACAGACGATACACCTCCCACAGAGGACAGCTTTTCGTTGCCTTTGGGCAGCCTGGCACACATGAGCAATTACATGCTGCAGTGTCTCCGCAACGACCGCCGAGTTGCCCACATTCTAACTTGTGCTGATTACTGGGTGGCCACGCTGCTGGATCCCCGTTACAAGGACAACGTACCGTCCTTAATTCCGTCACTGGAGCGTGATCGTAAGATACGCGAGTACAAGCGCACGCCGGTAGACGCCCTGCTGGTGGCATTCCCACCTGACAGCGGGGGCACAGTGGAAGCACAAGGCGAAGGCAGAGGACGAGGAAGAGGTCGCCAACGCAGCTGGGGCACCGCCAGCACCTCAGAAGGCAGGGTTAGCATGGCCGAAATGTGGAAAAGCTTTGTCAGCACGCCACAACAACCAGCACCACCAGCTGATATGGAACGTCTTAGCAGGAGGCAGCATTTCACCAACATGGTGGAGCAGTATGTGTGCACACGCCTACACGTACTGAATGACAGGTCTGCCCCCTTCAACTTCTGGGTTTCCAAATTGGGCACATGGCCTGAGCTTGCCCTTTACGCCTTGGAGGTGCTGGCCTGCCCTGCAGCCAGTGTATTATCTGAACGTGTGTTTAGCACGGCAGGGGGCGTCATCACAGACAAGCGCAGCAAGGGCTGCCATCAGGGGGTAAAGCCGATACCCCAGTAAGGGGCTCGGACCCAGGGGGGGCTCGGCTGGTCCCGAGCCTTTTTTTTTTGTGTCAGTGTGTTAACTTTAAATCAGCACTCATATCTTTACTATCTTACACTGACTCAGCTCCGGTTACAGGCTGTGCGGGCGGCGCTCACTCACTGACGTCACACGCCTGCTCCTCCCACTAGGCGGTGCAGGCTCGTGACATCAGTGAGTGAGCGTTGCCGCCCACACTGCCTTTTACTGGAGGGAGCTGAATGTAAGGTAGTAAAGAGATGAGTGCTGATTTAAAGTTACTATCTGCAGGATACGGATTACAGTTGTAATACTACTAAATGTATACTACTGTGAGTGTCGGGGAGGGGGATCTATGGATGGCAGCACTGTTATAGGAGGGGGATCCGTAGATGACACTGTTATGGGGGATCTATACTGTGGATGGCACTGTTATGGGGGTATGTGGATGACACTTATAGGGGGGATCTGTGGATGACACTTATGGGGGGGCAATCTGTGGATGACACTGTTATGGAGGGGGATCTGTGGATGACACATAGCATAAGATGCTATATACGGTATGTGTCATCCACAGATCCCCCTCCATAACAGTGTCATCCACAGATCCCCCTCCATAACAGTATCATCCACAGATCCCCCTCCATAACAGTGTCATCCACAGATCCCCCATAACAGTTTCATCCACAGATCCCCCATAACAGTGTGTCATCCACAGATCCACCATAACAGTGTGTCATCCACAGATCCACCATAACAGTGCCATCCACAGATCCCCCATACAGTGCCATCCATAGATCCCCCCATAACAGTGACTGGAGCAGACCTGCTGATAAACACATCTAGTCCACCACCAGTCAAGGTAAAAACTTACAGTTGCCAATAATGTAATGTACTGTAGGGGGCCATGTAATGTTTTGAGGTAAAAATGGCACAGATGACCACCAATAATATCTAGAATATCTAAAATTAGCTGGTCAAGTAAAATGTTAAAAGGGTGTGGTCAATGGGCTGATTAAAGGGTGTGGTCAATGGGCTGAGTCAAGAGGGGTGGCAAAATTAGCTTTCACCTAGGGGGGGCCCAGGACTTGAGCTGTGTTAGGGGCCCCAAAATTTCTGATGGCAGCCCTGTCGCAGCCGCCTGTCCACAGCCAATGTGGACAAGCTCATGTTCATTAAAATGAACCAGGCATGGATCCCTCAGGACTTGTCCGTACCTTGTGCAGAATAGACATGTATACCGGCACTAAGCAGCCATTGTTATACTGCAGCGCAATTGCTAATGTTTGTATTTTGGATATTTCACAATATTTTGGTGTACCTTAATTTTACAAAATTAAATTAAAACCAAAAAACCTGTGTTGGCTATCTCGCCCTCCTCCACCACCGCTTCCACCTACTCTGCTATGTCCGACGCCTCCTCAAACTCCTACTTTATATGGAACTCCACCTCATAAATCCATTTTGTCACGGGGTTCCGAAGGTGCACTCGGTCCCCCATTACCCGCAGACCTGTTGCTTAGCTTTTGGAATGAGGTTCTGTGTTTGACCTCATTCCCAGGGCGGCTTTACTAGCTGGGTGGCTCCCTGCTCCTAATCTGCCTTGAGCGCCGAGCTGATCACTCGGTGCTCGACTGGTTGGTCTGTCGGTCATGTGACGCTGGCCACGTCACATGACCCTCACTCCCCACTATAAATACAGGCAGCCTGCTGGCTACAGGTTGCCTGTTAATTTCTAGGTTCCTGGCTATTTGTTGGACTGCTGAATACTTACCTGATCCTGTTCCCTGACCATCCTTTTGCCTGCTCCTCCTGTACTGCGCATCCGTCCTGGTAATTGTGACCTTGGCTCCCACCTGACTACTCTCTTAGGACTCCTCTTGTAATTCTCTGCTCTCCTGGTATTTGACCCCGGCTTCTCCTGACCATTCTTTGCTTAATCCTTTGTACTGCGTAGCTCTCTTGGTTCTGACCCGGTCCGTTCATGTTCTGTATTTTGTCTTGTCTGTCTTCCCTGCACATATCCTAAGTTAGGGACTGTCGTCCAGTTGTCCCCTGTCATCAGGACTCGTGAGGCAAGTAGGCAGGGCGAGGGGTGAGGGTGGAGCGCAGTGGTCACTATCCTTTCCCCTGTGTGTGTGTGGACGTGACCGTTACACATTTATTTATTTTTGTACATGTTTTATTTTATATCATTTCACTACTTTGTCATTTACATTTTCGGGTGAAATTCACCAATTTTTGGGTGTATAGTACCACTGCTATACCTAGTAGACCGGTAAAAAAAAAAAAAAGAAAATTGTCAGTTACATTTTATGGTGAAATGAACAAATTTTGGGGTGTATAGTACCTAGTAGACAGGTTAAACAAAAAAATAATAATTGTCATTTACTTTTTTGGGTTAAATAAACCAATTTTTGGGTGTATAGTACCACTGCTATACCTAGTAGACAGGTTAAAAAAAATAAAAAATTGTCAGTTACATTTTATGGTGAAATGAACAAATTTTTGGGTGTATAGTACCACTGCTATACCTAGTAGACAGTGTAAGGGATCGCCTCTTATTCGGGGGTCATTCTCATAATGATCTTCATCGACCACAGGGTTAGAGGCCAAACATTGCTTTTATTTGGCACCTCAGCAAAACCAAAACAAACAATACAAATTAAACACCTGCCCGGCTGGGCTCTAACTAAACATGAGGACTCCCTACCTCACTGAAAGCCCAGTTCACACACGGGAAGAGCATGCGGCTTTTCCCAGCCTAACAATCCAGCACTTCCAGGCTGTAACAAAGTCCAGTACCTTTTGGGGGATTGTGGCCCAGAAGTCCTCCTGACTCTGGCCTAGCGACCGTCGATTCCAAGACACCTAGCCCCGTGAAATTCACAAATTTTTGGGTGTGATGTAACACTCCTATAACTAGTAGACCGAAAAAAAAAAAAAATTGTCAGTTACATTTTTTGGTGAAATTCACCAATTTTTGGGTGTAATATACCCCTCTTCTACCTGGTTGACAGCTTAATAAATTTCAATCATTTTTCTGTTACATTCTTGGGTTGACATTATACAATTTTAGACGTGAATAAACACCTGCTATGCATAGGTGACAGGGAATAAAATTTAATAAATTATTCAGTAATTAATGCGCACCACATCCTTACATTCAATGCTTAAACTTTGAAAAGTTGTCACACTTTTTTGCTTTAATAATTTCTCCCATATTTCAACTCTAATTTTAAATTTGAAAAAATAAATCCTCCCTTGGATGTGGTCTCTCTTTCTCACGCTCCCTCTCTGGCCTGGAACCCTGATTCCCCGCCACCCGTGATCACAATGGTAGGCGCATAAAAAAACATCGAAAGTTGATAGAGCAGATATCAAATTGGATGGTGAAAATCACGGGGACCTGCGACATGGTGGGGCAGTAAGTGTGCACACGCCTACACGAATTCACAGACAGGGGTCAGCCCCTGCAACTTCTGGGTCTCCAAATTGGGCACATGGCCTGAGCTTGCCCTTTACCCCTTGGAGTTGCTGGCCTGCCCTGCAGCCAGTGTATTGTCTGAACGTGTGTTTAGCATCACTGGAGGGGGTTAGCACAGGTTATATTTCCCAATGTTTTGGATTGTACCCTAATTTTAAAAATAAAATTTAAAACCAAAAACCAGTGTAGGCTACCTCCTCCTCCACCGCCGCTTCCACCTACACCGCCACATCCACCGCCTCCTCAACCTCCTACTCCATATGGACCTGGTCCTCCAAGATCAAGATTATTATTTTTTATTTTTATGTATTTTATGTCATTTAAAGTCATTTCCCTATCCACATTTGTTTGCAGAGCACTTGCCATGCTCTTAACCACATTTTGCTGCCATTTGCAGCCCTCTAGCCCTTTCCATGACATTTTTACAGCCATTTTAGTGCTAAAATTTGGGTCCACATTGACTTCAATGGGGTTTGGGTTCGTCGTCAAGTTCGGGTCAAGTCCGGGTCCCGAACTCGAACTTTTTTCCGAAGTTCAGCCGAACCCGTCGAACCCGAACATATCTTTATTAACTATCTCTAATCCACTGAATATTGTGCCATTGCTGTTTCCCCCATGTTTATCTTTGTAGTGTCTTGAGAGAGGATGACCTTCATATTTTCTCCGGATATTATAGATATTTTCCCCTAACTTCTTACTTAGGGTTCTTTTGGTGCGACCTATATATAGTTTCTTGCATGGACATATTATTGCGTATATGACCCCCTGGCTTCTGAAAGTAATATGGTCTTGTATCTTAAATGTAGCCACATTAGCTCTCCATTCATTGTTTATTTGCGTATTCATATGTTGTTTCCTACAAATTTTCAGTTTTTTTTACACCCCACATGTGCCGCATGGGAAGAAACCTGCTTGTGGTTTCATTCTTGTATCCCCATTTTTTTGTCTGACTCTCACTTTTTTTGCTTACACATTTATTTGTGGGGGCTAATAGGCTACCCACGTTTCTTGCCTTTTTGTATATAAATTTGGGGTTATTTGGGATATGATCTCCTATTATTTTGTCTTCTTTCAGGGTTTCCCAATGTTTCTTAATAATCTTTCTCAGTATTCCTATCTGGCCATTATATTGCGTGATGATCGGCGGTATTTCAAAAGGCTCTCTTTCTTTATTCTTATTCTCCTGTTTTTTGGTCTTTTTAATCATTAGATCTTGTCTGTTTACTTTCCCTACCAGTTCTTTTTGTCTTATTAATTTCTCTTTATTATAGCCTCTCTGTTAAAATTTCTGTTGTAGTTTGTCTGCTTCTATTTGATATTCATCCTTTTTTGTGCAATTTTTTCTAATTCTCATGAACTGGCTTTTTGGAATATTTTCCAGCCATAGTGGAAGATGTCAGCTGTCCCATGAAATGAAACTATTTGTATCCATCGGTTTGTTGTATGTTTTTGTCTGTATTTTTCCTTCCTCAATGTAAATGGTGAGATCCAAAAAGTTTATTTCCCTGTTGCTAAATACCGGTGTGAATTCTAGATAAAATTCATTTTTATTAATTTCATAAAAAAATGTATTTAATTCCTCTTCCCCTTCCCCCCCCCCCCCCCCCGATGAATATCACGTCGTCTATAAATCTTTTCCATAGGACGAGATTCGCCCGCAGCTCGCCATTGGGGTGGATAACCTGCTGTTCCCACTGACCCACATATATAATAGCGAACCCCGGTGCGAATCTCGTCCCCATCGCGGTCCCCCACTGTTGTATATAAAATGTGTCTTCAAATAAAATTCGATTTTTTGCCAATTCTCCCTGATTCTGTAGACATACTTTCACTGCATCACACCCTTTTTTGTTCTCAATTATTGTGTACAATGATTTTACGTCTAGTGTCCCCAGGATGTAGTGCGGCTTCCATTTTATTCCATTTAAAATATTCAAGATGTGTTGGGTGTCTTTTAGATGTGTCGGTAACATTTTTACACAAGGTTATAAAAAAACAATCTATATATCTGGATAGATTGCTTGACAGACAATCCACTCCCGACACTATCGGTCTTCCCGGTGGTTCTACTGTATTCTTATGTATTTTTGGGTTATGATAAAATGTGGAAATTTTTGGTTGTTTTATTTCCACAAATTCTGCCTCTTTTTTTTATTTAGAAAGGCTTCTGTGGGGTCATTTTTTAATGTCTTATAGGTTTTTTGATCCCATAATAGTTTGTATTCTTCCTTAAGATATTTTTCCTTATCAATTACTACAATCCCCCAACCTTTGTCAGCCGGTCTTAAAATGATATCTTCATTTTCCTGCATTTTGATTAGCACCTCTCTTTCTATTTTGGATATGTTCCCCATGAATTCTCTTTTGGATTTTTTCGGACTCTTAATTTTTCGTATGTCTTTTGTTACCATATTCATGAAGCTTTTCAGGGCCTGGGAGTATTCCTGAACTGGATGGTATTTGGACTTGGCTCTTAAGTCCGTGTGTTTATATTCATCATTTATACACTCTTCATTTTTGTGCTTTTCCACTCCAAATTTTTCTCCATCATTAGATGACAGTTTTTTTGTCCCTTGGCGAGCTCCGGGCGAATCTCGTCCTATGGAAAACATTTATAGACGACGTGATATTCATCTGGGGGGGGAAATAAAATTCTTTTTTTAATGAAATTAATAAAAATGAATTTTATCTAGAATTCACACTGGTATTTAGCAACAGGGAAATAAACTTTTTGGATTTCACCATTTACATTGAGGAAGGAAAAATACAGACAAAAACATACAACAAACCGACGGATACAAATAGTTTCATTTCATGGGACAGCTGCCATCTTCCACAATGGCTGGAAAATATTCCAAAAAGCCAGTTCATGAGAATTAGAAAAAATTGCACAAAAAAGGATGAATATCAAATAGAAGCAGACAAACTACAACAGAAATTTTAATAAAGAGGCTATAATAAAGAGAAATTAATAAGATAAAAGAACTGGTAGGGAAAGTAAACAGACAAGTTCTAATGATTAAAAAGACCAAAAAACAGGAGAATAAGAATAAAGAAAGAGAGCCTTTTGAAATACCGCCGATCATCACGCAATATAATGGCCAGACAGGAATACTGAGAAATATTATTAAAAAACATTGGGAGACCCTGAAAGAAGACAAAATAATAGGAGATCATATCCCAAATAACCCTAAATTTATATACAGAAAGGCAAGAAACGTGGGTAGCCTATTAGCCCCCACAAATAAATGTGTAAGCAAAAAAAGTGAGAGTCAGACAAAAAATGGGGATACAAGAATAAAACCACAAGCAGGTTTCTTCCCGTGCGGCACATGTGGGGTGTGTAAAAAACAGAAAATTAGTAGGAAACAACATATGAATACGTGTCACCGCCAGTTCTGTGAGAAGGTCTGTTAGACGTTCTTCTCTACCTCTTGCATGAGGTTCTTTGTTTTGGTTTCACTTTGTCATCTCCTTTCCTTCTCCCAGCTGTCACCTATTTACACTAATTGTCTCCCTTTATATTCCCTCCCATACTGCCTCACTTGCGGTTTATACTTCTTCCTGGATGAGTTTTTCACTGCTGGAGGCTGCTGCTACTGCTTATTCCTCAGATAAGTCCTTTTCCTTTATTTGTGTTTCCTTGCCTATTTGTGTTTTCTTGCCTATGATGTGTGTGCGAAAAAGCTATGGGACACATTGTCCCACAGGTAATTCCCACACCATGTACTGATTGTATTTAGTATCATACAAATCAATTGTGCTGTTGTGAGCATATAAAGGGAACAAACGTCCTCAACTTAATCCACAGTGCAAACCTAATCCTCAAGACAAATCCTTAACAATAATACATGTGCAACAAAGCTAACATTGTCATACAGACCGGGAGAGTCTCAGGGCACACCAACCCCAACGCACGTTTCCCCCCCCAGGAAGAAGCTTAGGCAAAAAGTACTTTTATTAATTATTTTGTAATAATAAAGATATAATTATTCATCATTCATGTGTGTTAGTTTTTTGTGTTGTTATTAATGTGGTGTAGCACACATTTAAGTAGTTTGGTAGTTGGTCTACTTATTGTTGGCATCCATAATTTCATTGTTGCATTTGAAAACACGATACACTACGTTTTTATTCATGACAAAATGTGGAAATTTCTGGTCAGCTTCTGTTTCCTGTGGTACATCATCTATGACGGTAACATTCGCTCGAGCTTGGGGTCTCTCAATTGCTCTGTACCAAAGTTTCCTCGGGACACGTCTAAGTCCAATACACTGCAAGGGAAAGGGGGTGTCGTCACTATCATCATCACATGGCCCCACATTTTCATTAAACATTTTAGTTAACATGATTTGTTCATTTTTCACATTATCGACACCATTGATTTCAATGGTCACTTCCTTTAACCCTTTCTCTACCAGCGGCGTACATGTACGGCGCTGGTAGCGCTGTGCAAGCATGATACCCGCTCGCGCATGCAGCGGGCATCATGGCCGGCAAGTCTCTACTGTTTCAAAGAGCAGAGACCTGCGGCTAATTACCGCAACTGGCAATAATGCCGATTACGGTAAATAAATGCTTTAGATGCCGTGATCAAGTGAGATCATAGCACCTAAATGCCAATCGGGACTACAGTACATATGCTGAATGCATATGAAGAGACACAGAGCATTAATGCTGCAATTCTTATTTTGGCCACCTGATGGCAGGCCAACATAAGAAATGAGCAAAAAGCTAAGAAATTGTCAATTTTAAAATCCCAGATAGATGGAAATGAAAAACTAAAAAAACATTATTTATAATGTCATTTATGAGCCTTAAATAAAAAAAAATATATAAAATTTTATTCAGCCCCTTATCCGTATAATAATAATAATAAAAAACGAAATAACAATAAATATAAACATCCTGGGTATCACCGCAACCATAAACGGCCATATTATTAAAATAAAAAAAAAATAAAAAAGGGAGAATGCCGTAACGGAAAAAAGGGTCAAAATGGCCGATTACACATTTTTTCATTGCTTCTCCTACCCAAAAAAATGAAATAAAATGTGATCAAAAAGTCATGCACACTCTAAAATGGTATCAATAAAAACTATGGATTGTCCTGTAAATATTAGTTCCTAAACAGCTCAGTAGACATAAGTATAAAAAAGTTATGGGGGTCAGAATATGGTGATGTAAAAAAAAATACATATGGGGTATCGTTGTAATCGCACTGACCCAGAGAATGAATGGTATGGGTCAGTTTTGCCATAAATAACAAAATCCATAAAACGGTGGAGGGATTGCGTTTTTTTTCCAATTCCACCCCATTTGGAATTTTTTTACTGCTTCCTACTACATGTTATGCCATAATTAATGTACAACTTGTCCCGCAAAAAATAAGCCCGCATACAGCTATGTGACTAGAAATATAAAAAAGTTATGGCTCATTGAAAATAGGGAAGAAAAATGAAAACTCAAAAACAAAAAATCAACAAAAAAACTCTGGTAGCCAAAGGGTTAAACCATTGTATTCAATGGGAAACTCACAGCAATGATTATTTAAAGGGTAAGACACAGCTTCTGCTGGAGTTTCTTTACTGGCTGCAGAAGAGTTTTTCTTCCCCAACAACTTCGAAAATAATGGGAAGTCCCAATATTACGTCATGCATTAGTCTTTTGACTACCCTAACTTCATAGGTTATATTCCCAGCCGGAGTCTCCAGCTTAACCCGAGCCAAGCTTAACCCAGGTATGATTTTGCATCAACATGGATGCACAGCACATTTATGTTTTTGTCTGGCACATAATTCCCAACCACGAAGCTGGCATGCACCAAGGTGACCAGACTACCGGAGTCCAACAGAGCCTTGACAGAGCAGTCATTTATCACCAGGCTCAGTCTGTAGTCCTGGTGAGGCCGCACACACTGGCACTGCATACAGCAGCTGTCTCCGGCTACCTGCACACTCAATGAGCTCTAAGGTAAGAGGGCAATGGGCATCAATGTGTCCCCACTCATGGCAACATCCAGCACTGGAGCATCCCAGGTCTCCTCGGTGGGGTCTTAGGCCCACACCCAACCTCTAGAGACTAATGTCACGGCTGTATGTGAGCAACAAGAGTATACACAGTAAAAAGAGCTACTGACCGGACCCAAACTAGGGAGGAAAAAGGGGACCCCTGTCAGACCCTCAAAGCTCTCCCTATGCTGCTAAAGCACATGCCCGGATCCAAATGGCGGAACGAGGCATGCCCGCGTACCTAAGACTGATGACCACTGTAACCCCTACAATAGTGGAAGGGGCACGGCCACCGGTGCCCTGCTCAGTATATGGAGGGAACCGTGGCCACCTCAGATCCAGTCAGAAAATAACCAGGTACACAACAATGTCTGCACACTTAGCTGAAGGAGCTGCAGCCGCAGAGAAGTCGGATCCAAGGACAGCTGGCAATATCCGGAGTGCTTGCTGCAGCAGAACACAGGTCCAGTGAACTGATAGCTACAAGTGAAGATACTCAAGCAAGAGCTACAACTGAAATGAGAAATATAATCCACGCCCTACAATAGGAGGAGGGGTGATTTAAAGGCAGGGAAATCAACCCCAGGAGGAACAGCTGGGAGGAAGGAAACAGAAAGTAAAGACTTCATCACAGGGGTGGAGAAACAGAGCAGTGAGAACTCCTCCAAGCTCTAGTAGTGACATCATCACAGGGGTGGAGAAACAGAGCTGTGAGAACGCTTCAAAGCTCTGGTAGTGACAGTACCCCCCCCTCTACGGGTGTACTCCGGACACCCAGGACCCACCTTCTCAGGATGAGCCCTATGAAATGCCCTGATGAGGCGAGTGGCTTTAATGTCCGACACCGGAACCCACATCCTCTCCTCAGGACCATAACCCTTCCAATGAACGAGGTACTGAAGAGAACCGCGGACAATGCGAGAGTCCACAATTCTGGAAACCTCAAACTCCAGATTGCCATCAACCAAAATCGGAGGAGGAGGCAAAGAGGAGGGTACCGTGGGCTGGACATATGGTTTTAAGAAAGATCTGTGAAATACATTATGTATCTTCCAAACCCGTGGAAGATCAAGACGGAAGGCAACAGGATTGATGACTGACAAGATTTTATAAGGCCCAATAAACTTGGGACCCAATTTCCAGGAGGGAACCTTCAGTTTAATATTTCTTGTAGACAACCACACCAGATCACCCACATTCAGGTCCGGACCAGGCACACGTCTCTTATCAGCCACACGCTTATACTTCTCACTCATCTTTCTAAGATTACTCTGAATATTTTGCCAAATGGTAGACAAAGACGAGGAAAATCTCTCCTCCTCAGGTAAACCAGAAAGAGCCCCTCCCGAGAATGTCCCAAACTGCGGATGGAACCCATATGCACCAAAGAATGGTGACTTATCAGAAGATTCCTGACGACGGTTGTTCAGAGCAAACTCAGCAAGAGGGAGAAATGAACACCAATCCTCCTGGTTCTCTGCCACAAAACAGCGCAAATATGTCTCCAGATTCTGATTGAGGCGCTCAGTCTGACCATTCGACTGCGGGTGAAAAGCAGAATAGAAGGACAGCCGAACCCCCAGGCGAGAACAGAAAGCCTTCCAGAACCTGGACACAAACTGCGTGCCTCTATCGGAAACAATATCAGAGGGAATGCCGTGCAATTTAACAATATGGTCGACAAAAGCTTGCGCCAACGTTTTAGCATTAGGTAAACCAGGGAAAGGTACGAAATGAGCCATCTTGCTAAAACGGTCCACCACCACCAGGATCACCGACTTCCCCGAGGAACGAGGAAGATCCGTGATAAAGTCCATGGACAGGTGTGTCCAAGGACGGGAAGGTATGGGTAACGGGAGAAGGGAACCTGAAGGCCGTGAACGAGGGACCTTAGCGCGAGTGCACGTCTCACAAGCAGCCACAAAACACTCCACCGACTTACGAAGAGCCGGCCACCAAAATCTCAGAGCAATGAGATCTACCATGGCTCTACTCCCGGGGTGACCAGCAAGAACCGTATCATGATGCTCCTTGAAGAGTTTGTGACGTAACTCAGGAGGCACGAACAACTTCCCAGAAGGACAACGGGCAGGTGCCTCAGTCTGGGCAGCCTGGACCTCGGCCTCCAAATCGGAATATAGAGCAGAAACAACTACCCCCTCCGCCAAAATGGGACCCGGGTCCTCGGAGTTTCCTCCTCCCGGAAAACAGCGAGAGAGAGCATCAGCCTTCACATTTTTGATCCCAGGTCGGAATGTAACAACAAAATTGAATCTGGAGAAGAACAGAGACCATCTGGCCTGTCTCGGATTCATACGCCTGGCTGACTCCAAGTATGCCAGATTCTTATGGTCGGTAAAAACGGTGATAGGGTGCCTGGCCCCCTCCAACCAATGGCGCCATTCCTCGAAAGCCAACTTGATGGCCAACAACTCCCTATCTCCCACATCATAGTTTCTCTCTGCCGGGGAGAGTTTTTTAGAGAAAAAGGCACAGGGTCGCCATTTGGCAGGAAAAGGGCCCTGGGACAAAACTGCACCGACACCCACCTCGGAAGCATCCACCTCAACAATAAAAGGTAAGGAAACATCGGGATGCACCAAGACGGGAGCAGACGCAAAACTCTCTTTAATCTTAGAAAAGGCTGCAAGCGCCTCCTCCGACCAAGAGGAAAAATCCGCCCCCTTTTTTGTCATGTCAGTGAGGGGTTTGACAACAGAGGAATAATTCAAAATGAACTTTCTGTAATAGTTCGCAAAACCCAGAAAGCGCATCAATGCCTGCTGATTCTCAGGAAGCTCCCACTCAAGTACAGCACGGACCTTCTCCGGATCCATGCGAAAACCAGAAGCAGAGAGGAGAAAACCCAGAAATTGAATCTCCGATACCATAAAAAGACATTTCTCCAGCTTGGCGTACAATTTATTTTCCCGCAGAATCTTCAGAACCTGAAAAAGATGATCCTGATGGGTCTGAACATCAGGGGAAAAAATCTAAATATCATCAAAATACACCAATACAAATTTCCCCATTAAATGGTAGAAAATACTATTTACAAAATGCTGAAAGACGGCCGGAGCATTCATCAGGCCGAAAGGCATAACGAGATTCTCGAAAGGCCCGTTAGGGGTATTAAAGGCCGTTTTCCATTTATCCCCCTCTCTGACCCTGACCAGGTTGTACCCGCCTCTCAAATCCAATTTGGAAAACACCTTGGCCCCAACAATTTGGTTGAAGAGGTCCGGGATCAGAGGAAGGGGATAGGGATCGCGAATCGTGATACGGTTCAGCTCCCTAAAATCTAGGCAAGGTCTCAGAGAGCCATCTTTTTTTTTAACAAAAAAAAAACCCGCGGCCACAGGTGACTTTGAGGGACGAATATGCCCCTTATCGAGACTCTCGGAGATATAAGTTCGCATTGCGATTCTTTCCGGTTGTGAGAGATTGTAGAGGCGTGCTTTTGGCAGCTTGGCGCCGGGAATGAGGTTAATGGGACAGTCAAACTCCCGGTGAGGAGGTAGCTCCTGAACACCGCTCTCGGAAAACACGTCCGAGAAATCAGAGACAAATGATGGCACAGTTTTAGTAGACACCTCTGCAAAAGTCGCTGTGAGACAATTCTCTCTACAAAAGTCACTCCACTCATTTATTTGCCTTCCTTGCCAATCAATAGTGGAGTTATGTCTAGTGAGCCAGGGTAACCCCAAAACTAGAGGAGAAGGCAATCCGTTAAGGACAAAACAAGATATATCCTCCACATGAGTGTCACCTACAGCTAGCCGGATATTGTGAACAATGCCCTTCAGAGATCTCTGTGAGAGTGGAGCAGAGTCAATAGCAAAAACAGGTATATCCTTTTCTAATGTGCAAACCTGAAAACCATGCATGGCTACAAACTGAGTGTCAATAAGATTGACGGCCGCTCCACTATCGACAAAAATCTCACAAGAAATGACTTTGCTCTCTAGCGCCACCCTGGCAGACAGGAGAAAACGGGAACTGCAGGTCAGAGGAAAAGCATCAATTCCTACATCAACTATGCCCAAAGTAGCAGATGAGCAGAATTTGATGATTTACCTTTTGAGGTTTTTCTCTTATTATCGCTCTTAGTACAGTTCAAGAATCTCCTAGACGGACAAACATTTGCCAAATGACCTATGCCCCCACAACAAAAACACACCATACTCTGAGGACTAAATCCTCTTTTATCAGGGGCAAGTCGACCTAGCTGCATGGGCTCCTCCTCAGAGGGGAGCGAGACAGGATGAGGCCCCTGCACACTGAATGAGTCCGCACCATTGCCCCTAGACTTACAATGGCTGGACAGAGAGGTCTTGTTTCTTTCTCTTAGACGCCTGTCAAGGCGTACCGCCAATGACATGGCAGACTCTAAGGACGTTGGTCTCTCATGGAAAGCAAACGCATCTTTCAATCTCTCTGAGAGACCATGACAGAACTGACTCCGGAGTGCAGCATCATTCCAACCTGAATCAGCTGCCCATCTCCGAAATTCAGAACAATAAAGCTCCGCAGACAGTTTGTTCTGGCATAAAACACGTAAGTTAGATTCGGCCAGAGCAACACGATCCGGGTCATCATATATCTGCCCCAGGGCCACAAAAAATCTTTCCACGGATCGAAGGGAGGGATCCCCTGATGGCAGCGAAAAAGCCCAAGTCTGAGCATTACCCCTGAGCAGGGAGGTGACAATCCTCACCCTCTGCTCCTCCTTACCAGAGGAGTGGGGACACAAGCAAAAATGAAGTTTGCATGCCTCTCTGAAGCGAACAAAATTCTCACTGCCCCCGGAGAACGTTTCCGGAAGTGAGACCTTTGGCTCGCAACAGACTCCATGAGCCGGAGCAGAGCCCAATGCTTGAAGCTGAGTCATAGATTGACGGAGATCCGCTACTTCCAAAGAAAGACCCTGCATGCGGTCAACCAGGCCAGAAAGCGGATCCATGTCAAAAAAGGACGGTTTTGGTGGATTATAATGTCACGGCTGTATGTGAGCAACAAGAGTATACACAGTAAAAAGATCAACTGACCGGACCCAAACTAGGGAGGGAAAAGGGTGACCCCTGTCAGACCCTCAAAGCTCTCCCTATGCTGCTTAAGCACATGCCCGGATCCAAATGGCGGAACGAGGCATGCCCGCGTACCTAAGACTGATGACCACTGTAACCCCTACAATAGTGGAAGGGGCACGGCCACCGGTGCCCTGCTCAGTATATGGAGGGAACCGTGGCCACCTCAGATCCAGTCAGAAAATAACCAGGTACACAACAATGTCTGCACACTTAGCTGAAGGAGCTGCAGCCGCAGAGAAGTCGGATCCAAGGACAGCTGGCAATATCCGGAGTGCTTGCTGTAGCAGAACACAGGTCCAGTGAACTGATAGCTACAAGTGAAGATACTCAAGCAAGAGCTACAACTGAAATGAGAAATATAATCCACGCCCTACAATAGGAGGAGGGGTGATTTAAAGGCAGGGAAATCAACCGCAGGAGGAACAGCTGGGAGGAAGGAAACAGAAAGTAAAGACTTCATCACAGGGGCAGAGAAACAGAGCAGTGAGAACTCCTCCAAGCTCTAGTAGTGACATCATCACAGGGGTGGAGAAACAGAGCTGTGAGAACGTCCCAAAGCTCTGGTAGTGACACTTATTCCCTCTTGCACCCTTCCACACACCCCCAACAGCTGGAACTCTCTTACCCACAGATGACACGGGTCTGGTACACCGGGGAGGCGTTGGTGCAGCAGGGACATCACGGAGGTAGTCCTCAGTCGCCAGGAACCTTTCCACCAGATTGACAAGATCATCCGCAGTTTTGGGGTCTCCATGTCCGACCCACCATTGTAGCTCTGCAGGGAGGGCTCTAAAGTAGTGGTCCACCACTACTTTCTACACGATCTGGGCTGGCGTAGAAGCTTCAGGTTCCAGCCACTTCCGCATGAGATGGAGGAGATCAAAAATCTGAGAGCGGGCAGGCTTGTCTATGGTGTAGCTCCACATGTGTACCCTCCGGGCACGAACAGCCAGTGTAAGGACCTCCATTTTTTATTTAGCATACTCCCGGACATCCTGCTCCCTGAGGTCATAGTAGGCCTTTTGTGGTTCGCCCGGACAAAAGGGGCGCCAGGTCCTCTGCCAACTCGGCTACTGGCAGTCTCTTTCTCTCTGCCCCTCGCTCAAACACGGTGTTATCATCGGGTGTCAGTTTTTTCAAGGCCCGCTGCACAGCCCTCCTCACATTAAAAGTCTCTATAAAGCTGGAGTTACAGCAGTCTCTCTTATTGCAGCAATATGCTCCATCAGCAAACAATTTATTTCCTGCTGCCGAGCCTGGGCCTCCGCCTGAGCCTGTTGTTGGGCATATAAGGCTTCTTCATGCCTCTTTTGTTGCTGTGCCATGGCCTGTTCATGCCTTAGCCTGCACCAGCTGCTTTATCACTTCCTCCACTGTGTTCGAGGGACTTTGCACAGCTGCAGCAGTTTTCACCCAGGACATAAAGCCTCAAACTTCCACTCCTTTTTCCTTAGCAACCTGCTATTGCCTGCATCCTCCACCAATTGTCAGGGATTTCTCTCTGAAGCATGGCGGCAGTGACAGATTCTGGTGCAGACAACAGGATAAAGTTCAAATCAGGTTCCACTTTATTGTGGCGCAAACAGCAGAAAAAAATTGCCTTTACACTTTCGGCAACAAAGACGTAAAACAAATCCTGCTCGTCTGAGCACTAATACAGATAGTATCTGCTACACCTTTAAAACACAGGTAACAGGGCAACAGGTTTTTCTTTAGTCAGGAGAGCAGACAGCCTCCTGGACTTATCTCCAGACATCACATCCCCCAGAATGACAGCCTGGGACAGGTTTTTATTTCCCCTTAATGATCACAAATGGCTACACTTGGAGATCCCTCAGGCTAGGGGAAAACATGCCCTTAAATGGGGTGGACTGGGGAGGTCCCTCTGCCAAGTCTACCTTCCCCAGTCCAATAAAATCCAGCCCATAAACTACTAAAGAAAATAGCTTCAGCAACTATATTTGCTGAAGCCAACACTATTCTGGATCTTACTTGCCTCACCCAGTTGAGGAACCTGGGTGAGATATGCACCCCTTCGAGGACTTTACCATATACTTTCCTGTTCACATTACCACACATAGAAGAGGATTCTTTACGGTAAGAGCAGTGGGACTATGGAACTCTCTGCCTGAGGAGGTGGTGATGGTGAGTTCACTAAAAGAGTTCAAGAGGGTCCTGGATGTATTTCTGGAGTGTATTAATATTATAGGCTATAACTACTAGAGATGGGTCATTGCTCCAGGGAATTATTCTGATTGCCTGATTGGAGTCGGGAAGAAATATTTTCCCATTAAGTCGGGAAAATTGGCTTCTACCTCCCAGTTTTGTTTTTTTTTTGCCTTCCTCTGGATCAACTTGTAGGATAACAGGCCGAACTGGATAGACAAATGTCTTTTCTCGGCCTTATAAAATTATAAACTTATAAATGCAGACTGCATAGAACAGGGAGAGCAGGGGAATAAAATAAAGTAGCTACCATCCTTTTTTCCTAATTGCACAATGCATTTTTTCAGTGTGCAGCTATAAAATATAACTTCTATAATTGCAGTCTGTACCGCTTATTAAACTAATCAGCAGGACCTTTAATTAGTTACAATTTACAGGTCTACACAAGCACTATATAATGCTTTGAGCTGATATGAGCACTGACTGTTACCCTAAAGGGTAACAGGAGGTTTCTCTTTTACTAAAAGAGACCATAGGCTTAAATGGATGTCACTATATATCTGGATATAAACCACATGTATTTACTGTACAGTGGGGTAACAAGATATTTTCAGACAGCATTGAGCATGTTCTATTAACCTTAGGTCATTCACAAGATATACCATCCTCTGACACCAGTAAGTGACCTCAGAAATGAAGGACAGGGGGTGAGCCCATCCCCCTGACCTCCTGAAGTGAAGGCAGAAACCGCTTGAGTTAGGGCTCAGCAATCGGTGGTGTATATCTAAATATACTGTGTATGGCTATAATGTATCACCATTGTCATGAGGGCAGGTGGATTCAAGAAAGTGCTTCTGTTTGTCAGATCAAAACGACGAAAAGCTGAGGAAGAGGTTATATGTAGAGAGTAACTAGGCAGCCTGGCTGTTGAAGGGTGAGCTGAGCAAGTGTTACAGCCAAAGAAGAGGCTACGATAAAAAGAAAACCAAACGATTATATTAGCAGCTCTGCTGGATCTTTAGAGAAGAAGTAATCAGGGTGGTCTGGCACAGCTGGGCTCCACTGACTTTGGACTATAAAAGGCAGGGACTTTTTAGTGAGATTTTTTCACAAAACTGAAGATACAATGTATTTTAGTGGAAAAATTGTTAGGAAAATTCTTTCCTGTATATTTACTTGTATATAAAGTGCAAGTGCTGCCAAAAATTACCAGGAAGAGGCACTCCGATACAATACAAACTGTATATCTAAAAAAGAAGGGCCTCATTCACATTATGGTCCAATTGTTCAGATAATGGGACTTCTACACTCATAAAGCCTATGCACTAAGTGAAAGGGCTGTCAAAAATTACAAGGAACTGGCACTCTAATACACCCTTTATTACACATAAAGGAGGGCATCATACACACCCTTGAAAAATTATGATTGATGGCCTGCTGGTGATCCTCAAAAGCATTAGGGGCGAGAGCCTGCTGCTGATCTGAACATCTAAAACATTAGGGGTGAGGGTCTGCTGCTGAGCTGACCCTCTAAATCATTAGGGGCGAGTGCCTACTGCTGATCTGACCATCTAAAACATTAGGGGTGAGGGTCTGCTGCTCAGCTGACCCTCTAAATCATTAGGGGCAAGTGCCTGCTGCTGATCTGACCCTCTAAAACATTATGGGCAAGGGCCTGCTGCTGATCTGACCCTCTAAAACATTAGGCGTGAGGGTTTGCTGCTGAGCTGACCCTCTAAAACATTTGGAGCGAGGGCAGCCTAATAAGCATGTTGATATGATGGAGGAGGAGGACGAGAAAAGGAAGATTGGACCATATACCCTTTTTTGTGGTGAAAGGGGTGCATGGGAATACAGTGTATTCAATACACCATAAAAGCCACATTTAAAGCACCTTTATGTTCAGCCGCTTTCCTCTGGTGGAGTAGAGAAGTCAGGGGCAATCCAGGGCTTGTTTATTTTGATAAGAGTCAACCTGTCAGCATTTTCAGTTGACAGGCGGATGCGTTTATCAGTTATTATGCCACCAGCAGCACTAAATACACGCTCTGACAAAACGCTGGCGGCAGGGCAGGCCAGCACCTCCAAGGCTTAGAGCGCCAGTTTGTGCAACGTGTCCAGCTTGGACACCCAATAGTTGTAAGGCACAGAGGGATCACTGAGGACGCTGACATGGTCTGCTACGTACTCCTTCACCATCTTCAAAAACTTTTCCTTCATTGTGACACTAGGACGCGCATCAGGGAGAGGATGCTGGTAGGGTGTCATGAAACTGTCTCAGGCCTCGGAGAGTGTTGACCTGACTCTGTTGGAACTGCTGTGTGTCTACCTTGTCTCCCCTCCTCGGTTGCCCAAGGAACTACGTACTCTTCCGCCAGTGTTGTCAGTTGGAAGTTTTTGGAGCAATTTTTCCACAAGGACCTTCTGGTATTGCACCATTTTGCTAGTCCTCTCCACCAAAGGAATGAGAGATTAGAAGTTCTATTTGTAGCGGGGCTCGAGACGGGTGAACAACCAGTAATCGGTGTTGAACAAAATGCGTATAAAGCGAGTGTCACGGGAACGGCAGCATAACATAAAGTTAGCCATGTGTGCCAGAGTCCCAACAGATAAGACTTTGCTGTCCTCATCAGGAGGATGACTTTCAATCTCCTCATCCTCTTCCTCCTCTTCGGCCCATCCACGCTGAACAGATGGAATAAACCTGCTATGGGTACTACCCTCTGTAGCAGAGGCAACTGACTCCTACTCCTCCTCCACCACATCATCATCCAATTTGCGCTGAGAAGATGAACTGAGGGTGGTCTGGCTATTACCCTGTTTGCTGTCTTTCTTACATTTCCACTTCCTCCACATGCAAAGCATCTGCCTTCATTGTGAGCAGCGAGCGTTTCAGTAGACACAGAAGTGGGATGGTTACACTGATAATAGAGGCATCGCCGCTCACCATCTGTGTTGATTCTTCTAAGTTTCTTAAAACCTCACAGAGGTCAGACATCCATGCCCACTCGTCGCTTGTGAAGAGTGGAAGATGACTGGAAATGCGACGACCATGTTGCAGCTGGTATTCCACTACTGCCCTCTGCTGCTCGCAAAGCCTGGCCAACTTGTGGTACGTGGAGATCCACGGTGTGCTCACGTCGCACAAAAGTCGGTGAGCTGGCAATTGCAAGTGCTGTTGCAGTGTTGCCAGACCAGCGGCAGCTGTAGATGACTTTCGGAAATGGGTACACATGCGACGCTCCTTCACCAGTAGCTCAGGCAAATTGAGGTAGGTTTTGAGAAACCGCTGAACCACTAAGTTGAACAAGTGGGCTAGGCATGTTATGTGTGTGAGCTTGCCGAGCTCCAAAGCCACCACCAAGTTACGGCCATTATCAGACACAACCATGTCTGGTTGTAGGCTGAGTGGCGAGAGCCACAGCTCAATCTGGTCCCTTATACCCTGCCACAGCTCTGCTGTGCTGTTTGTCACCTAAGCAAATTAATTTCAGCACAACCTAATGCGGCTTCTCCACAGCAGTGCTACACTGCTTTCAGCTACTGACTGGTGCTGCAAGATGAGAATTCAGAGGTGGAAGTGGAGGAGGAGGTGGTGTAGGAGAAGGGGGGGGTTGCAGCCACTAATTTAGGTGGTGGTGGAAATTCTGATGGAAGTAGGGCCTGCAATCCTTGGCGTCAGTAGCACCTGTGCCATCCCAGGGTACGACTCGCTCCCGGCCTCGACAACTTTCACCCAGTGTGCCGTCAGGGAAATGTAGCATCTCCAAAAACCAAAAGCACTTGTCCATGTGTCAATCGTTAAGTGGACCTTACCAATAACTGCGTTGGACATGCACGTGTCATGTTATGGGACATGTGTTGGTGTAAGGCGGGGACGGCACACCTTGAAAAATAGTGGCGGCTGGGGACTGATTAACGAGGGACAGACACTGCCATCAGGCTGCGGAAAGCCTCAGTGTCCACAAGCCAAAATGGCAACATTTCCAGGGCCAGCAATTTGGAAAGGTGAGTGTAATGGGGTTCCGAAGGTTCACTCGGTCCCCCATTGCCCGCAGAACTGTTGCTTAGCTTTGGGAATGAGGATCTGTGTTTGACCTCATTCCCAGGGCGGCTTTACTGCTGGGTGGCTCCCTGCTCCTAAGTCTGCCTTGAGCGCCGAGCTGATCACTCGGTGCTCAACTGGTTGGTCTGTCGGTCATGTGACGCTGGCCACGTCACAGATTAACAGGCCCAATAACCACTGTATCATGAATCCTATTACTACCCTGACTGACCATGTCTCTAATTTGACACAGAGGGTGCAGGAGCTAGGAGAGAAACTCTGTTCTTGTGAGTTAGGGCAAGGTTCTTCCACTCCTCTGTGCTCCAGTCCACATTTTGAACCCCAGATCAAGCTCCCAGAACCCTTTTCTGGAGACCGGAAGAGGTTTCTCTCCTTTAAGGAGAATTGCAAACTCTACTTCCGTTTGCGCCTCGTGTCCTCCGGTCCCGAGAGCCAACGCGTGGGGATTATCATTTCTCTACTACAGGGTGATCCCCAGGACTGGGCATTTTCGTTACCTCCTGGGGCAAGTTGTCTAACTTCTGTGGAGGTTTTTTTTCATGCCCTCGGTACCCTCTATGACGAACCAGACAGGGCCCTAGTAGCCGAGACGGCTCTTAGGGCACTGGTTCAGGGCCATCTCCCTGCGGAGGAGTATTGCACCCAATTCAGACGGTGGTGTGTCCCCTCAGGATGGAATGAACCAGCCCTGAAGAGTCAGTTTAGGTCTGGTCTATATGATAAGTTAAAAGATCTATTAGTCAACTACCAAATTCCTGAGACCTTAGAGGAGATGATGACCCTAGTTGTCCGACTTGACAGACAAGTTGGAGAGAGACGACAAGAACGACAGTTCTGTTCTCAGATGGTGGTTCAGCCAGAGGCCTTTTCCAGGGACAACACTGAGCTCTCCACCGAGAAACCCATGCAGGTTGGCATGACCCGGGGTAATCTTCGTCGCAGACGCGGAGAGTGCTTCTACTGTGGAGATCCTGGCCATTGGATCAACAAGTGTCCTAAGAGGGTCCTCTCTGACAAGTCTCCAAAGGCAAGTCAACCTAAAGACCAGGTACACCCTGATTTTTCTAAAGGTAAGCTTTTGGTACCCATAACAATTTCTCTGGGGGTTAATAAGTGGCCGGGTAAGGCCTTTATTGACTCCGGTTCAGCGGCCAGCTTTATTGACTTTGAGTTTGCTTGTAAATTGGGTATTCCAATGTTTGCTTTACCTACACCTATCCATGTCATGGCTATTGATGCTACTCCCCTGATTGGTGGTACAAATTTCTCTGTCCGTGGGTGTGTGCCACTCTGAGAGATGTTCTCTTCTAGTCCTGGAGTTTCTACCAGTTGAGGTGGTACTACTTGCCTTGGCTCCGTTTACATAACCCCACAATTGATTGGTCCAAAGGAGAGTTGGTGAAATGGGGACCTAAGTGTGACTCATGCTTGTCCGTGGTCCAGGCTGGGGTTTCAGAAAGGTCTAATACATTACCCTCTGTTATTAAGGAATTTTCTGATGTGTTCTCGTCCCTTACTCCAGAGGTTCTACCCCCCCATAGACCTTATGATTGCGCCATAGAGCTAATTGAGGGTGCCGAATTTCCTAAAGGTCGAATTTATAATCTTTCAGGGCCCGAACGCAAGGCTATGGAAGATTATATTAAGGAGAGCCTTGCTAAAGGGCATATTAGACCTTCAGTCTCTCCTATGGAAGCAGGGTTTTTCTTTGTTAAAAAGAAGGATGGTGGTCTTAGGCCTTGTATTGATTACCGGAGATTAAATAAAATCACTGTCCAAAATAGATACTCTCTCCCATTGATTCTGGATTTATTTAACCAGGTTTTGGGGGCAACCTG
This sequence comes from Bufo bufo, assembly GCF_905171765.1. Lineage (NCBI taxonomy): Eukaryota > Metazoa > Chordata > Amphibia > Anura > Bufonidae > Bufo > Bufo bufo. The sequence continues at coordinate 164,823,560 of NC_053391.1, read as the reverse complement.
GTTTTCCAAGATTGACCTGAAAGGGGCATACAATCTAATCCGAATCAAGGAGGGAGATGAATGGAAGACAGCGTTCAATACTCCGATAGGACACTTTGAATATCAGGTGATGCCTTTTGGACTCAGCAATGCCCCAGCTGTGTTCCAAAACTTAATGAACGATATTCTAAGGGAGTTCTTAGGTAAATTTATTATTGTCTATCTTGACGACATTTTGATATTCTCTCCTGATTTCGAATCTCATGTGTCCCATGTCAAACAAGTATTAGAGGTGTTGAGGGAGAACCAGTTATCCGCTAAGCAAGAGAAATGTGTCTTTTGTGTACAGGAGATACTGTTTCTAGGGCATGTTTTGACTCATCACGCCTTTAAGATGATTCCTGGTAAGGTTTTAGCAATTAAGGAATGGGTAAGGCCTTCATCCTTAAAGGCTTTACAACGGTTTTTGGGTTTCGTAAATTACTACCGTCAATTTATCATGAATTTTTCTGTAATTGCTAAGCCATTGACCAACCTTACTAAGAAAGGGGCGGATTTGGAGAATTGGTCTACCAAGGCCATTTCTTCATTTGAAATGTTAAAAAAGGTATTTAGTAGTGCTCCCATTCTGATCCAGCCTGATCAGGAGAGACCCTTTATTGTGGAGGTGGATGCGTCCGAGGACGGCGCAGGAGCAGTCCTTTCGCAAGGTCCTGCTATCTTCACTAACATGAGACCGTGTGCCTTCTTCTCTAGGAAATTCTCTCCCACGGAGAGAAACTACGACATAGGGAATAGGGAGCTGCTGGCTATTAAATGGGCATTTGAGGAGTGGAGACATTTTTTGGAGGGGGCAAGGCATCGAGTAACTGTTGTCACTGATCATAAAAACCTAATGTTTCTCGAGTCCGCTAAGAGGTTGAATCCCCGACAAGCCCGATGGGCTCTGTTTTTTACCCGTTTTGATTTCTCCATTACGTTCAGGCCGGGGAGTAAAAATGTGAAGGCAGACGCATTATCTCGGAGCATCCATGCTTTTCAACCCACTGAGACGCCGCCTGAATCCATCCTACCAGCAAACATCTTCTTAGCGGCTCTAACCCAGGATATCTCGGCTCGCATTAAGGCTGAACAACATCTGGCACCGGCATCCACCCCAACAGATAAGTTGTTTGTTCCCATACAATTTCGTCTCCAGCTGTTGGGTGAGTGTCATGATTCTGCCTTTTGTGGACATCCGGGTGTTGAGGGCACTAAGGATCTGGTTTCTAGATCTTATTGGTGGCCCACTCTGACCAGGGATGTCAAGTCCTACGTGTCAGCCTGTGAGGTTTGTGCCAGGTCTAAGACACCTAGGACTCGCCCTGCTGGTAACCTACGACCCCTACCCATTCCCAGTAGACCCTGGTCCCATATCTCGATGGACTTTATAACTGACCTACCGCTGGCGGAGGGTAAGACTGTGGTTTGGGTAGTGGTCAATAGGTTTAGCAAGATGGTTAATTTCATTCCCCTGTCTAAACTTCCGAATGCTAAAACCCTGGCGTCTATTTTTGTGAGAGAGATTGTTCGTTTACATGGCATCCCGGAAAATATTGTTTCGGACAGGGGTGTGCAGTTTGTGTCCAAATTCTGGAGGGCCTTCTGTCAAAGATGTAAAATTTTGTTGTCTTTTTCTTCCGCCTACCATCCTGAGAGTAATGGGCAGACTGAACGCCTTAATCAGTCTGTGGAACAATTCCTGAGGTTGTATGTTGCTGATGACCAGCAATTATTGGTCAAATTCCTTCCGTTGGCTGAATTTGCTTTGAATAACCGTGTCAATTCTTCTGCTGGGTTCTCCCCTTTCTTTTGTAACCATGGTTTTCATCCCCGTTTTCATTCTGGGTCGTCCGTCTCCTCCTCTAACCCTGAAGCTGATAAACTCTCCTCCGAACTGTGCACAGTTTGGGCCCGGGTTCAATCGAACCTAGAAAAGGCTCAAAGTTCTCAAAAACTCAAGGCCGATAGGAGACGTTCAAGGGGGGTGAACTTTCAGGTTGGGGATAAAGTATGGTTGTCCTCCAAGAATCTATCTCTCAAGGTAGCTTCTAGAAAATTTGCTCCTCGTTTTATTGGACCATATAAGATCACGGAGGTGATTAACCCGGTATCATTTAGGTTGGAGCTGCCCGAGTCATTCCACATTCATAATGTGTTCCATAAATCTCTGCTTAAAAAATATTTTGAACCGGTAGTACCATCGAAAGCCTTGTCCTTGTTAATGATCTAAAATAGTGGATGTCAGGAAGGTGCGTAACTCCTTGCAGTACCTGATTCACTGGAAGGGGTATGGACTTGAAGAGAGATCTTGGGTACCTGCCAGGGAGGTTCATGCTCCTAGACTGGTTCGTAAATTTCATTTAGAACACCCTGAAAAGCCATCGCCTGAAGTCTTGGGTCCGGTGGCCCCTCGTAAAAGGGGGGGTACTGTAACGGGGTTCCGAAGGTGCACTCGGTCCCCCATTGCCCGCAGAACTGTTGCTTAGCTTTGGGAATGAGGATCTGTGTTTGACCTCATTCCCAGGGCGGCTTTACTGCTGGGTGGCTTCCTGCTCCTAAGTCTGCCTTGAGCGCCGAGCTGATCACTCGGTGCTCAACTGGTTGGTCTGTCGGTCATGTGACGCTGGCCACGTCACATGACCCTCACTCCCCACTATAAATTAAGGCAGCCTGCTAGCCACAGGTTGCCTGTTAATTTCTAGGTTCCTGGCTATTTGTTGGACTACTGAATACTCACCTGATTCCGTTCCCTGACGATCTTTTTGCCTGCTCCTCCTGTACTGCACATCCGTCCTGGTATTGTGACCTCGGCTCCCACCTGACTACTCTCTTAGGACTCCTCTTGTACTTCTCTACTCTCCTGGTATTTGACCCCGGCATCTCCTGACCATTCTTTGCTTAACCCTTTGTACTGCGTAGCTCTCTTGGTTCTGACCTGGTCCGTTCATGTTCCGTATTTTGTCTTGTCTGTCTTTCCTGCACGTATCCTAAGTTAGGGACTGTCGACCAGTTGTTCCCTGTCATCAGGACTCGTGAGGCAAGTAGGCAGGGCCAGGGGTGAGGGTGGAGCGCAGTGGTCACTATCCTTCCCCCTGTGTGTGTGTGGATGTGACCGTTACAGTGAGCATTTACTGCTATGGCCTGTGGATGTGTGGCTGGGTATTTGCACTTTCATTCAAAGGCATGGGTTATGGACATCTGTACACTGCGCTGGGACACAGAAGTGGATGTGCTTGCTGATGGTGCTTGCGATGTTCCAGGTACAGGGCAGGATACATCTGGGCCTGCATCTTGGACAGGGGATTGGCCAACATGTAACACAGGGGAAGAGGAGGCAGTGGTGTGACCTGCAGACACTGATTGTGGACCCAGGCGTTTGGCCAACCTATTAGGGTGCTTTGATGCCATGTGGCAGATTATGCTGGTGGTGGTGAGGTTGCTAGTGTTCACGCCCCTGCTCATTTTGGCAAGGTAGAATACCACAAAGGGGTGCTTTGACACCCCACTGCCTCTTCCAGCCTGTTGCCGTGCTGCGGATCCCTCCCCCTCTGTACTGCTGTCCTTGCTCGGCTTGCCACCTTCCCATGTTGGGTCAGTGATTTCATCGTCCACCACCTCTTCTTCCACTTCCTCACTCGGGTCATCTTCCTGACTTGTTGAACTAACAAGAACCTCACTTATTGACAACTGTGTCTCATCCTCATCATCAACCTCTTGAGACACTAATTGCCGTTGACTTATTAGCAACTGTGTCTCATCATCATCATCCACCTTGTGATTCACTAATTGCCATTCCCCACCATCATCTTCATCTTCATCTGACAAGTTAGGGAATCAGTGCACAAGATCTCCTCATGTCCCTCTTCAAGCGGCCTTGGCGAGAGGCCCAAATCAAGGAATGGCACTGAAAAGAGCTCCTCGGAATATCCGAGTATGGGATCACTTGTTTGCCAAGACTCTCCATGGTGGGAGGAAGGAGGATCAAGGTGAGGATTCTGTTGACCAAACTCTTCCACTTTGTGGAAGACAGGGTGGTGCTTACCCAACTGGTAGCATTATCTACTGCAATCCAACCGACCACCTTGTCGCACTGGTGTGACTTCGAGAGTGGTGTTCTGCACCGCCCTGCAAACTGGGACATGAAGCTAGGTATCATGGGTGAGTGTGTTTCTTGTGCTCTGGCAGCAGGCACAGTTTCACAGCACCCAGTGCCACGGCCTCTGCGTGCGCCATCAGCAGCACAGCCACTTCCCTGTCCCTTACTGCTCGCCTTGAGCATATTAAATGGTATATCTGCTTGCAAGTATGTTACATGTACAGTAGCGCAGGTTTTGTAAGTGTATGCACAAATAAATTACACTGAATGTCACAGATATTTAGGATGCGCAAACGTTATACAGGAGATGTAGCGCATGTAATGTCGCTGTCAGTAGCGGTGAAAATTACACTGAATGTCATAGATATTTAGGATGCACAAACATTATATAGAAGATGTAGCGCAGGTAATGTCACATTTTCCAGCTGCGAAAAAATTACACTGATTGTCACAGATATTTAGGATGCACAAACGTTATACAGGAGATATAGCGCAGGTAATGTCGCTATCACCAGCGGCGAAAAAATTACACTGAATGTCACAAATATTTAGGATGCTCAAACGTTATACAGGAACTGTAGCGCAGTAATGTAGCTGTCACCAGCGGCTAAGAAAAAATTACACTGAATGTCACAGATATTTTGTATGAGCAAACGTTATACAGGAGATGCAGCGCAGGTAATGTTGCTGTCAGTAGCTGCCAAACAATTGTGCTTAATGTCACACATATTTAGGATGCTCAAATATAACACAACAGATGTTGCAGAGGTTGTTTCACTGTCAGTAGCGGCCAAACAATTGCACGCAATTTAGCGCAAGTTGCGCTAATAATATATATTGCAGCCAGATAAAACAATAATTCTTAAAAGTACTTTTGGGTCTCTAACACTTTTTAACAGTAAACCCTGTCTGAAAAACAAAAAAACTATTCCTGTCCTTACACGATCTTTCCCTTCTGCTGTAGCTCTCCTGACTAAGACTGAGCTGAACCACGTGTCATCGGGTGCTATATAGCACCCGATGACGCTTTCCGGCCAGCCAATCACTGTAATGCCAGCAACCAAATATGGCTACGGCATTACAGTGAGTGCTAGTACTTCCCCGCACGTTTATTGGCTGAGTAGCAGCCAACAAACGTGCGGAGAGGCGACTCGAGCATCACGCTCGAGCACACGCAGTGTTCGGCCGAACAATGCGATATGCCGAGCATCGCGATGCTCAAGTCAAAATGGTGTTCGGCCAAGCATGCTCGCCCAACATTAAAAACCACCACCTAAACATTCAGTATGTGTTTGGTCCATGTATATACATATACATGCAGCACTAATATAAACAACTATAGATGGACAATGCAGAATGACCTGTAAGTGTTGCTGTCCTAGATTCAGATGCCGCTAGCTATGTTAACGGGCAGTTGATCTTGATATTTAGGATGCGCAAACATTAAACAGGAGATGTAGCGCATGTAATGTCACTCTTCTGATACAATATTGTATCAGAAAAGCCACGCCACCGGCCGGGGGCGCGACTCCATATTCTAGACTCCTGACCTGTGCCTGCAGAAACCTAAAGAATACCCCACGAAAGTCGCAGGACCCCGTGGAATGTGCAGCTGACCCACAAGGTAACTGAGCCTGATCTTAGCCCTGCGGGGAGCTCTCTAACCAGGGGGTGGGGGAGGTGTTGATTGCAGCTAATGTTTATACAGTTAGAGCGTGGTATCACTGTTACTTTCTGTCCTATCGACTACATTAGTGCGGCAGTTACGTTGCGGCCCTGCTGCGATACCGCAGCTACACAGTGAAGAGGGAAGTATAGCACTATTGGGACAGCAATACATTTCTCCACAGGTACTGCTGAGTGGGGAGCAAATTAAAAATAAAGCCTGGACAAGCACTTTAAAGAGAACCTGTCACCCAAAAATTATATCCAATCTGAAAGCAACATGTTATGGAGCAGGAGAAGCTGAGCAGATTCATGTATATATTTGTGTGAAAAGAGTCTGTAAAATTGTTACATTTGCATCTGCAGCTCTGTGAAGTGCTATCTGTACAGGAGATGGGGTTGTCATTGACTGACAGCTATCTCTTATGTACACTTATATACACAGTGCTGTCAATCACTGATAACCCCTCCCTCCTGTACCAATGCTGTTAGCAGAAGGTAGAAAAATGGAAATGTATAGATTACAGGTTTTACTGAATCTTTTCCCACACAAATATATATATCAATCTGCTCAGCTTCTTCTGCTCTATAACACGGTGCTGTCAGATTGTATTGCATTTTTTTATGAAAGGTCCTCTTTATGGTCTTTTCTTTCAGTGCAGCTTTGATACAGTTTTTGATCCATTCCTTACTATGTTTTCTCTGTTTTTGATGAGCTTTTAGTTTTAGCCTAAAATGTATGCAAAGTGAATAAACTATACCTAACTCTTCCAAACTTCATACCCTTAATACCGTTGAGCATTAAATGTGTTCTCCCGGCAAAAATAATATTTCCTTTCCAATCATTAGAAATAAATGACACAATTCCTTCATAGTATGGGAATTGGCTAGTTCATATGGATGGATATGTTTGGTACTGCAGCTCAGTCTCAGCCACTTGAACCCTGACAATCAAATATGGGTAAATTAATAACAGTATAGGCAAAAGGTTTGGACAAACTGTTTGGATAAGATGGGTTTTAATTAGGGTTGTTTCGATACCAAAATTTAGATTCGGTTTCGATACCATAAAAAAGTATTGCGATGCTCGATACAATTTGATACCACGCGAAAAAAAAATCCACGTGTATTACGCATTTTTTGGAAAGTCCGATCCTATTTTTTGGGGGGACAAGGTGATAGGATTTTTTCAAATATTTTAATAGTTTGGACTTTTCAGACGTGGCGATATGTGATATGTTTATTTATTTATTGTTTATATATTTTATATGTAAAATTGGGAAAGGGGGTGATTTATACTTAAAATTTCGATTTTTTTTTTCAACTTTTCTTTTAAAACTTTTTATTTAATAACGATTTTCCCCCTTAGGGGCTAGAACCTGGGATCAATTAATCCCTTGTTCTATCCACCCTGATAGAGCTCTAGGGTCCATAGTGGTTAATAGGAGGCCCATGATTGCTAATGCTTAGGACACAGATCATTCTACTCCTGGATTAAATTACAGTAATTTCCACATCCATTAATTTATTCTTATTACACAGTAGATCTACCAATGATTAATACCATATTTCTTTTATAAACATATGCAACTACCAAATAGTCTACAAAAAGCTTTACTATGTCTTTATATAGATGATTATAAGATGAATGAATAGTTAACATCCATCATTAAATGGGTTCTCCGGGAATTAAGAAAATGAAAATACCTAAATACAGGGAGTGCAGAATTATTAGGCAAGTTGTATTTTTGAGGATTAATTTTATTATTGAACAACAACCATGTTCTCAATGAACCCAAAAAACTCATTAATATCAAAGCTGAATATTTTTGGAAGTAGTTTTTAGTTTGTTTTTAGTTTTAGCTATTTTAGGGGGATATCTGTGTGTGCAGGTGACTATTACTGTGCATAATTATTAGGCAACTTAACAAAAAACAAATATATACCCATTTCAATTATTTATTTTTACCAGTGAAACCAATATAACATCTCAACATTCACAAATATACATTTCTGACATTCAAAAACAAAACAAAAACAAATCAGTGACCAATATAGCCACCTTTCTTTGCAAGGACACTCAAAAGCCTGCCATCCATGGATTCTGTCAGTGTTTTGATCTGTTCACTATCAACATTGCGTGCAGAAGCAACCACAGCCTCCCAGACACTGTTCAGAGAGGTGTACTGTTTTCCCTCCTTGTAAATCTCACATTTGATGATGGACCACAGGTTCTCAATGGGGTTCAGATCAGGTGAACAAGGAGGCCATGTCATTAGATTTTCTTCTTTTATACCCTTTCTTGCCAGCCACGCCGTGGAGTACTTGGACGCGTGTGATGGAGCATCGTCCTGCATGAAAATCATGTTTATCTTGAAGGATGCAGACTTCTTCCTGTACCAATGCTTGAAGAAGGTGTCTTCCAGAAACTGGCAGTAGGACTGGGAGTTGAGCTTGACTCCATCCTCAACCCGAAAAGGCCCCACAAGCTCATCTTTGATGATACCAGCCCAAACCAGTACTCCACCTCCACCTTGCTGGCGTCTGAGTCGGACTGGAGCTCTCTGCCCTTTACCAATCCAGCCACGGGCCCATCCATCTGGCCCATCAAGACTCACTCTCATTTTATCAGTCCATAAAACCTTAGAAAAATCAGTCTTGAGATATTTCTTGGCCCAGTCTTGACGTTTCAGCTTGTGTGTCTTGTTCAGTGGTGGTCGTCTTTCAGCCTTTCTTACCTTGGCCATGTCTCTGAGTATTGCACACCTTGTGCTTTTGGGCACTCCAGTGATGTTGCAGCTCTGAAATATGGCCAAACTGGTGGCAAGTGGCATCTTGGCAGCTGCACGCTTGACTTTTCTCAGTTCATGGGCAGTTATTTTGCGCCTTGGTTTTTCCACACGCTTCTTGCGACCCTGTTGACTATTTTGAATGAAACGCTTGATTGTTCGATGATCACGCTTCAGAAGCTTTGCAATTTTAAGAGTGCTGCATCCCTCTGCAAGATATCTCACTATTTTTGATTTTTCTGAGCCTGTCAAGTCCTTCTTTTGACCCATTTTGCCAAAGGAAAGGAAGTTGCCTAATAATTATGCACACCTAATATAGGGTGTTGATGTCATTAGACCACACCCCTTCTCATTACAGAGATGCACATCACCTAATATGCTTAATTGGTAGTAGGCTTTCGAGCCTATACAGCTTGGAGTAAGACAACATGCATAAAGAGGATGATGTGGTCAAAATACTCATTTGCCTAATAATTCTGCACACAGTGTATTACTTTATTATAAATATATTCCCAAATACCTTTCATTAGTTATAATGGCTTGTTTTGTCTGGGGAGCAATCATTAGAAGAAATAAAATGTCTGTCGTCCTATTAGTACACACAAAACCTGTTCTAATCACACAGGACAAGTTACTTCAGAGCAGTGAACTAAAGAGCTGCCTCATCTTCCTATCTGCTCTGCTTGTCAGGAATTATGATAATGAACACAATTGAATATGATTTATGTCTGATGAATGATGAGTGTCTGTGGGAATAGAGGTCATGAGGAGACAAGGTGTGCAGAGAGGGCAAACAGGACAGACTGTGGTAATGAAGACTGCATACAAGTGCTGCTGCTCATTAGCTACACCTCCTCTCTGTACTTCATGTCTCCTCAAAAACTCCATTCCTACAGAGATTCAGCTGAAGATCCTATCAGTTATATTCAGGATCATAATCCCTGATGATTAGAGCAGAGAGGAGGATGAGGCAGCTCTTTTTCTCGGTGTTGTGAAGTTACTTGTCCTGCTGTGTGATTAAGACAGGTCTTGTGTGTACTAATAGGATTGCTCGAAAAAATAAACAAGCCATTATAACTAGTGAAAGATATTTGGAAATATATTTATAATAAAGTAATATATAAGTATTAAAATTTTCTTAATTCCCGGAGAACCCCTTTAATTGTGCTTTACCCCTTAAGTACCGCTCCTATTTTTGGTTTTGCATTTTAGTTTTTTCCTTCCCACATTCCAATAGCCGTAACTTATTAAATGACGTCCTTATTCTGCAGCTCAATATGAATGCAGCGTTACCAAACTTGTATACTTTTTTTATTTTTATTTTATTTTACTTTAAAAAAATACCCCCAAAAAATCTAAATTTTCTTTGCATAGCCATTTTTGGACAGCCATAACTTTTTTTATATTTCCATCCACAGAGGTGTATGAGGGCTTGTTTTTTGCTGGATGAACTGTATTTGTAATTGGTACCATTTTGTGGTACCTACGACCCTTTGATCACTGTTATTCTATTTTTTTGGGGGGACAAGTGTGGTTTTCACATAGGATTTTTTTGGTATATTTTAATACTTCAGACATTTTTTGATTCAGTGATACCTGATATGTTTATTTTTTATTGTTAATATATTTTTATATGTAAAATTTATTTAAACTTTTAATATTTTAATGTTTATTTATTTATTTATTTATTTATTTTTACTTTTTATTTAATAACTATTAGTAATCTCAGGGAGCTAGAACTTGGGATCTTTTGATTCCTTGTCCTATTCACCCTAATAGAGATCTATTAGGATGAATATGATTCTGACACTGTTCCTGCTGAGCTGTGCTTTGTGCACAGTGCAGCAGGGAACTTACCATGGCAGGTCTGGAAGGCTTGAGCAGTGTCAAGACTGCCAAGATAACTGATCAGAGCCCCGCAATTTCATTGCAAGGGCTCCGAGCAGAAGGAAGAGGGCGCGCATCCCTCCCTTATCTCACAGGTGCCACCATCGGTGTTGATTGCGGCACCTGAGGGGTTAAATGATGGGATTCGGCAGTACGCCATTTCCTGCTATTGTTACCGGGTGTCTGCTGCATGATACAGCTGGCACCTGCAGCGTATGGAATGGGCTCACTGTAGCAGCCTGCTCCATACAGGTATGCCATAGTGGTTGAAGGGGTTAATATAAAATAGTGCAGCCCAATGAGGAAAATTTTTTAATATTCTTGTTTATTGTGAGCACCAAATTTACTGACAAGCAGAGTTTTGAAAACCCTTGAAGAACTATGAATCAGATTGAAACTTGCGTGCAAGAAACACTGTGTAACGGTCGCGTACACACACACACAGGGGAGAAGGGAAGTGACCACTGCGCTCCACCCTTACCCCTGGCCCTGCCTACTTGCCTCGCGAGTCCTAATGACAGGGGACAACTGGGCGGCAATCCCTAACTTGGAATAAGTGCAGGGATGACAGACAGACAAACAACAGGACGTGAACGGTCCGAGTCAATACCAGGAAAGCTACAAAGTACAAAGGATTAAGCAAAGAATGGTCAGGAGAAGCCGGGGTCAAATACCAGGAGAGCAGAGAAGTACAAGAGGAGTCCTAAGAGAGTAGTCAGGTGGGAGCCGAGGTCACAATACCAGGACGGATGCGCAGTACAGGAGGATCAGGCAAAAGGATGGTCAAGGAACAGGATCAGGTAAGTATTCAGCAGTCCAATAAATAGCCAGGAACCTAGAAATTAACAGGCAACCTGTAGCCAGCAGGCTGCCTGTATTTATAGTGGGGAGTGAGGGTCATGTGACATGGCCAGCGTCACATGACCGACAGACCAACCAGTCGAGCACCGAGTGATCAGCTCGGCGCTCAAGGCAGACTTAGGAGCAGGGAGCCACCCAGCTAGTAAAGCCGCCCTGGGAATGAGGTCAAACACAGATCCTCATTCGCAAAGCTAAGCAACAGGTCTGCAGGCGATGGGGGACCGAGTGCACCTTCGGAACCCCGTGACAGTACCCCCCCTTTTACAAGGGGCCACCGGACCCAAGACTTCAGGCGATGGCTTTTCAGGGTGTTCTAAATGAAATTTACGTACAAGTCTAGGAGCATGAACCTCCCTGGCAGGTACCCAAGATCTCTCTTCAGGTCCATACCCCTTCCAGTGAATCAGGTACTGCAAGGAATTACGCACCTTCCGGACATCCACTATTTTAGACACCACATACTCGACAGCATCATTAACAAGAGTCGGCGGAGGCGAGGCTTTTGATGGTACTACCGGTTCAAAATATTTTTTAAGCAGAGATTTATGGAACACATTATGAATGTGGAATGACTCGGGCAGCTCCAACCTAAAAGATACCGGGTTAATCACTTCCGTGATCTTATATGGTCCAATAAAACGAGGAGCAAATTTTTTAGAAGTTACCTTGAGAGATAGATTCTTGGAGGACAACCATACTTTATCCCCAACCTGAAAGTTTACCCCCCTTGAACGTCTCCTATCGGCCTTGAGTTTTTGAGAACATTGAGCCTTTTCTAGGTTCGATTGAACCCGGGCCCAAACTGTGCACAGTTCGGAGGAGAGTTTATCCGCTTCAGGGTTAGAGGAGGAGAAGGACGACCCAGAATGAAAACGGGGATGAAAACCATGGTTACAAAAGAAAGGGGAGACCCCAGCGGAAGAATTGACACGGTTATTCAAAGCAAATTCAGCCAATGGAAGAAATTTCACCCATAATTGCTGGTCATCAGCAACATACGACCTCAAGAATTGTTCGACAGACTGATTAAGGCGTTCAGTCTGCCCATTACTCTCAGGGTGGTAGGCAGAGGAAAAAGACAATGAAATTTTACATTTTTGACAGAAGGCCCTCCAGAATTTGGACACAAACTGCACACCCCCGTCAGAAACAATATTTTCCGGGATACCATCCAATCGAACAATTTCTTTCACAAAAATAGACGCCAGGGTTTTGGCATTCGGGAGTTTAGACAGGGGAATGAAATGGACCATCTTGCTAAACCTATCCACCACTACCCACACTACAGTCTTACCCTCCGCCGGCGGTAGGTCAGTTATAAAGTCCATCGAGATATGGGACCAGGGTCTACTGGGAATGGGTAGGGGTCGTAGGTTACCAGCAGGGCGAGTCCTAGGTGTCTTGGACCTGGCACAAACCTCACAGGCTGACACATAGGACTTGACATCCCTAGTTAGAGTGGGCCACCAATAAGATCTAGAAACCAGATCCTTAGTGCCCTCAACACCCGGATGTCCACAAAAGGCAGAATCGTGACACTCACCCAACAGCTGGAGACGAAATTGTACGGGAACAAACAACTTATCTGTTGGGGTGGATACCGGTGCCAGATGTTGTTCCGACCTAATGCGAGACGAGATATCCTGGGTAAGAGCTGCTAAGAAGATTTTTGCTGGTAGGATGGATTCAGGTGGTACCTCAGTAGGTTGAAAAGCCTGGAAGCTCCGAGATAATGCGTCCGCCTTCACATTTTTACTTCCCGGCCTGAACGTGATGGAAAAATCAAAACGAGTAAAAAACAGAGCCCATCTGGCTTGACGGGATTCAACCTCTTAGCAGACTCGAGAAACATAAGGTTTTTATGGTCAGTGACAACAGTTACACAATGCCTTGCCCCCTCCAGAAAATGCCTCCACTCCTCAAATGCCCATTTAATGGCCAGCAGCTCCCTATTCCCTATGTCGTAGTTTCTCTCCGTGGGAGAGAATTTCCTGGAGAAGAAGGCACATGGTCTCAGATTAGTGAGGCTAGCAGGACCTTGTGAAAGGACTGCTCCTGCGCCGTCCTCGGACGCATCCACCTCCACAATAAAAGGTTTCTCCTGATCAGGCTGGATCAGAATGGGAGCGCTACTGAATGCCTTTTTTAATTTTTCAAATGAAGAAATGGCCTCAGTAGACCAATTCTCCAAATCCGCCCCTTTCTTAGTAAGGTCGGTCAACGGTTTAGCAATTACGGAAAAATTCATAATAAATTTACGATAGTAATTGGCGAAACCTAAGAACCGTTGTAAGGTCTTTAAGGATGAAGGTCTTACCCATTCCTTAATTGCTAGTACCTTACCAGGATCCATCTTGAAGGCGTGAGGAGTCAGAACATGCCCTAGAAACAGAATCTCCTGCACACCAAAGACACATTTCTCTTGTTTAGCGGATAGCTGATTCTCCCTCAACACCTCTAATACTTGTCTAACATGAGACACATGGGATTCGAAGTCAGGAGAGAATATCAAAATGTCGTCAAGATAGACAATAACAAATTTACCTAAGAACTCCCTAAGAATGTCATTCATGAAGTTTTGGAACACAACTGGGGCATTGCTGAGTCCAAAAGGCATCACCTTATATTGAAAGTGTCCTACCGGAGTATTGAACGCCGTCTTCCATTCGTCTCCCTCCTTGATTCGGATTAGATTGTATGCCCCTTTCAGGTCAATTTTGGAAAACCAGGTTGCCCCCAGGACCTGGTTAAATAAATCCGGAATCAATGGGAGGGAGTATCTATTCTGGACAGTGATTTTATTTAATCTCCGGTAATCGATACATGGCCTAAGACCACCATCTTTTTTCTTAACGAAGAAAAACCCCGCCCCCATAGGAGAGACAGAAGGTCTAATATGCCCTTTACCAAGGCTCTCCTTAATATAATCTTCCATGGCCTTGCGTTCGGGCATAGAAAGATTATAAATTCGTCCTTTAGGAAACTTGGCCCCCTCTACTAGCTCTATGGTACAATCATAAGGTCTATGGGGGGGTAGAACCTCCGGGGTTGGTGATGAGAATACATCAGAATATTCTCTAACAACAGAGGGTAAAGTATCAGACTTTACTGAGACCCCAGCCTGTACCACGGACAGGCACGAGTCACACTTAGGCCCCCATCTCACCAACTCCCCATTGGACCAATCTATAGTGGGGTTATGTAGTCGGAGCCAAGGCAACCCTAGTACCACCTCAGCAGGTAGGTTCTCCAGGACTAGAAGCGAACATCTCTCTGAGTGGCACACACCCACGGTTAGAGAAATCTCTGAGGTACATAAGCTCACCGTACCACCAATAAGAGGAGTAGCATCAATAGCCATGACATGGATAGGAGTTGGTAAGGCAAACATAGGAATACCCAATCTTACAGCATACTCAGAGTCAATAAAGCTAGCCGCTGAGCCAGAATCAATAAAGGCCTTACCCGGCCATTTATCTACTCCCAGAGAAATTGTAATGGGTACCGAAAGCTTACATTTAGAAAATTCAGGGTGTACCTGGTCTTTAGGTTGCCTTGCCTTAGGAGACTTGACAGAGAGGACCTTCTTAGGACACTGGTTGATCCAATGGTCAGAATCTCCACAGTAAAAGCATTCTCCACGTCTGCAGCGAAGATTCCCTCGGGTCATGCCAACCTGCATGGGTTCCTCGGTGGAGACCTCAGCATTGTCTCTGGGATAGGCCTCTGGCTGGACCACCATCTGGGAAGAGAACTGTTGTTCCTGTCGTCTCTCTCTAACCCGTCGGTCAAGTCGGACAACAAGGGTCATCATCTCCTCTAAGGTCTCTGGAAGTTGATAACTGACCAGAAGATCCTTTAATTTATCAGACAGACCTGACCTGAACTGACTCTTCAGGGCTGGTTCTTTCCATCCTGAGGGGACACACCACCTTCTGAATTGGGTGCAATAATCCTCCGCTGGTAAATTGCCCTGAACCAGTGCCTGTAGAGCCGTCTCGGCTACTAGAGCCCTGTCTGGTTCATCATAGAGGGTACCTAGGGCCTGAAAGAACCCCTCCACAGAATATAAACAACTGGCGCCAGCAGGTAAAGAGAACGCCCAGTCCTGGGGATCACCCTGTAATCGGGAAATGATAATGCCCACGCGTTGACTCTCGGGCCCAGAGGACACGGGGCGCAAACGGAAGTAAAGTTTGCAACTCTCCTTAAAAGAGAGAAACTTCTTCCGGTCTCCAGAAAAGGTTTCTGGGAGCTTAATCTGGGGCTCAAAATGCGGACTGGAGGCCTGAGGAGTGGAAGAGCCTTGCCCTAACTCAAAAGAGCTGAGTTTTTCCCCTAACTCCTGCACCATCTGCGTCAGATTAGAGACATAGTCAGTCAGGGTCACCAGAGGATTCATAATACAGTGGTTAGTGTGGCCTGTTAATCTGTAACGGTCGCGTACACACACACACAGGGGAGAAGGGAAGTGACCACTGCGCTCCACCCTTACCCCTGGCCCTGCCTACTTGCCTCGCGAGTCCTAATGACAGGGGACAACTGGACAGACAGACAAACAACAGGACGTGAACGGACCGAGTCAATACCAGGAAAGCTACAAAGTACAAAGGATTAAGCAAAGAATGGTCAGGAGAAGCCGGGGTCAAATACCAGGAGAGCAGAGAAGTACAAGAGGAGTCCTAAGAGAGTAGTCAGGTGGGAGCCGAGGTCACAATACCAGGACGGATGCGCAGTACAGGAGGATCAGGCAAAAGGATGGTCAAGGAACAGGATCAGGTAAGTATTCAGCAGTCCAATAAATAGCCAGGAACCTAGAAATTAACCTGCAACCTGTAGCCAGCAGGCTGCCTGTATTTATAGTGGGGAGTGAGGGTCATGTGACGTGGCCAGCGTCACATGACCGACAGACCAACCAGTCGAGCACCGAGTGATCAGCTCGGCGCTCAAGGCAGACTTAGGAGCAGGGAGCCACCCAGCTAGTAAAGCCGCCCTGGGAATGAGGTCAAACACAGATCCTCATTCCCAAAGCTAAGCAACAGGTCTGCGGGCGATGGGGGACCGAGTGCACCTTCGGAACCCCGTGACACACTGGCAGCCAAAAGATATATGATTACTCAATCCCTTCATTTAGTATACAATGACAACAAATGTGAGAGTGAACAAACAGCTGAATGTACAAAACAAACAAAGGGAGACTATGTCATGTAGTCCAAAAGCTAATCCAACACAATGCAACTCATTATCTTATGCATCTGTATTACGTCAAAGAGTATTTCATGGTTGGACAAATGTTTGTACTATAGTACGTTTTTCAGGGCACAAAAAAATTAATAAATCTGGTCCTTAGAAGGTCTTAAAATTAGGTAATGACACATGACAAACTACAATATGTCTGATGGCACTATGATACTGGCACATGGAGGGGGGAGGAGAGGGGCACTTGATACTGGCACATTAGGGGGCAGGGGGAGAGGATGGCACTATGATATTGGCACATGGGGGGGAGAGAGGCACTTGAAACTGGCACATTAGGGGGCAAGGATGGCACTATGATACTGGCACATGGAGGGGGGAGGAGAGAGGCACTTGATACTGGCACATTAGGGGGCAGGGGTAGAGGATGGCACTATGATATTGGCACATGGGGGGGGGGCAAGAAATGGACGAATCATGAGGGGCAGAAATGTTAAATTTGCCCAAATGTAGATTCGCTACCGGCCCTGGATAGGTGTATAGTGTGAATCCAGCACAGTAGTGTGTGTGGTGTATGTAGCAGAGCTGTATGCGACACAGGGATGTATAATGTGCACAGCAGAGCTGTGTATGTAAAATGTGCAACACAGTGATATATAATGTACCACTCAGAGCTGTGTGTGTAGCAGAGCTGTGTATGTAAAATGTGTAACACAGTGATATATAATGTGCCACGCAGTACTGTGTATGTAAAATGTGTAACACAGTGATATATAATGTGCCACTCAGAGCTGTGTGTGTAGTAGAGCTGTGTATGTAAAATGTGCAACACAGTGATATATAATGTGCCACTCAGAGCTGTGTGTGTAGCAGAGCTGTGTATGTAAAATGTGCAAAAACCCTGATGCTCTCAAAAAGAGCAAGCAATATAAAACATTGTAGTTTGATACCTTTTACCGATTAAAGACCGGGCCCATTTTCATTTTTACATTAGCCATAACCTTTTTATTTTTCCATTCACAGTCATATGAGGGCTTTTTTTGTGTGGGACAAGATGCATTTTTTAAATGTCGCCACTTAATTTACCATGTCTTGTATCAGAAAGCAGGAAAAAATTTATTCTTTGTGGGTTAAAAAAATAAAACAAAAAACACACACAATTCCGCCAAGGTTTTTGAGGTTTTGACATCACGGCGTTCACTAAAAATGACGTCTTTATTCTGCGGCTCAATACGATACAAAACTTGTATTACTTTTCTATATTTCAGTCTATGTGAGGGCTTGTTTTTGTGTAACGATCAGTAGTTTCCTTGGGGGGGAGGGGGCCCTATACAAAAATTTGCTGTGGGGCCCAGTCACTTCTAGTTACGCCCCTGATGTGTCATCATTTATTTAACAGAAACTAGACAAAATGCAGAAGCTGTGTGTGTGTGAAAAGGTATACCCTTACTCCCACCATATGAATTAAGAGGGTAAAGGGTGGATTAGATACCCCAATCACACAGATGATTGTCGGGAGGGAAGTGTTCCCTCCCAACAATCACATGCTTGCTTGCTGAGGAGACCGCTGCTATTACATGCAGTGATCTCCTCACCAACATGGGGAGGAGCGATTCCCATGCCATCACTCTTTGCCATGCTCTAAAGTGGTTTGCTGGTGGCAGATCACAATTAGACAGCACAATCTGCTGACAGCAAATCCTGATCTGTCAGCATGCTGAAAGATCTGGCTTGCTCGATGTATGAGCATTTACTCATTCATCGTGCAGTTGGCGGCTGTATTAGACTGCCAGATGATCACTAACGAGTGCTACTACGAATGCTTATTAGCAATCATTGGGCAGAAAATCTGCCTATCTACTATACCCTTAAGTAGAAGCCAGATGTTTCTAATCCAATGCCTGCTGCTCTCAGGGCATGTAGGGAATTGTAGTTTTGCAAGTGCTTGAGTTCCACAGGTTGGATATTAATGCACTAGATGATAAAGAGGGATTCCAGTCAATGCCTCCTGGTCATAAGCATGCAGTCAGCCGAGAGAGGCCTGCACCTGGTTAGATGCTGAGAGAGACAGAGAAACCTGGGTAATACTTAGATAGTAAGTGGAGGTGTATGACACTTGGAAATTGACACACCAGCTAATGGCCTAGAAAGTGTCAAGGAAGCTAACCAACTGTAGTGAAGGGGTCAGCCTGGAGCTGTAGTAGCCACTTGCCCTTCATAGTCCCTGAAAGGAATCCATGTTCTTTATTATGTCAAAACCAATTCTGCTTTTCGCTGAAGTTTCGTTTCTATGTTAGGTACTAGCTCTGATTGCTGTGAAACTAATATACTGTAAGGTTTCTATTCTCTGTAACCCTGAATCTTATCTCTTTGGCACTACTCCCGGACAATATTCCTAATATGGAAGTTCCGTTTATGTTACTATTTCTCTGACTGTAGAATGAAACGTGTTAATATGATAGGTTAAATACATAACATACGATGATATGCTAATAAAGAGGGTAAAGCCCCCTCTATATAACCTGTGTGCATTAAAAATAAACCTCAGAGTGTTCATTCAGTGCATCACTGTTGTGTCTTTTGTTACCTACTGAGTGAAGCGCTCTCCTGACGTCAGAAAGGGACTCAAACCAAGCCGATACTAGAAGTTTGGTGCCAGGGGTACCAAGTGGGACTCAGAGATTCCTATCAGTCCCTGTCTCTTGTAGCACTACAGGACCGGTGAAGAAGTCAGATCAAATGACAAAAACCAGCCAGTTTATCATATACACTCACCTAAAGAATTATTAGGAACACCTGTTCTATTTCTCATTAATGCAATTATCTAGTCAACCAATCACATGGCAGTTGATTCAATGCATTTAGGGGTGTGGTCCTGGTCAAGACAATCTCCTGAACTCCAAACTGAATGTCAGAATGGGAAAGAAAGGGGATTTAAGCAATTTTGAGTGTGGCATGGTTGTTGGTGCCAGACGGGCCGGTCTGAGTATTTCACAATCTGATCAGTTACTGGGAATTTCATGCACAACCAT
Organism: Bufo bufo; assembly: GCF_905171765.1. Lineage (NCBI taxonomy): Eukaryota > Metazoa > Chordata > Amphibia > Anura > Bufonidae > Bufo > Bufo bufo. The sequence continues at coordinate 164,804,013 of NC_053391.1, read as the reverse complement.
TTCTTGGGTTTACAAAGAATGTTGTGAAAAGGGAAAAACATCCAGTATGCGGCAGTCCTGTGGGCAAAAATGCCTTGTGGATGCTAGAGGTCAGAGGAGAATGGGCCGACTGATTCAAGCTGATAGAGGAGCAACGTTGACTGAAATAACCACTCGTTACAACCGAGGTATGCAGCAAAGCATTTGTGAAGCCACAACAAGCACAACCTTGAGGCAGATGGGCTACAACAGCAGAAGACCCCACCGGTACCCCAGAAGACCACTCATCTCCACTACAAATAGGAAAAAGAGGCTACAATTTGTACGAGCTCACCAAAATTGGACTGTTGAAGACTGGAAAAATGTTGCCTGGTCTGATGAGTCTCGATTTCTTTTGAAACATTCAAATGGTAGAGTCCGAATTTGGCGTAAACAGAATGAGAACATGTATCCATCCTCTGATGGCTACTTCCAGCAGGATAATGCACCATGTCACAAAGCTCGAATCATTTCAAATTGGTTTCTTGAACATGACAATGAGTTTACTGTACTAAAATGGCCCCTACAGTCACCAGATCTCAACCCAATAGAGCATCTTTGGGATGTGGTGGAACGGGAGCTTTGTGCCCTGGATGTGCATCCCTCAAATCTCCATCAACTGCAAGATGATATCCTATCAATATGGGCCAACATTTCTAAAGAATGCTATCAGCACCTTGTTGAATCAATGCCATGTAGAATTAAGGCAGTTCTGAAGGCAAAAGGGGGTCCAACACCGTATTAGTATGGTGTTCCTAATAATTCTTTAGGTGAGTGTATAATGCCTGTATATAGTGGTGTGAGAACTGTGTACATAGTGGGAAGAGAGATGTCACCCTATTAGATGACTTTGCAGATTATGCATGGTGGCCTATAGGGTGGCCACTGGTTTCATCCAAGAAAGCCGGACCTCGCCACGCCCCAAGTCACGCTTACCTTGATGAAGTCTCGCCCCCACATCAGTGAAGCCATGCCTCCATGGTCGCCCGCGAAAAAATGGGGGGGGGGGGGGGGGGAAGAAGAGAGGTGAGCTGTGGGCAGCCAGGGTGCTTCTCTCCCCCTCAGTCAGCCACAGGGAGCCATGTCTGTGGCTCTAGTGACTGACTGGTGGTGAGAGAAGTCTCAGTCAGTTGCTGCAGCTCACGCTCACACAGCGCAATGCTGCTGTCTGAGCGTGAGCTACTGAAAGAGTGGACATCCCTGTGTCTGTCCGGGCTCTGCGCCGGACGGAGGACAGGGAACCTAAAAATCGGACGTCTGGTCACCCAGTGGTGTAAGTCCTTTATTTAAGAACCTATATCTGTATTCTCAATATTATAATAAATGCACATTAAGACTAGTGTTATCGA